>NC_136514.1:63594887-63977387 GCF_053919585.1 Euprymna scolopes | reverse complement strand
TCGTGTTAGAATGATAGGCTCCCTTGGTTGACTAGGTGCGATGGTTGAGCATATCATGCAATTCGCCCTAATACTGCGGATTGATGCATCCATCCCTGGCCAGTACACAGATTCGTTGGCACGTGCTTTCATGCCGACTACTCCTTGGTGTGCAGAATGCAGGCAGTGTAGGACCTTTTTTCGTTGTGTTTTGGGGATGACGATCTTTCGATGCAACAATACTAGACCATTGTCAGTGCTAAGGCGGTGCCTCACCTCCCAATACTCACGGATTTCGGGCGCAGTGAGATTACGTGTTTTTGGGAAACCTTGCTGTATTGTGTCTATTAATTTGTTATATTGTTGATCGCCACGACCTGCTGAACGAATTAGGTCTGGTGATAGCATGGCTATATTACTGCTGTCTGCAAATGTTGCTATTAAGGCTGTTGACTCTGTTATGTTGCTATGTTGTTCGACTCCAGTATATCCATTTGAGAGGGTTTTGTTGGAAATACATTGAGGAGGGCTTGCACCATCGCCACTGGGTGGCGGGAAACTGCATCAGGGCCTCTGTGCCACTTCCCGGGGCAATGCTGTATGGTAAATCTGTATCTCAGGGTCTTTTCCTTTAGTCTAAAGAGCCGGGGGTTTTGGATCTTGCTCAGATCCCGATCGCCAAATATCCCCTTCAGAGGTTCATGGTCTGTGACCACTATGATGTTTGGAGAACCCATGACGAACATACGGCATTTCTCCAATGCCCATGCTATTGCTGCTGCCTCACCTTCTATTGGTGTGTATCTGCGCTCAGCATCCATGCAAAATCTGCTGCTGGCATATATCAGATGCCAACCTTCGGAACAGCAGATTGGGGCTTTTTCCATGGTACATTGGCAATGTTTTTGTAGGAGTAGGAAGCCCATTCCTTCTTTGCTCCAATCTGGAGCAAGGCAAGTTGCTCTGTCTTTGTCAAATGTTGCTACTCCCTTCTGGACTAGGTGAATTATAACTCGCTTGGAATCTTTGAATACGTCTTCAAGGTTTTGATTCCAAGCAAATTTGGGGTTTTGTTTGACGAGGTCCCGAAAAGGCACCATAACTGGACCCAGTGAATATGCCCAGGCTACTTGGTTGACAAGCCCAAACCATGATCTAGCATCAGTAATTGTCCTTGGGACTGGAAAATCCTGTATCGCTTGTATCATGGACTCAGAAGGGGTCACTCCTGAAGAAGTTATCTGGAGGCCTCCAAATTGTACGACATCCTGACAGAATTGGAATTTGTCGGTGTTGAGCACAATTCCATTCTTAGCACATTGGAGCAGAAAATTGAAGGTATGATAAAAGGCTCCCTCAATGCTAGAGTCATATAGCAGAGTATTGTCTACTATCTTCACCTTGCGTGGGATATCTTTTATTATCTCATCGTATCTGCGAGTGTAAGCATCCCCAGATGCGACATATCCTTGAGGCACCTAAGATACATGTATCTTCCCCACTCAGTTATGAAGGTGGTTAATGGTTGAGATTCTTTGTCTAAGAGAATTGAGTGGTATCCATCAACAGCGTCTAGGACTGTTTTCTTCGTTCTAGGTGGCACTTGCAGTGCCAACTGGAATGGCGACCCAGTATGGTGGGTTTCTCGCTTGCATTGAGAGTTAAGGTGTTGGTAATCTATTGTTCTCCTTGGATTACCATTCTTTTTGGCAGTTATTACCATAGTACTGCACCAATCAGTAGGCATACCCACAGGTACTGGAGCTATGATACCTTTTTCTACATCCTTCCAAAGGGCTTGTCTTACTGGTTCCTTGAAGTGGAAGGGTACAGGAATTGGGTTATGCCTGGCTTTAGGGATTGCTCCCTCTTTGAGGTGAATGTGGGCAGCTGGGCCGGACATGGCTGGAAATATCCCATCTTTGTTGAATGTCGTTTTGGCAAACTTTTCTAGGAGCCAGCTCTTAAGTTTGCCTATGTTATCTTCTGTTGCGGGAAAAGGGAGGTTTTTGGGGCGATTTGGCAATTGATCTACACACTTTTTAGACTCGGTGTCTACCTCTTCATGTACGTCTGCTAAAGGGTTTGGAAAATGTTTGTGCAATATTCCCACATCGATGCAGGCTGCTCTGCTGAGATAAAGCCGTTGTATGCCCTTGCATATGTAGAGGGCTTGTTTAGTTGTTTTCCCTCTGACCACAAACTCAACTGGTAGCCAACCCTGACACATGAGTGTGAAACCTTCTACTGTTCGTATGATCTTTCTTGATTGGATAAGACTAATCTCTGTGAGGCCCATTTTAATTAAATGCTTTGGTCCCCCAAGACAAATGGCAGCACCACTGTCGGGAAAAACCTTTAGCGTTGTACTACAACTCCTAGGGATATTGACAGTTCGTCTGGGATCTGGTTTTGGTGAGAATGGGATTACTGATGCATTTATTTCAGTTTACAGATCACCTTCTGTAGTCATAATGGTGCCCCTCATTTGATCGAATGTGATATGGGCCATGAGTGTATTCATGGGAGCTTCTTGGTCTTCAAGACTTTTCATCACTGCCGGGCGATATTTCTTTGTCCGGCACACTGCTGAGAAATGGTTAAGTTTCCCACAAGTGTTGCACATTTGATTCCATGCCGGACATGTTAAATAGCGGGCACTTGTCCTTGGAGTACCGTGTTGGTGACTACCGCAACCTATGCAGGTTTGACGGGGTTCTTTATCAGCGATGTTATCGTTGTGAGTAGCAGTAGAGCTAGTGCGAATATTGCCTCTGCTAGTCCTTTCAGCACTGTGTTTTTTTTTTTTGCGATACATTGACATCCGGACTGTAGCTATGTCTGGGGTATCAGTCATTGCGGTTTGGTCCCGTAGTGCAGACTCAAATGCCTCAGCATGACAAATATTTTGGTTGAGCGTTTTTAGTAACCCGGCTTTTGCCAGTAGATCGGTCTGAAGCATATCATTCGATATCCCTTTGATAAATTGGTCCTTGATGTAAATGTCGGACAGGTCGTGATCGCCGTTGGGGCATGAAAAATTACAGTCTATGGCCGTGGACCTAAGACGAACAAGGTATTGTTGGATGGGTTCATCTTCATGCTGTGATATAGATGCAAATGTCATCCGATGGACCATGAGATTTGATTTTTGAGTTACCAATGCTTCTGTCATCTCTAGCAGCTTGTCTGGGTTGGTGGTGAAGAACTTAGGGTACGTATTTATGATTGCGTTTTGAACGGATTCATCAGCGCAACTGTATAACTGGGTATTGGCCTGAGAAGTTGGCATGTCCGTTATTCTGGTGAATACTTCCCAGTCAATCCGAAATTTTCTGAATTGTTGAGGGGTCATTTCGAGATGAAGTTGGGGAGGCCTGGCAGCTGGTGCCTTAGCATAGGTGGTCTGGGTAGCGGGCTCCTTGGCTTGTCGAAGGATAGACAGAGCTTCTCCCATTGTTGTGATTCCCAATTCTCTTAGCATGGCTCGATCCATTACTTGAAGGTTTTCTTTCCTCAGTTTTTCCTTCACAAAAGTTGCAGCGTAGCTCTTGGCGGAATCGGCAGCAATGCCTGCTTTGAGGAAATAGTCTTCCCAATCTTCTGTCTCGAATCCTGTTCGTAGCGCCATGTTGGATTGTGTAGTGGACTTTCGGTCAGCGTTCAAGTTGTGGATAACTTGGCAAAGACTAAAGTTACTTCTCATGAAAGAGGAGAACTATTTATGGCACAATGGGAGATTCCATTGTGCACACATGGGCCAGTCTATTCCTTGGATTGTGATTGGCTGAATCACCTGATTGGATATGCTTGTACATAAATACAAGCCCTCAGTCCAGCTCAATCTGATGTCTGTCTTGTGCATGAGCTTGACCCTTGGTAAGTGTTGCTGCTATTATTATTATTGTTGTTGTGTGTTATTGACTAACACAGTTCTTTTGATTATTCTACAGCGCGCACCTGTCAATTTGGTTCTTAATTAAATAAATTGAAACATCTTTCAGTAACTCATTCTGGCTGGCCAAACGGTTCATGTTTTTTTCACATTTTATTTCCAAACTTAGCCTCAGGGCTCCCCCCCCCCTCCGTCAAAAACGTTAATTCCTTCACCCTAAAATGACCAGTTCGCTTCTACGCATGCGTCATACGACGTAACCTGATTTCCTTAAATATTTTAAAAAGCGACACAATTTCGTGGACGTCGTCTTAGCTCTGTTTGGGTTCGAATCGTGGTGTGAGATGTCTTCTTTTTTTTTCTTCAATTTTTTAAATTTTAATATTGAAGCAGGGTTATTTAAGCCATTTTTCACGTGTTTTTCAGATTTTTCTGTTTTTTTTTTAGTTCGCTTATTCTTAGGTTTCATTAACACCCCCCACCCCCGCCTGACCACACACACCCAAAAGCACCTGGGCAACGCCGGGTACCCCCCGAAGCCATTTTTCACGTGTATTTTTTTTGGGGGGGGGGATTTCAGATTTTTTAAAGAAGTTTTAACGTTCGTGTTTCTGTTTTCTTTTCTGTTTTTCCGATTTTACATTTAACGTCGTTCGTTTGCCTTACGTTAGTTTTTTTTGTGTTTTTTTTTTAAATATTTACTTCGCTTATTCTTGTGTTTTAATCCCCCCCCCCCACTCCCCCGCGCTAGTCTAATATATAAATGTCAAAATGGGCAGGAGCATTTGTGTATGTTCGCCAAAGACATTTGCATTGGGGTCCTTGCGTCCGTTAGATTTCACAAGAAGTTTTTGCATATTTCCCAGATCATAATATCTTGCATTTGCACATCCTTTCCTTTTTTTATTGATGGAGTTAAACAAAATTCCCATCGTTACATCATCTCCGGTATTTATTTAGCTTTTATGTATAAAGTGAAACTGTTTGAAAAAGCGGCAAAGCATTTCCTGGCCTTCGGGCTGGGATTAATGCTTCACTTAAGTTAGTTAATCCTTGGTCAATTACTTTTGGGGGTGGTGGTGCTGGTTTTCCCCCACATTAAAAATGACCTAATTTGCTTTTGTGGGGAAGCAAATAAATACCAAGCATTTAAATTATCGTACATTCGATTTGCTATGCTTAAATTCGACGCATGCCACTTCCGCTTGCACGATGGCGACATTGGCTAACACATTACGTTTTTTTCACTTTCTTCCCTTCCTTCGCGTTACAGGTTCGAGCCTGCCTGCCTGCCAATTTTTTTTTTTAAACCTCACCTTCTTTTCCTCCTTCATGTTACGGGTTTCAGCCTACTACCGCTTTATTTTTAACACCTCTATTCACCCTGTTGTTTCCCTATCCCTCTCCATCACCATCAGGCTGTTTTTTATTCCCACCCTTACACACCTGGGCAACGCTGGGTACCCCCACTAGTGAATAATAAAAGTTTTTTCTTCATGAATGCAGTATACACACACACACACACACACACACATATATATAATCTATATGTTTGTGTGTGTGTGTGTGTGTATATATATATATATATATATATATATATATATATAAACTTCAGTATTTAGAGGTTCAGCAGGACACTTATCAAAATTCAACCCCCCTCCCCTCAAAGAAAATAAATAAAGTAAAGCATTTAAAACATTTTATATACAAAATATTTAAAGAAAAAAATTGCTCTACACACCTTTTGGTCAAGATCAAAGTGTAGTATCTGTTCTTCAGATGCGGCACTTCCATTTCTCGTTCTCTTTCAGTGGAGGAGAAATCCTTCACGACTGAGACAATTTTTATTTTTGTACCTTTTGTCCACGTTAAAAAACGACCCTGGTATCTAACTCTGTCCCGTGGGGAGGCATAGTAAATAGGTACACAAAACTGAGTTTTATTTTGTAATATATATTTTAAATGGATCGATACATGTGTATCAAAATAACGTATATATGCTTAATAAAATCGTAAATTGTTGAACTTCTGAATTATAGAATATGTATGTATTCTGGGCAACAGGGTGAGTAACATGGACAAATATCATTGAACCATATCATACCCCTCCCCCACAAAAAAAAAAAAAAAAATTTTTTAAACTAATGCTATATTTATCGCTTATACCTGTCCTGTCCGAAGATATTAACTTATTCATACATTATTTATTATTATTACTATGTTTGTTTTTCCTATGCGCTTTCTTGTATCATGATTTCTTAATATTAAAAAAAATTAAATATTGATTAATAAAATTGAAAGAATGGAATGATCACATTTACAAAATGAAATAGTGCTAAAATTATTGAATCATTTTACATGGAATCAGCAAATAATTTTAAGGTAATTTTCTTCTCGATGTTGATCTTTGGTACATGCAAAGAAAATGGATACCGTTGAGCAAAAAGACTAGAATTTTGTTATAGAATAAATAAATTACAAAACTAGAATAAGTCTTTTTGCTTTCATTCTTATATAACATGTTTAAAAAATTGTTCTCACCCAAAGATCATTTGAAGATGCTAGTTGATACAGATATTCCAAAAATAGTCGTTTATGTAGGAACAGATATTAGTTTATAAAATACACGAATGTTTCTATTACAATTTCGATCTCATCATTTCTTCTGTATTATTAGATCGTTACTCTAGTGAGATATTTACTATAACTTTAAAACAGTGCTAAATTGTATATTTCATGTTTCGATTTTTTTTTTTTTTTTTTATATATATAAAAAATCTGATTCAAGTTCTGGCAATTATCTTTGTCAACACATCATCTATAAATTGTGAATAGGATTGTTTTAGACATTTTTGACCATTTTTTTTTTTTTCATTTCATTTTGGGGGGCAAGTTTCATGTGTCTCTTTAATTTACTGAATTTTTGCTATAGATATATCAAAATGTTTGTAAATTATTTATTTTAATTTAGAAACTTGCAGACTTCAACTACTTTTGTCATGATTGTGAATTAAAAACTAATTACAGCATTATTCACTTATCTTTTAACGGTCAATATTGGTTCCATAAAGAAATGAAAATGTAAAATACCAGAATTTTTATAAAAAAATGCATAACATCATTAGTGGGATAGACAGCATACATGTCTGCTTGCAATTGTAATGCATGTTGTAGTCAGTAATAAAGTTGATAGCAAAACAAAATGAAGTAATTAGTTTTTGCCCTTGTAATGTTAAATTTTACAAAATTGGATTTAAATTATTTTAAACATGAAGTGGGTTCTTAGTTTGACTTTAAAATCAACCTGTTAAACATAAAGCAAGTTGTTTTATGTGACAATTTTTTGTATCTTACAAAATTGTTAACGTAGTTGATAGTTTGAGACTATAATCCAAGTTATTAAGTTAACTATATGAATCATTTTAGCTTTTTATCTTCTGGATTTACACTTTGCTTCATGTTGTAATACCAATATGAAAAGATCAACTTTATTAGTCTACTGACAACTCTGGTGTGGCATATAACAAAATATTTCTGTTTCATAGAAAATTACATTATTATTTTGCTTCTCTTCTTTCGCAAACAGTTGAATATAGTCTGATATTCAGTCTACAAATTTGAAACGGTCAAATGACAAGTTCTTGGATTTCAGTAGACTTGGGTCAGTGCCAGCATAACTTTTCCTTTAGTGTACAATTTATTGTCATTTTTGGCTTTGTATCAGGTCTTCCTGAAATATTTCTGAACCACAGCATTTTTTTTTTGGTTTTATTTTTACTTATTTTTTTTTTTAGCTTCAATAAATCAACCTGAAAACTTATTTTCTTTAGTTGATGTGGTCAAAGTTTTATTCAATCATCTTTTCTCCATTCAACTAGAAAGCATGTATTAATTATTGAAATCTTGATATTGAAAAAACTACAAATAATGTACTGAATGTGGCAGCCACTTTAATGGATAAGTAAAACAACTGGTAAAGCACCGACCAATTTTAAAGAAACTTAAACAGTGGCTGAAATTTGTAGAATTAGCTTTTTGCTTTCAGTTAATTTGTACATGGTTGCATATTTGTTTGCGTTCAATCTAATTCTTATTAGATCCCATCTTCTTGAATAGTTCTTGATCTCCTCAACTAGAATACGAGAATCACATAAAGATGAGAAAAGTATTAATTTTTTTTATAGAAATATGAAAGAATTGAAATATGATGGCTGATTCTTTAAATGATTAGCTTCCTGTTTCTCCAATGTGGAAAGCTTTAGTTTTCATATGATGTGCATTAAGGGGATTTATATGCTTTTTACCTTCATAAACTTTTCACAATGGCAATTCTACCTATTATCTATTTTAACTTCTTTGCAGATTGAAGAAATGAGTAGTTGACTCGTATTTTCTCTATTCCTCTTGAGTACACACACACACACACACTTTAGAAATTTATTTGGATATGATAACAAAAATAACAACTGACATATTGTTACTTTATTCATATTTTCGTTTTTAATTTTTTCTCTCTTCCAATTCAGAATTTGTGTTGCTGGATATTTTATAGTTTTTAAAGTGTATTGGTCAATTCATATCTTACTTTGGTCACTATATTTGCCTCTATACTTTCCATTTACAAAAAAATTTTTTTTAACCTAGTTAAGCATAAATCCATGCTATTTTGTATTAAATGTTATAATTTCACTCTTTATGTGGAATCTATGGGCGCGAAGGTAAGATAATCAGTGGAATTGGTTCTTTTAAAGACATTTAAGGTATTTGTTTTGTTTTCTAAAATGTATATTATGAAACTTAAATATTTTGTATATGTTTAGTTAAATATACTTACATGAGAGAGAGAGGAAAAAATTACAGAATTCTTGATATCAAGTATTCTTAAATGTCCCATGAATTATCTTATATTTTATAATTATTAAAGAATAAAAAATATTGTTTATAAAAAAACTGGTTTACATAGAATATTAATTAACTAATTAGAAAAATATAAATTGAAAAAAAAAAATCATTATTTTGAAAAAGAATGATTTTGGAATGGAAACAAATTGGCTTACTTTATAAAATGGTTTCAACCAAAACAGGTTTCTTTTTTACTTCACATATATTTTATTTTAGCAATATTTGTATCTGATGCTCCCCTTGTCTGCTTATATAATAAATTAAATGTTTTATGAATCTTTATTTTTTAAAGTCATATTTGATATTGTTACAATTTAAAAGAAATTGCTCTCAAACATTTGATATAAATTACTTTCTTTAAATCAAACTTAGATCGTGTTTTTGTTTTCTGTTTCACTCCTATAATGGTAAGGTTTGAAATGGAGAAATAGATGATATATTTTTGTTTTTTATTTGATTAGAAGTTTTTTTAAGCCAATTCAAGTTGTGTGTTATCCTTAGAAATCTGAATACCTAATTTTCAGCCAACTGATGCATGCTTATTGAAATTGTTCAAATATTATTCTTACTCAGAATTAACTAAAAATATTAAAGTTTAACATCTGAATTTCATTTCAATTTATGTATTGATATAAAAAGGCTTTTTATAGTTTCAGTTATGTAATTTATACAAATTTTAATATTTTAAGAGAAACTTATCCATGGTTAAGAATCTTATTAGATTAATATTTACACGTAAAAAAAAGGTAATTGTATATAAAAACGATTAAATTGATAATTTTTTCACTTTGCATTTCCACCTAAACTTTTCTTGAAAAAAGTTCCTTGGAAAAAGAGCATGTATCTTGTGAAAAGAAAACAAAACATTCTTTTTACCTTGATAGAAGAATTTGCTAAATTTGATGTCGTTTTAAGTGTATCTTGTAACTATTGTGTTTCTTATTTTTCTACGCGGTTAAGATTCAAATTTTTAACTGTTTATTGTACATTTTTATGGCTGATCTATTTTGCAGTCATATAAAGTTTTTTTTTTCTACATGATAACAAGAAACTGGTAGATTTTTAAATGTCTTTTCCTTATTTTGAAATGAATACTTCCAAAGGAATTAATAGTTAGATTTCACATTAGGAAACATCATTGACACATTTATTACAAATACATCATTCTTATTTAGAATTCCAGCTAATTTTTAAAGAATATCTTTCTGAGGTATGTACTAATCACAGGATGAAAATGCCATATTCCAAAAAAAAAACATAAAATGATCAAGTAGTTTTATTTTTATAAAGAAAATCATTTTTAAACAATTTAAAGTGATTGATGGAAAATTGTTAGCATATTACAAAGCTGATCTCACAATTTTGAATTATTGTAGACTTATCTGCCTCTTTTTTTTTTTTCAAGCTGACAATACGAGACAGTCCCTTTTTGCTTACTCATAAAATTTGATTTTCTTATTTAAAAATCAAACTATTTGATCAATTTACATGATTTTGGGAATATGACGTCTTTGTTGTGTGACAGGTATGTACAACATAAACAATTTTTCTGTATTTTTGTTTTTTAATTCGGCTGAATTTTAAATAAGAATCAATATATCTGACCATTTAATAACATTGAAACAAAAATGTTTAATTTAATTTTGTGAATATATTCTAATCAGATAAGTAAATTAATTTGTGAATATATATATATATATATATATATATATATATATATATATATATATATATTCAATACTTAAATGAAACGATAGTGATATTCCTTACACAAAAATGATATTCCTGACATTATATTTCCTGGTAATCTAAAAAAGTTTATATATGATCACTGGTTGATTTAATAATTTCTATTTTGGTTTTTGGCAAAAATTAAAGACTAGGAAATATTTGTAAATCAAAATTGGGCCTTTTTTTTTTTTTTTTTTTTTTTTTTTTTTCCCCTTTTTTAAATAAGTAGGGATCTAATTTTAATTACAAAAAAATGCAAAAAAAGACATTCAATCCCATCTTTCCTCTCTCTCTCTCTTTTTTCAAGACAACTTCCTATTTCGACTGATTTTACACCTGTTGGAAACCCCATCTATGATGTGAGGTAAGATGTTTGTCATTTGACTGATATATATTTATATATCGATATACATTTTTACAAAAATAGAAAACTTTCCATTTTATGAATATTGCCATATAAGGCTGATATTCTTTACTAGTAAGACTTCCCTATTTTTTTATTTTTTAAGAAAATTAAATTCTTACATTTTTAGGCTTTGGTGAAATATGTTTATATTTTTTAATTTATTTCAGAATTTAAATAAATTTTGATATAATACAGACTTTTTAAAGGAAGAAGAAAAGTATTGGTTCATTGGTTGTTGCATTCCATTTTTACCTCCTTTATTGATACAATTGGTTTATAATTTTTATTTGCTGTCGTAGATAAGATCATAATTTGTATAGTAAATATAGCTAGCTGTATTTATTCAACATTGGCCAGATTGTGATATAGAATATTATTTTATTTTTTGTAAATGGCTTATTTTGCCTCCTCACACACACTCACATATAATCAAAAGGACAAAACAAAGCAGTAACTCATTTTACTCTGAATAATTTAGGTGACTGTAATAGCAGTTAGCCTGTATGGGTTTTGCTTAATTTTTTATATATCAAACCATCTTAGAAGAAATTACCTTTCAGTGTAACCCAATGATAAATTTTTCTCTTTTTTTTTTTTTTAAATCATTAAAGTTCATTTAAATTTTGGATGAACCATAAAATTAATCAATTCCTTATTTTTCAGAAATAATTTTTAATTGACGGAGTTAATTTTTCCATAGCAATTTAAATTCATTTTCAGTTTAGCATTCCACTGATTTGGAATAAACACAGTGATTGGTCAAAACTATAACAAAGTAATTAACATTAGGCAATCCAAACACATTTGACAGAAAAATCAAAGCAAAAATTGTCTCTTATAATGTAGTTCTTCATGATTTGGTTTTATAGTGAAAAGTTCCTAACTTCTCATATATATATATATATATATATATAAATATGACTAATAAAAAAAATCTTAATCAAAAATAAAGGGAAACAAACTCGCTCTACTTTATATTGTTTTCATCTAGAAATTTACATAACTCTACTTCAACTTTAATTCTATGTCTAAAAGCTAGCAAAAATATAAAGACCTTTTAGCTTAATGAAATTATTCTTTTTTATATGACTATAATTTGGTGTTTCATTTTCTCATGCTTGTTCTGAGATAAAGTTTAATTTTAGCTGATAAATGCACTAATAGTTTTGTAAACTCGTTGGCATCAATCACTAGAAGTCCATCTTTTTAGATCACTAGTAATGAAGAGAGAAAACTTGTAAAAGAATGGTCAGTAGATATAGTATTGCTTTTCATCTGAGCAGAATCTATTGATGACTAGCAGGGCTACCTGGCGTTGCTCTGGACCATATAAAACAATGAGAAAAATGAAGTTACTTTTGAACATACCTATTCTTAGGATAGAGGAATTTTTGATGTCTATGTATCATTTGCTATCTCAAGCAAAAGAATACTTTACCTACCCTAGAATGGGTATTATACATGTCTGAAATAATTGTACCTTCCCTAGGATAGGTAATTTACAGCACATATATGAAAGAATTTTACCTTTACTAGGACGGGTAATGTACAACACATATTTAAAATAATTTTACCTACCCTCAGACGGGTAATATAAATACACATGAAACAATTTAACATACTATCAACAGGTATTGTACAACATGTATGAAATAATTTCTCTTCTCACTAAGGCCACCATAATTTTAAGAAAAATGAAATCATTTTTAGAAGATGGATTAGGATTTCCAAATTAATACATAAATACATTGTCTTTGTTAATAATTAGGCAACCCTTGCTTCACTTTAAATTTCAACCTTACTGGGTTTCTATCTTTCCTCACTATCAGCACTATAATTTTAAGAACAATTATGTAATTTTTGGAAGATGTCTCGGCAGGATTTTCAAATTAATGCATAAATACATTGACACAGTTAGTGATTAGAAAACCCTTGCTTTATTATAAAATTCCACGTTATTTCTTTCCCCACTACCAACACCAAATTTTTTTTTTTTAAAAAGACGTCATTTTTTTAAATTGTTGAAAAAAAAGTTATTACACAAAGCGATTTCTGCTAAATTTGTAGTTTTTCACAAAAAATAGCTGCTGACATGATGTCTATTTGTATTCTAGTTTAAGGAAAAAGCTTACTATTAGAAAAATTTTTTAAATTTTATTGTGAAACAAAATCTGTGTTTTCTATAGATTGAAACATTAATTTAACAACGCTTTTATGTTTTCTACTTACAATTTAACTTTTTTGTAGTTTTTTTTTCTTCTTTTCTTTAAAATGAAAAAAAAAATATTAAATTTATTTTTTTCTTTAAAATAGCAAAAGATTAATTGATGTCAGTCAGGAGCCATTTTGAGTGAAAAACTACAAGTTTATCTAATTTCTGACTAAAACTTGAAACAAGCAAATACTTTACATGTATAATAATAGCCAATAAAAGTTGAGTTTTCAGTCCGAGTATAAAGCAAAGACATCGTCTCAAACTTTAGAATCTTATATAATAGATTGAGAATTAAGTCTTAAAATGATTTTTGTTTAATTAACTTCACCTGCTTTTGCATTTGAAATGGCTTTTTTTGGTCGTGTATTGTTCTTAGACAATTGTGCCATTTTGATTTAACTAAATTGGCAGTTTTTTGTAAATTGTTGCTTTTTATTTGTACAACAACAAAGAATTAATAAAATGTCTTTTTTCAAAACCAGTATGAAAGTATCAGGAAGTTTCATGAGATAAGAAGCCGAGTCATTTTTCGTGGATCGTGGCAATTAAGAGTTGCGCATAAAGCCAAGTCAATGCACAATGATTCCTGGTGTGTTGCATTAAAAAACCGAGGCTGTTGAGGAAGTGACATGTGGCGAGGTCTATCACTTCATTCATTGATCCATAGTGATTGATTGGAACACAAATCTGGCATTTAAATTGATTTTATGTGTTTCTATACTTTTATTAGTAATATTTTGGGTTAGCACATTCAATAGTGAAATCCTTGTAAAATTATATTTCTGTAAGATGGATTTTTTTTTTTCTCCACTCTTATTCATTTCAAACAAGGCATATTCCCACATGGAGGTAAAAAACTACTATTTGCCATCGTGTCTAACACGGGACTGTGGGGAGTTGATCAGCAAGATATGTTTACATTTAAAATTATGCAGGTTAGTACAGTCAAGGAAGCAGGAAACGGAGGGAATTCCACCAAATCTAGCATTCCAAAGGAAAAAATAAAATGGCAGTTGATGATTTTGTTTAGAATATTAATGTGTACTTCAGTTTATATTTTTAAATGTGTGAAGCTATAAAAGAAACCTGTATTTCATGTGAAAACACAGTTGCTGAATAGATCTTTTCTTTTTTTTTTTTTTTGCTTTTTGAAACTACATTGAATAAATGTCTGCTCTACTATATAATCAAGTTACCTGAATTGATTTTTTCAATAAAAGTTTTAAAATAAAGCTGTAGTGTTGTTTTAAAATCATAAACATATATTGAATGATATAAAATTGAAAAGTGCATTCACTTTTCATTTTGTTATTATTAGTATGTGTTGTTTTGCTTTTGTATTATTTTTCTTGCCATTAAAGCCATTCTAACATATGGCAGCACATTTTGGTTTAGCATCTTTACAGTTAAATGTAAAATTTAAACAAACTATTTTTTATTTATACATATATAATGCTTTATTGATTTAAATAACAATAAGCTATTTTGATCGTAATATAGGAGGGATAATGAAAAAATCTTTTTATTCATATCTACACACACACACACACACACATACATACATACATATATATATATATATATATATATATATATATATATATATATATATATATATATATATATATATTCTCAAAGTACATCTACAATCTTCAAGTTGTGCAGAATAGAGAATGCTTCATCCTCGTACCCTTCAGTGCAGACTTGGCAATGTTCACTAATGGCCAACTTGTGAACTCTCGTAAGTTGGCCATTTTCTGTGCCTATGTATTGAAGGGGGATATGTTGGGAAATTGTCACCTCCAAGCACTGGATGATATGTCCCACGTAGTCAGCCTTACACAGAGCATTAAAGCAATAACCGATCATATTGTATTGAGTGGAAGGAATACAATTCTTCTGAATGGATGATATCTCCTTAAAACCATTAGTCAGCTATTGGTGAATATTTATTGTTTGTAGTGCCAAGTCTGCACTGAAAGGTACAAGAGTGAAGTGCAGAGCATGTTCAACACATTTACAAATTCTCAGCCATCTCTGTGCAAACAAAAAAGCAAAAAATCATACACCCACAACCTATATGTTATAGGTGTATGCTTTTTTGCCTTTTTTGTTTGCATAAAGAGATCAAATGTAAACCTCAAGTAGGAGGCCCCTTGATTTCTGAGAACTTTGACTGAAGTAAAATGAAACACACACACACACTTTTTTTGAAATGTACACCCACAAACTATATGTTGTGGGTGTATGTTGAAAATGTGTGTGTGTGTGTCTGTGTCTGTCTTTCATTTTACTTCAGTAAAAGTTCTCAGAAATCAAGGGGCCTCCTACCTAAGGTTAACACTTGATCTCTTTATGAGATCAAGTGTTAATCTGGACTATTTTGTTTGGTCATATATTGAAAACATTACCAACATGACTGTCTACAACATCAAAGCTAGCCTGATCACCACATTCTGCCAAGTATTCACCGTCACTTGTGGAAAAGGCATGCTCCCAGTTCCAGACCTGTATCTAAGCGGTGATTGAGGCTGAAGAATAAATGTCAGCTCTACTACATAATCAAGTTACCTGAATTGATTTTTTTCAATAAAAATTTTAAAATAAAGCTACAGCTTTTCTTTTTTTCTTTAGGGCAACACTTTTAGCGTTCTGCCTTTTATAAGCCAGTGTTCGTTAGTCATACTAGGGCGATTTTATTTATTCTAAGCATATGATTTTGAATACTTGGAGTTTACTTGTAGTGAAACGTATCCTTATGCCATGTTGTCTTGACAAATCCTTTACAGAGATACTCAAGGATAGTGTCTCATAGGCATTCACATTCTCTCCAGTAGGCATTTATTTGTGTGTGTGTATATATATATATGTCTATATATGTCTGCGTGTGTGTATATTATATGGCATACTCACATTGACACATCGTTTCTTGTTAGTGCACCAAAGTTAAACAAGGTTGAGTCAGGTTAGTACGAGATGGGTGACCATTTGGGAATACTAGGTGCTGTATGTGTTCTCTACTTATCTTGGCATTGTTTGCAGTCGTCCTGAACTTCCACTTGCCACTGGTATTTAACAACGCCAACTTAGGAGAGTTGTGGTTGGAGATTGTGCAACTTTTGCCACAAAAAATTTCACACGTAGGCATCCTTACAGTGGGCATCTATAGTCTGTAAAGACTAAAGAAAGCTACCATGTATATATTTATGCAAAGGTTTGGGTTTCATTCTTTTGTTCTTTGGGGTTTTTTTTCATTATCACTCCTATATTATTATCAAAACGGCTTACTGTTATTTCAATCAATAGTGCATTATATTTTGAAATATTATATATAGTGCAAATGAACGATATATAAATCAAATAAATGTGTGTGTGTGTATATATATATATATATATATATATATATATATATATAACTGTATATACCAATGTTGCTCACGAGTCATTATTTTTATTTTTGTTTCTCATTTCTTTTTTTCCTTTACCATATTATTATTATTTTAAAATAGGATTTGGAAAGTTAAATTTAATTATTATATTCTAGTGAATAAAATTCTTAGCAAATTCTCCTGTATTAAAAGATTGAGATTTATTTACATCCAAAAATTTTATTGAGATTAAGAAACATAGGAACAATAATTATGCTTTTATAACAATTTGGTTAAATTTAATTAAATTTAACTCTTAAAATCCTATTTCTTAAAAAAAAAAAATTAATGTGCATTTATCAAGATTTGTCAGTTCATTTACTGAACACTTATGTGACAACTATAATGATGGTTTGATTTGGCTCCTACACACACTTAAAATAAAACAACTGAAATCAATTTTAATCTAAATAATTTAGGTGACTGAAATAGGAATTAGCCTGTAATGTTGTTTAGTAGAGATGTTGCCTATTTTTTGTTTATTAAATGAAGAGATCTTACCTTTAATTGAAAGGCGATAATAAATTTTTTGTTCTTTACAATTAATGTACATGAATTTCGTTTAACTCTTATTCATAGAATTCAAAATTTTAAAAAGTATTTTTAATTTTGCAGATGTTTAATTTAAAAAATAACATTTTTAATGAATTTAAATTGTCTACAATTAAAACATTAATTTAAATGCATTTTTCAGTTCTGAATAATAATTTAAACTTTCACTAATTTAGAACCAATGTGCAAGTTAAAAACAAAAAAACAAGTGAAGCATACATGGTCCCCCGTAAGTGCACAGTGAGTGAATGAGGCAGTTAAAAAAAACCCTCCCTCCCCCCCCCCCCCCCCCGTGCAATTTAGCCCCAAAAGTTCCCAGGGACTTCAAATCCTGGTGAAAATGAACAAACGGTGCAGTTTTAAACCTTAACATATATAAATTTGAGTTCTGCGCCGTGCAAAAAAAGAAATGACTAAGTCTATCACTCCCCTCCCCTCCATTTAGCCCCAAAAGTCCCAAAAGTCCCCAAAGCCTTAACATATTTAAATTTGAGTTCAGCACCATGCAAAACAGCTAAATAGACATACACAGAAAATTTTGGACAAATATGGTAAAATAGTCCAAAAAATGGAGTGTTTTTATTAGCCTTAAAAAAGCCTCTGGGGCACACCGAAGAGTTATTGCGAAATATAGACAAACAAAATTATATAGAAATCCATTAGTTACAACTTTTCAGAAGGTTTTATGAACATCCAAGGCATCAATTTTAATAAGCACAAAAGTGACAATTTTAGCCATTTTAACCTGAAAGGCACCTGGAAAATATGTTCTGTTACTTTTTTTACTCATATCATGTTTAATATTCGTGCAAAATTTCAAAAAATTCCAAGTGGAGACGGATGTACAGATAAGGGTGAATTTACAGGTCCACCCTCCTTTTGTCGGGAAACCCCACCCCTTCCCCCCAAAAAGACTCTTAAATAAGTTGTGATTGTTTATTAGTGACAGGAAGAGGATTTCTGACTTTGAGATAAAAACTCCTCCATCCTCAATATGACTAATCAAACACTCGACTAACTACAACCACTATCAGCAATTTCCTTTATTCTCTTAAGCTAAACAAAATTTTTTTTCTAGAACTACTCATGGAACACAATGCCACTGAGTTATTTGCCAGATGACTATAACAGTTATTTTCAAATTCAACGTAAATAGGTTCTTGATCAGTCATCCTCTAAAATAAATTAACTTATCTAATTTCTATCATTGCAGACCATCACTTTATTCATAAATCCTTATCCTTGAATGGCTTTCAGGTTTTGATAAGTGGACTATATGAACTAAAAACACTTTAAAAACATTTTGTGTGTATGTAAACAGATTTTTTTAATAGGTGAAATATAATTTTTATTTGTTTATTTTTTTATATTTTTGACTATTTTACTCATCTTATGTTATTTTTTTCAACATTTCGTCCAATTTAACCTCTGCATTTTTTCAAATGCATCTTTTCAAACTCTGGAATCTGTATAGAATTGCAAACGACCATGGGGGTAAAATGTTTTTGTTGTGTTGGTCATAATCGTGTAGACATTCTTAATTATATTCTTAGCATTGTCCATATCAAGGATTGAATCTTTAACTCACAAGGACTGTTACTTAGAACTGATTAATATGTAGCGTGTTGTGTCACAAGTCCATATGGATATAAAGATTCCTGAATTCCCTAAGATGCACTTGAATAAGACTGAAGGTTTCATCAGCGAAAATGTTGTGAAAATAACGCCCAAGAGGAGATTAATGGTCCAAATGATACACATTATTAATCTTCATCTAAAAAATACCAACACATTTCATCAATGGTGTTGAAATAAAACTGACACTCTTAATTATTTACATGCTTATCTCATCTTGGTTGTTTCCATATATGTACCAGGTATTAAACTCATAATCTCTTTGTAGAAATTCATTCTGGAATAACTCTTTACCCATTTAGGTTTTTAATATAAAGAATTAATATGGTGTAGTTTCTGACTTTGCAAATGTTGTACTAATAAAATATGGTTGTTTTGTAATCAAAATGACTGCTTAACTATTTAACGCCTAGAAGGACAATATGGTCCTCTTTCAAAATAAAGCTTATTACTAGTGAACACATTAGAGGGCACTGATGCTGTTTAGAAGGTGTTGTGGCATCGTTTGATACAACACAGCTGGTCACACACATTTCTGTCAGCTGTTGGACAGCCGTGAGTGAGTATGTGTTCATACGTTACTTACCTAACTATGAAAGCGTACACATGTAGGCCATTATGGCTGCTAACCAAGGTGAGATAACTATTTTAATATATTGCATATGATATGTTCTTGCAGAAGGCACTGACACCTTCTTTTATCAGTTAACTCATTTTTATTAATATTTATTATTAGATTTCTAAACGGGACCATATGGTCCAGCTGGGTACTAGGCTAGTTAACTGAAGATGGACTGTATGGCCTTCCTCGTCATGTGGATGAAAGCTAACTTATTTTTACAGTACTAATAGTTGGTGAATATTTTATCAAGAATATAATGTGCATGAAGATTTTAGTATTCCAAGCTCCTTTATAAATGTTATATTTTTATGTATGGTAGCAAGAATTGAAAAAAAAACCACAGGCAGAATATGTAAAGATGATTTTATTTACAAGGATAGATGGAAAAAGTTCTAGGCTGCTATGACGTGTCTGTTTATAAGATTTCTTGCTGCCTCGACTCGCATGTGGGTGATTAAAAAAGAAAAAAAAAACTAAAGACTTCTAACCAAAATGGTGTCCTGGGATTGACTTCATCCCTACTGACATTTTCTCAATCACAATATTACAGGGCTCTACATGAATGTAATATTTATTTATTTTTTAATTATTTTTAATAGTATTCTCCATGGATCCCAAGATGAAATGTGCTACTAGATAGACAAATAAGATTTTTTGAAATTATTATATAAATAAATTATTGCTTTCTTTTTGTATTATGATAGGACAGATCTAGTTTCTGCATTATGTCTGGTGCTACCAGATCAGGCTGTCTGGTGGCTTCCTGAGACGAAATGCACCTACATTAAACTTCTGTTTTTGTTTTCTATTCTCTTTTATAAAACTTAATTATGTTCTGCAAAAATAAAAACAACAGTCCCCCCCCCACCTACTTCCCAACCCCGATGAATAGATGAATAAATACAAAATACGAATTTCCGATGAATAGATGAATAAATACAAAATACAAATTTCCAATTCGCCATGAACTAGTTCTTGTAACTGGAAAAAACACTTAACTGCTAGCTACGAAATCCCAATATACATTTTACCTCCAAGACGATTACCTCTGTCTAACCTGCATGCGCAAAAAAAAAAAAAAAAAAAAAAAAAACTTACCTGCCACTCTAAATCCTAATGTAGATCTGTTTCTTGTAAATTAATAACCCCTGTCTCTTGAAGGCTAACAATCTGCTCCTTCCCACCAAACCGCCACTTAACTCCTACATTTCACACCGTTTTGTACTGGAATCTTTAACTTCCAGCCCCTAATCCTCACATGCTAACTGCTTAGTCATCACTAAACATCTATATAATTCTACACTTTAGACATGCATTGGAGTTCATTCCTATTCCAGTTAGGTATTTACCAGCCAAAGTATGTACTCAGAAGCAAAGCACACCGCACTGCATTACACAACTATGTCTCCTCTTCGATAGCTTTGCAACGCTAATACGAAACTGAACCAATGCTCCTTGCTATGCTAAATGTCCATAACTCTTACTTGAAAGCTGAAAACATCTTCTCTCAATAATAGAAACTCACTTTGTACCTTCAACTTTATTCGCACCTACTAAAACCAGCCCATATATCTATTTACCAAATTACACATGACTCAAAACTTACTGTTTTATCCGTACTATATTGCACTCGCATCTCATGCCCTGCTGTCATCTAAAATATAGTTTGGGCACAACTCGTAGTTCAAATCTTAACACCTACTCACACTTCAATGTTAGCCTAGACCCAAGCTAACATGAATAAAAAAAAAAATAATAATAATAAAAAAATTTTATATATATATATATATATATATATATATATATATATATATATATATATATAAGGGAAAGCCTCAAACCACATTATCTCCTAACAAGCCTCCTTACAATCATAGTTGCTTACACTGCATGAGCTCTACTCAACCCCTTTATCCAGTAACAATGAAATAACAATGTCCCTAATTCACTTTGAGGAGTGTAACTATTAAGCAGATATATAACCTCTACAAACTAACTTTTCAGCAGATATATAACCTCTACAAACTAACCCAATAACATTAACTAACCACGCGGGGTCGCAGAAATACCTGGATTAGAACCCAGGCGCGGAGCAAACCCTCTCAGTGGTGACAGACCCAGTAGATCTTTCCAGATCATCCGTCTAGGAGAACGAAAACTCTGAAACTAAACCAAAGAGGAGGGAGGCCTCTTCAGTCTTGGATGACAACCTTCCTAGAGCTGGTGACTATAACAAATTACCGGTTTGCAAACCTAAATTGCTTAAGGAGTAGATAGGTCCTGCCTATCGCCCGGCTTCCATACTCCTTCTTTGCCTATTAGTCAGGCGCAGAGATACTATCACAGTGATTCAACAGAAACACCCAGTGGTAGATCTTGTTTCTTGTCTAGGGCAATGAACGCCGTTTCCCCACTCCCGACACACCCCACCCCTAAAGCTGAGCACTTGAGAATGCTTGAGTACCATATATGCCTGAGCAATTAGATTGGGTTGACCTTCCTCTGATGGGTTGAGGGTACCGGATTGACAGTTACTGGCTGCTGTTTCCGACTGGTAGTACAGGAGCCCTAACTCTTTGGTAGCGCTTAGCTACTCCATCAACAGTTGTATAATATCAGGATGTTTGCAGTGCCATGGCGCGCATGGAAAGGGACCCTGCACTAATCCCCGGTGGGCTTTCCTGAGGCCACAGTCCTAGTTGATGGAGGGTCAGCTGATGGTCTACTTGTGATGCATGTGTGATATTCTGCATAACCTCCTGTTCGGCTTCCCCTAACCTAACTGAAACTCGTTAAAAAATATGATGACAGTACAATCTAAAAATAAGCTTAAACCAGGCTTAGGGTCAAACAAATCCAACTTGCCTCCTCCCTTGAGGCTTGCATTCACAAATATCCGTGGGCTTAGAACTAATTTAGCTGATGTTGAAGCATTTCTCCTAACAAATACCCCGGATATCTTAGCACTAAGTGAGACTAACCTCCATCCCCTCTAACTACTTTAACATGCCTGGATATCTCCCACTCTGCTGTAAGGACTCTGACAGACATATGCACGGACTTGGAGTTTACATTCGTAATACCCTTCCCTTGACTAGAGAAACAAACCTAGAAACGGATGATCAAGCCTTTATGTGTTTTAGACTAATCATGCAACACAACATTAGCTACTTTTACTTTCTCTACCGCTCTCCCTCGACCCAAGACTGCACCATAATAAACAAAATATCTGACAGCATAGACACAACACTCTCCTTCGACACTAGCGCCCAAGTACATGTATTTGGTGACTTCAATGTCCATCACAAAAACTGGCTTGGATTCTCTAGTTACACAGATGCAGCAGGCAGCGCAACTCATAGCTTCTCTGTATCTCACTCCCTATCGCAAATTGTTACTTTTCCAACCCGTTTCCCTGATCAGGAAGAACAACACGCATCACTATTAGATCTGTTTTTGACCACAGTTCCTGATGATTGTGTAACAAAAGCCGACAGCCCACTTGGGAACGCTGATCATGCAGTGATAATGGTTGAAATCGCCCTAAACTCTAGACCCAAAACTGAAGAGCCAGTGCTCAAAACAACAAGATATTATAAAAAGGCTGACTGGGAAGCCATCAGAGATCTTATCAGAGACGCCCCATGGGGAAATATTTTTTCTCTTCCTGCTGAACAGTGTGCAACCGAGACTACTGAATGGTTCAAAACTGCAATCGAAGCGCATGTTCCCATGCGGAAATTCTATAGCAAGCCCCACTCTCACCAATGGTTTACTTCGACTTGCGCAACTGCCATTGCTCAAAGGCAGCATGCATTCCGCAGGTTTAACCGACATAAGTCCAGTTCAAATAGACAGAAGTACATAGAAGCTAGAAGTAACGTTAAGAAAGAAATAGCGACAGCTAAGAGGGAATTTACGGAAACCGCTAAAAAACGCATCGAAGCACAAAAACTAGGAACTCGTGACTTCTGGAAAATCTACAACAGTGTAGTAAATAATGGGCAATCAACAATTCCCCCACTAACCAACAATCACGAGGTTGTTTGCTCAGCAACCGAAAAGGCTAACATGCTTGCCAGTCGGTTTGCCTCAAACTCCACACTGGACCCTCTAAACCATCCCCTACCTCAATTTCCTATGCAGACAGACGCCACGCTAGACGATCTGAAAATCACCCCCTGCTCAGGTGCATGCTATCATAAAAAATCTTGACACTTCAAAAGCATGTGGACCCGACCTCATCCCAGCTGTGCTATTAAAAAAGTGCTCAGCCGAAGTAGCTCCAGTTCTCTCCAAACTCTACAACAAATGCCTTAATGAATCTTGCTTTCCGGGATGTTGGAAAACTGCTTCTGTGGTACCAGTATTCAAGAATTCTGGCGAAAGAACTGACCCATTAAATTATCGCCCTATTAGCCTCCTCCCACTTTTTGCTAAAATATTTGAGATCTTAATTAACCATGCTCTAGTCCAACACCTTACAGATGCTACACTTCTGACCGACCAACAATATGGATTTAGACAAGCCCGTTCAATGGCAGACATCCTCACTGTAATCTCTGAACGCATATACCATTCACTGGACAAAGCGGGAGAGGGCAGAGCGGTAGCTCTAGATATATCTAAGGTTTTTGACAGGATATGGCATGAGGGTCTCCTCAGGAAAATTAGATCATACGGTATCACTGGTAGAATACTTAACATAATTAAATCCTTCTTAGATAAGAGAAAAATCCAGGTTGTCCTCGACGGTCATACATCTAAACAATATGATATAAATGCGGGAGTGCTTCAGGGATCTATCCTTGGACCTCTGCTGTTCCTGATATTCATAAATGACCTCCCCGACAAAATTGCCTCTGAGATGGGTATATATGCTGATGACACCACACTCTATAGCAGGCACGACAGGAAAACAAATGAACATATACCTAAAGTAATGGCAGAAACACTAGAGGATGACCTCCAATCAGTAGTGGAATGGGGACAAAAATGGATGGTCACGTTCAATGCCGCCAAGACTAAACTGGTTTCCTTCAATAATTACAAGAAACCTTCTCTACCACCTATAGCAATGACCAACGACTCTTTATCTGAGAGTACGTCTTTCAAGCTCCTTGGCCTAACGTTCACAGGAAACATGAGTTGGAACAATTACATCGAGGGCATTGCCAGGGCCGCTGTGAGGAAGGTGGGCTCTCTCTACCGTGCTAGAAAACTTCTAACACCCGAAAGTATCCTGTACCTCTATAAGGCTACCATTCGCCCATGTATGGAGTATTGCTGTCATATTTGGGCTGGTGCATCGGCTACTAGTCTCTCGCTCCTTGACAGGGTTCAAAAGAGAGTCACAAATCTGATAGGCCCTAAACTAGCATCTAAGCTTCAGCCTCTGTCCCATCGTCAAAACGTTGCATCCCTCTGCCTGTTCTACAAGTATTTTAATGGTGAATGCTCTGATGAACTGCAAGCACTTGTGCCCCCACGACGTGAGCACCCTCGACAGACCCGACAAGCTGCAAAATCCAACCCCCACACTGTAGAGATCCCTAGATGTAAAAGATCTTTCTACTCCAGTAGTTTTTTCCCCAGAACTGCTAGACTTTGGAATTCCATTCCAGGTCACTGCTTCCCCAACTGTACTGACATGCATAAGTTCAAGTGCAACGTGAACCAACATCTTGCTGCCCAAATCCCTACATAGTACCCCAGTAGATGTTTCCCCTGATAGTAGCCCCCTACACCAAAGTGGCAATGTGCCTTGTTTAGGGTGAAAATGTAATTAAAAAAAAAAAAATTCTTGTCCTGGAATCCAGTAAGACCAAGAGACTGCAAAAAAGATATAATATGACATATTTAAATGGTCAATTGGGGAGAGGAAAATTATGTTCCCAACTTCTTTACAAACTCAGTCTTTGAGATGAAGGAGGAGAACTTTAAAGGAATATTCAAATATCTATGTATCGCTTATAGAGATCAGGTGTTAGCCCCAAGAGGGCCCTTGATTTCTCAGAACTCAAGTAAAATGAAACAAAAAGCTAACTTAATTGCTGTTGACATAGGGTCCCTAATATATAAGACAGAGACTCAAGTGCAAGTCCTAGTACTGAGAAATATTATGAAAAAGGGAGATAGTTTGAATATGATCGAATGTCCCCTCTCTCCACTGCCACTGATACCAGTTTTTCCTTTTTAAGTACAGTGTGTGTGGGGAGTGGTCTGTTTCTGCTTTGGCCTAAAATGCTTCTGCAATATTTTGCAGAGTACTTCAAACATTTGTCTGAATTTTTGGAATAAACATTTCCTTGCAGAACCCATAAAAATTTCATAGTTGCTTTTGTCACTAAAAATTACAAATACAATGAAATGTAAAATTTGTCAATGAAAGTTTAAAACTAGCTGTATCTACCTAGAATGCAGCAAAGTTATTTTAATTTTTATTTGTTGCACATTTTTTAACTCTTATCTATATATTAATACGATAGCATTGTGTTATTTTCTGTGTCACGTTTACATCCAAGTCGTTTAATTGTTATGTACTTCCATTTCTTGTCATAAATAATTTTTTAAAGAATTCTTCATAAGTTTTGGTTTCGATTTCAATTATGGCTGAAGGAACTCAAGTTTGTATATGTATATATATATATATATATATATATATATATATATATATATATATGTATTTTTTTTTCATAAGTTTTTATTTCGGTTTCAATTCAAGCTAATACACCTAATATCCAATTTACCAAATTTCCACTACTAACAATTACTACGTCACTGTCCCATTGACCACTGTACACTTATTAACCCTTATCCTCAAGTGGTCTCTGGGCCTTGGTAAGTGATGACGCCTTTGTAGGGAAAAAAAATATTACGTAAGTATAAATCATGTAGAATAGCTGCATAAATATAATTATACGTAATAGTTAACTAAAGATAATCATCCCATAAGAAAACTGAAAAGCTAATAGAGAATTTAATGTAAATGAATGTTTAAAAGAATATGTAAATTAGCTAGATCTTTTGCAGATGAATGCAATTCTACAACCCATATATAAGAATGTTGTATTTTCTTTTTAAATTAATAGAAAAAAGGTTTTTTGAAAAAAAATAAAAGGAGTTATTAATAAAACTTTTAGTAAAAATTGTGTTCAGGTTGTTTACTTACACCTTCTTGATTGGAAAAAAATAGCCATAAATTTTTTTAAAGTTTCTCAAAAATAATTGGAGCATTAAAAGGTTAAAAGAACTAATATACTGTTAGTTTTAGAAAATGGCTAGTATTTTTTGTCAGTTTTTATTGAGGAATTCACAAATAGTTTTATTGATAAACAGTTAATATCAATTGATAATATTGTATTTAGCATGTTCAGGCAGATTAATCAAATAGTTTTATAAACTATGTCTATATGATAACATTGTCACATTCTGTATATTCTGTTGACACTGCAAACAATGAATACTTAACTGGAAGTAATCACTTTAATGGACTCTGTGACAGAAGTAGAAATAATTCCATCTCGTGCGATACCTTTGCTTTCACTCAACCAAGTCATCAGCAGCAACTTGAATATGGATGGATGCACATTTTAAAGATTTTTCTTGCAGTAATGACCGCCAAACAACAACACATGCCAGAATCTACTGAAAAGAGTAGGAAAAAAAAAAAACAATTAAGAGAGTGTTGAAGGCACAAGGCTCAAATATTGTCTTTTCAAAATCAAAAATACAATGGACACAACTTGTTGGAAGTGTGCATTGAGAAAAGAAAATGCTAAGCATGTGTTTAATCTTCAATCTTGGCAGATGTTCTCGTCTCAATCCTAGGAAAGATAGAAAGGATCATCAAACCAACCCAGAACATTGTCACTAGCATAGCTCATGATTTTTGTATGCAACATCAACAACTGGCAAGAGCAGCAGTAATACTCAAAATTATGCCTTTACATGTTGTCATAGCTCTCCTGCAGAGACATCATCATCAACACCAGGTTAATTTGGTTTCTGGAAACAAATAAAATAATAACTAATTTTCAGTGTGGCTTCCAAAAACATCGGAGCACAACAGACCATTTAATTCGTTTAGAAACTTTCATCAGAAATTCATTTATACAAAAAAAAGCATACGACTGCTATTTTCTTTGATCTTGAAAAGGCGTACGATACCACATGGAGGTATGGCATCATGAGACATCTCAAAGAAGCTGGAGTGAAAGGAAGACTACTCATCTTCATCAACAACTTCATTAATAATAGACTATTCAATGTCCGTGTAGGAACGTGCCTATCGGACATCAAGGAACAGAAAACGGGAGTTCCACAGGGAAGTATTTTGTCGGTAACATTATTCAGCCTAAAAATTAACAATATTGTTGGATACCAACCAAGGTGTGGATTACTCTCTATATGTTGATTTTTTTAATTGCATACAGCTCGAGACATATCCATCTAATTGAGCGTCAACTTCAACAATGCATTGACAAAATAAAAAAAAAATGGACAACTAAGAATGGCTTCAAATTTTCCATTAACAAAACAAAATGTATGCACTTTTGTCAACTAAGAAAACTGCACCCAGATCCTCTTTTAAAATTAGATGATATTCCGATTCCTGTTGTAAATGAACATAAATTCTTAGGGTTAATACTAGACAAAAAACTTACATTCATCCCTCATATAAAACATCTTAAAAATAAATGTAATAAAACTCTCCAGCTAATGCGGGTCATTGCCCACACAGATTGGGGAGCGGACAGACAAACCTTATTAAAGTTATATATATCACTAGTGCGATCGAAACTAGACTATGGAGGCTTCATTTACGGTGCCACCAGAAAGTCGTACATAAAGATATTGGACACCGTTCAACATCAGGGCCTCAGGCTTGCGCTGGGAGCCTTCTGAACTTCCCCCATCGATAGTCTCTATGCAGAAGCCAATGAACTCCCATTATCAATTCGACGCGACAAACTACCCTTGCAATACCTGACCAAAATTCTCTCTTACCCAGACAATCCTGCTTACGACTGCATTGCAAAGTCACTAGATTACTCGTTCTATGATAGGGAAAAATCACAACTAACAAATCCAACCTCTAACTGTACCTTCAATCCAAATTACCAAAATCTATATGACCAAAAAGTAAAAGCTATAAAACCTTTTGTTCTCCGTAAAAAACCACTAGTAGAAGATGCAGGTATCACAATCACCAATATCCATAATGTCAACCAATTAAGCCTTCCACTCTGGCTACTAAAACAACCTGAAATTATCCTTGACTTAAATAACCTCCCAAAAATTCAAACTCATCCACTAACCTATCAAGAAAAACTCCTTATCATTCAGGAAAAATACCCAAACCATCAGCACATATACACAGATGGGTCCAAAGACAGCAACAAAACCGGATGCAGTCGTATCCACTAACATTACCTTACAGACGCGACTACCAGACCATGCCTCAATTTTTAGTCCGAAGCCACAGCCTTAGATATGGCACTAGACCTCATCACTGACCTTACCCACAACAAATTTATAATTTTTTCAGACTCCCTATCGGTACTCGAATCCTTATAGAATAAAAATTTAAATAACCCACTACTCATCAAACTATTACAAAAAATACACACTCTTTCACAAAACAAAAGTATCAAATTCTGCTGGATCCCCAGTCATTCTGGAATTCAGGGCAATGAAAAAGCCGACATAGCTGCCAAAAACGCTTTAAAACTCCTTAAAAGCAATATAAAAATTCCACATTCTGACTACAAACAACAAATAAATAATCCCATTATGAAGAAATGGCAAGAAAGATGGAATAACTGTCCAAATAATAAACTTTTCAAGATCAAACCCACAATAGAAGAACGATTACCAGATGCCAGAAGATCACGTAGAGAGGAAGTGATTTTGTCCCGTATTCGCATAGGACACACGCACATAACCACTCCTTCCTGCTAAAAAAAGAAGACCCTCCAAAATGTTTTGCATGCCAAAAACCTTTTACAGTAAAACACTTTCTTTTGGATTGTGGCGATCTCGCGCATATCCGGCAAAATTATTACAATGTCAACAATATGAAAGAACTATTTAAAAAAATAAACTCCAACAAAATACTAACATTTCTGAAAAAAGTAAATCTATATAAAAGAATATAACTTTAATTCAATCCAACTTTACACCCCCAAAAAAAAGAAAGAAAGGAAGCACATCACCTAATGATACAAAAAGTCTGATTTGACTCACTGATTAAATTAAAATATCTATTCCACAAAAAAAAAAATTGGAACTTGGCATTAAATAACAAAAAAAAAAAAGGTTGATATGCTGTAAAACCAAACCAAACCTAATCAAATTCTACCCAATTTCCACCACTACCAATCATCTTGCACTCATGGATGCTTATCTTCAAGTTACCTTCAGGCTTTGATAAATAGTGATTCCTATTTAAAAAAAAAAAAAAAAAGCAGTGAATGGTACTTTTTAGATGGAATCTTATTTTCAATCACTCTGAAATGAATTGTCATATTTAGGAAAATAAAACTCTGTGTTCTTGAAGGCCAACCCTTTGATTACTTGAACCAATTAGTCAAATTCAGGCCAACAAGACTATTACATAGTATCGTTTTTGCTGAGAACAAACTTGGACGACTGTTTACCATAATATATTATTTCTTTGGCTTTTAAAAACTGTTTTTATTTTCTTTCTTTTGTGGAACTGACATTCTCATCAGCCTTACTACAATATCAACTAGTGTGACCATTTTTCATTTTAAAATTTGAGAACTGTGAACATCGTCCATGAAATAAAGCTGTCAAGGAGTTTAATTCACTGGAATCAAATAACATCTTAATAAACAATTTTCCGGTAGTGACTAAATTCTCTTTATACAACACTAAAAGCAAAAAAAATGTGTGTGTGTGTGTGTGTGTGTGTGTGTATATATATATATATATATATATATATATATATATATATATATATATATATAATATATATCTCATTGCAAATTTATTTCAATTTATATATATTTTTATCCATTTTATTGCTAATTGTTTTTGATTAAAATGTTTTGTTAGACTCAAAATGCAAGTACTGTATGATTGAGAATATCAATAAGTCTGTAGGAATATAAAGGAGGACTAGCATAGCAAAGATAATTTTCTTTTTGTGTTTTATACATCTTTAGAATAATACAATGAATATGTAATGTGAGTCTCAGACAGGCTTAAATCTGATAACCTCAGAGGAAGATTATATCTGGACAGTATAGTGAAATGTGTGCATAATGTGGAACTTTAAGGGTCTGGTCACATTGAAAAAGTGGATGAGAATTCTTGAATTAGAAAATCTTTCCCTTTTAAGGAGGAAGTTTCTAAGGAATATTAAATTTACAAGTGATTCCTAATTTTATGTATGATTAATAAATGTAGAACAATTGAGGTAACGGTCAGTTCACAAGGAAAATGGAGTGGAGGGGAGCAGTCATAAAGATCGACTTGAGCGAAACAGAGATAAAAACTGTCCAGAGATGGGTTAGCTTGGAAGTTAATTTCTTGAAATTATCCAACACATGCCAACATGTAAAACAGATGTTAAATCAAATATGTTGATATTGTCATCATTAATCTCCTATGATTCTTGCAAAATAACAATTTCCACAACATTGTTGATGACTTTAAAATTTTGACAAATATAAAGTGATGGATTTTGTCTATATTCAATTGCTTTAAAATTACTGAAATGCTTATTTTGCTCATTAATAATTTCATATTCTAGGATAGAACTTATGTTGCTGAGTTTAAAGCATATGTTGATAATGATGCAGCAGTAATGAGTTATCATTCCAAATGATACCAAGTACAAATATCGTTACAAATAAGTTCATGTTTTTACTTTCTTCAAATTTTTGTTTGAATCTATCAACTACTACAAGGAAAATATTTTCTTAATCTTAAATATTTTTAAAATATTGTTTTTATTTTTATTGATTTATTTATTGTAGACGAAGATTTCCTGGAAGAAATACCAGTCCTAATCAAAATGCCAGTTCCCAACCCAGCTCCGATTCCGGTTCCACATCAGTTGGCTTTCAAGGAAAACAAGGCTCATGTGAGCATATCTCTTTTATTTTTTGAATATTTCTGTACTTAATATTCTTATTATTTTCAATAGAATGAAACTACAATGATGCAATCTTTACTTATGTTAATTTTGTTTTTAGAAAGAATAAAAAAATTGAACTTAAATTGTATTTTTTTACATTGCTATTCTCATCTTATATCCAGAATGTTTCATCGGATAGAACCTCCATCTTTCTTCAGGTGCATCTTTGGGATTCTTTTAAGAGTTTCATTTGAAATTCTGTATGGGTTTCAGAGTTCGACATAAATATTCCCAAGTTTAAGATGATGCACCTTAAGCTTCTCGGTATATTGGCTGAAATGTTGTAATTATAACAACTAAAATGAGAATAGTCATCTGAATAATATAAATTATCAATCTGGATTTGAAAAATTCAAATATTTTAGAATTCTTATCTTTTTACAATAAATAAATATAAAGTAATAATATATGCTTCCGATTATTTTTATGATAATAAAAAATTGAAATGCTTAAGTCTTCATTTTGAAGGTAAGTTTCAAAGCTGTAATCTGTATTTATTGGAATATTCTTTCCTAAACTCTGAAATGAATTTATAATGTGTTATGAGAGATTGTTGAAAACTGCAGAAATAGTATCTGTTCAGCAATAGGAGTTCAAAAAGAAATGATAATAACCTTTAAGATGAAGAGTAAAGCTATAGTACAAGATGTTATGTGAAATGTGCTTGACATAGTTCTCTGACAGCCAAACCTAGGTCTTCAGCAGAGCACTTTCTGCCATATGTACAACATTCAGTTGGTTGATCCAAAGTTTTACTAGTTTGCTCAGAATGTTAATGTTGCTATATCAATATTCAGAGAAGTTGAGTGACATGACATTACCTTCATTGTTGCTGACACTCTGAAGACCCTTGAACTTTTCTTGGCCTGACTTTTGATATGTCTTTGAATGAGGCAGTAAGCGACCTGTTGTTCTGGCACTTGATCTTCTAGTCTTGACGCGCATTTTCATCAGAAGGATCATCACATGTTTGTGATTCTATTGAATTGTTGATCAGCTTCTTTGCATGCTTCAAGCTTTTTTGCATTGCCTTTGAAATTGTCCTTTTCTTTTATGAAACAACAGATGTTCTCATATATTACCAGATTGCGCCAAAAATAAAACTGAAATTTTAGGAAGGATTCACTGCAAGACTAATTGATCAATCAATCATTATGAATTTTGGAATATCTGCTAGGCATAATGCATCCAAATGTGGACTATATTTAGTTTAATTACTTGAACCCCTTTGTGAAAATTCGGATATCTCTGATTTGTGAGAACTTTTTTAACAATAAATATTAGACATCAATCAATTAATGAATGTTAGACACCAATCAATGAATGTTCTCCAAATTTCAGTTTCTTTTAAGTATTTTCAAGTGTTTTCAGAAGACATAATACAACATCCCAGTTGAAAATTCAAGTATATCAGATTTTCATTTAATTTGATACATAGTCATTAGACATGAATTAAGCAAAATTTTTCTTAAACCTTAAATTTTAGACATTTTCTAGAATAAAAAATGTATAATGAATTTTTATCAAAATTATATGTTGATTTTCATTTTTGTAAGAGGAATTAAAATTGGTTGAAACTGTTCTGTTTAGGGCATGAATTTTATCCATCTTGGGGCAAATATTCTTATGATATGTGACATTCACCTGGCACTGCCCGTGTAAATAATTTGAAAATAATTACACATATAATTAGGTTTATAATTTTTTGGAAGAAAAATAAAAATAACATTTGAAATATGAGATCAAGTGAAACAAAACAATTTTTTAATTTTTTTCCTTGTCTTCTAATATATTATTTTATGACCCTAACCAATAATTATCTCTAAATCACATGTAATCAATGGTGTTTTTAAATTTTCTAAAAAATTTAACCCTTATTGAAACTTGAATGCTCTCTTAATATATCAATTTCTATAACACATAAATATGACTTTATATGTAAGCAAACATTGTTGAACATAACACAATTGCATGATTATAATCACGGTTGCGGATTCAGATGGTAAAAGTCCGACTCCAACAATTCCTGGGATGCCGACTCCAACTCCTTGACCTCTCTGTGGAAATCTATTCTGCAGATTCATATACCAGCCTCTCACACCTGTTCAGCAAGCATTTTATAAATACTTTTCATGTATATTATTTTTTACGTCTAACATTCACTTGTACGATAAATATACTCACATATACACTCAACCAGCTTTATAGAATAAGTTAAGATAACAAAGGGATAAAAAATTTACAATGAAATTTTATGCTATCAGTTCAAAAGGGAATATGATATTTAGGGATAGCAGGCCATGGCATTTCAAAGCCAAACGCTTCTCATCGGAAGACACATGTAAAGACACATAATAGACAGAAGAAATTTTTTAAAAGATAATATTGTCTATGGAAAAAGGTTTAAAGGAAAAACAGGAAAAAGCTATAAAGGGCTATAGTAGCATGGGTTGCTTCTTATTGAAGTACCATTATTTTACTGGTATTCCAATAATATATCTCTGTTATATATGCATATATAATGGTATTATTTATGCTTATGATCAGCCTATGAATACTTTCAAATCTGCCATGGCAAAGTTACCACTTCAAGCTATATATTTTCTTTTTCCTCACTCCCCCAAATCATCTGTTATTGCATTTTTCATTCTGATAAACCTTCTATCACAATATCAGGAAAAAAAAGCTCAAATCTATAAAAATAAAAAAGTGCTGATTTTGCTCCATCTTTCTGAGTTTCAAATAACAACACTATTCATTGGATCTATGAGGGGTGTGCGATAAGTAATGCCCCTGACCCACTTCCCATAGCAGTAGAGCAACGAAACTTGACACAGTTATTAGTCTTTCTCTACATAGGAACCACCCAGAGTTATGTATTTCTCCCATCGTTTGATGCAGTTCTGGAGACCGTTTTTGTAGAACACCCCAGGTTGGTTCTCCAACCACAACGTGACTTCAGAAATCAAGGCTGCATCATCTGGGAAACACTTTCCTTTCAAAAACAACTTCATGGCTGGGAAGAGGTGAAAGTCAGAGTGTGCAAGGTCAGGAGAGTAGGGAGGATGGAGAAGGATTTCATAACCACACGCTCGTGCTTCTGATCTGGTGACATGCAAATTGTGGACTGGAGTGTTGTCCTGCAGGAGGAGGGTACATTTGCTGATCTTGCCCTGCCTCTTAATTTTGATAGCTTCCCTTAATTTCCTCAAAAGTGAAGCATAATAGGCTCCTGTAATTGTGGTACCCTTTGCCAGGAAATCTGTCATCACTACTCCGTCCTGGTCCCAGAAAACTGTGAGCATGACCTTGCCAGCAGAGGGCTGCACCCTTTCCTTCTTTGGAGGTGGTGAGTCCAAGTGGTTCCACTGCATTGACTGGGCTTTTGTCTCTGGATCATAGTGATGGACTCAGGTTTCATCCTGTATAATCAGTCTTTTGAAAAACTTTGACTTATCTTCTTGGCACATCTCCAAATTCATCCTTGAGCACTCGACGCATTCTCGCTTCTGAAATGGTGTGAGCAACCTGGGAATCCATCTGGCAGACACCTTATGCATATGCAAATGGTCATGAATTATAGTTTCCAGAGACCCTGTACTAATCTTGACATCTTGGGCTATTTGGCGAATAGTAATGCGCCGATCTTCCAAAATGGCAGCCTCAACTTGACAGACAGATGCCTCATCAATGGCAGAAGGAGGGGCGACCAGGTCTGGGGGCTGTTTCCACAGACTTCCGGCCATGTTTGAATTCATGATGCCAGCGTTTTACAAGGTCATATGATGGAGCATTATCGCCATAAGTTTCTTTCATTTCATCAAAAGTCTCCTGTGGTGTGCGTCCTTTCAAATGCAAAAACCAGATCACATCTGACTCCGTTCAAACACCTGTAAAACAGAAACCACAATTAGTTCAGAGCTGTAATTTGCCACATAACCCGTAGGGATATAAATCATTGCACATGCAAAATTTCAGTTAGATCAAACAACTGGAAGTGGGTCAGGGGCATTACTTATTACACACCCCTTGTATATACTCCCGTCAGTAGAATTTTAGTATGAAGCAGTTGTACTTTCCAACACCCTGGAAAACCTCATCAGTATGCCCTATATTTAAGAATTCAGGTGATAAGTCATCTCCTTCTCAGTACAGACCAATAAGACTCCTGTGGGTCATGAGTAAGCTGCTGGAATCCATATTAAATAGAGAAGTAGTCAACCACCTTAGCAGCAATAACCTTATTAGTGATACGCAATATGGTTTCCGTTCTGCTAGATCTACAGCAGATGTGCTAACAGTTATATCTCATAGGATTAGTGAATCTCTCAACAAAGGCTTCCTTTCTAAGGCAATTTCTCTTGACATATCAAAGGCCTTTGAAAAGGTATGACATAAAGGCCTACTTCACAAGATTCCCAGCTACGGTATAACTGACATTGTTTGATAACACTGTTATCTTAGCAGAATCCTAAATTATTTTACAATTTTAAGTCATTTCCTGAAATATCGGGAATGTTTAAGAGAAAATATATGGTCACTTTTTCCTGGTAATTTGCCCCCCCCCCCCTCAGCTGTTTTACTATTCCAAAATCGACTTACTCTAACCGGCATATCACTATTTGTCTTTACCAAAGTCACATTACACAATGTACAAGATTTGGCCTAGATATTTTCTTTTTACTATTATGGTTATGGGTTAATGCATAAATATCTGGTACACTTAGGTCTAGTTTGCAATTGTCTTTATAACATAATAAGTTTTTAATTAGAGTAAGATGATTCGTGAATTTCTTTACTCTGATTCCTATTTTTTATTGCTTCACTTGTAAGCTTATCATATTCACTAGTTACCTTTGTTTTCTATTTTGTATTTTTCAAACCACTTTCTTTGATAAATGTATGATTTTCATATTCTGATGTAGCTTTATCATAATCTAGCATATTTCTATTAAAGAAAAATGTGATAAACTATTGAAAATGAAGGAAAGGAAAAATCACTGGCAGACAGTGTGTCAGCCAGAATCAGCTGTTTTTTTGTGTAGATTAGTTAGTTGTACATAATACCATCACATGGTGGCAGCACAAATTAATTTAGACCTATTTTTATTCAGATAAGATTGTAATTCTGGGTCAGTACTGGACTAATCCAATTGATAAATTATATTTGATTCAGGAACTGGATAACTTTTGGATTACAATCTGATTGTAACACGATGTAATCCACAGTGATCTCACTCAAAGATAGAATTTTCTGTGTCCCGTCGGTCGGGTTTTGAGTTTGCACATGCCACCCTCAGCAGTCCGCCTCCATGACTGCAGTCACACCAAAATTTTCCCTACACTACCCCCTGATCTCATGATCATAAACTGGGTAGGGAAGTAGTATATGTCTTTGTCGGATACTCCTTAGCAAAAGTGGGGTTACTCGGCCAGACACAGCTAGCCCACGATACTAGGCCAGACACAGCTAGCCCACAGCCAGACACACAAATTAATTTTTAAATTTCTCATTTAAAAACGACTTTACATACAAGTCGATTGAATCGCATTGTAAGTTCTTTTAACAGCTACGACTTTTTTTTTTTTCAAAAACAAAAAAAAAATCCGACTTGAATTGTACTCTCAGCAAAATAACTCTTTCGTTCAAAAACGGCACGCTTTTTTTTTTCTTTTTTTTTTCAGCACAACAGGATTTCAGTTTCAATTCTGCATTGAAAAATAACTTTTAGTTCTTTTAACAGCGACCACTTTTTTTTTTCCAAACAATAAACTCTGACTCGAATTGTACTTTTATAAAATAATTTTTGTTTAAAAACGACAACTTTTTTCTTTTCAACACGGTAGAATTTCATTTTAAATTACTCGTTTAATTGTAATGCATACAAGTCGTCCGAATCGCATTTTTAGTTCTTTTAATGGTGATGACTTTTCTCGCAAAAACAAATCTGACTCAAATTGTACTTTCATTAAAATTAATCTATCGTTTAAAAACAACACCCATTTTCCTTGTCAGCACAACAGGATTTCATTTTAAATTCTGCATTGAAATACGACTTTAATACATACAAGTACACCAAATCGCATTCCAACACGTTCATTTAATGACGATAGTTAAAGAAATCCGACAAATCCCACTGGGAATAACAAATAAACAAAAAGACATAAAGTCTGACTCACTTCATATCTTCAACCTTTGCAATTTGACACGACTCATTCAATTCTCCCTTTGATAACGCATTTCAATTTTCAATGCGACTTTTAATTTTCCAGGTTCAACGCGAATCATTTAAAATTTCCCATTTCATCTCGGCCGCATCGCCCCCATAGTCGAAATAGCTTCTAATAGAAAAAAAACCTGGACTGAATTCTTGGCAACATTCTCCACTCTAACACGTTCAGTACGGTTCTCGAGATCTCAACTGGACTCAACTCGTCCCCAACCTCTTCACTGCCGGCCTTATATTGTCTCATTCATGCAAATAAGGATGTGATCAAACCTGACGATTTGTCGCCTTTCTGTGTCCTGTCGGTCGGGTTTTGAGTTCGCACATACCACCCTCAGCAGTCCACCTCCATGACTGCAGTCACACCAAAATTTTCCCTACATGGACCGAAATATGTTGATGAAGTAGATGCATTGCAGTACAAAATATATATCTCCAAAAATAAAAGTAAAACCATACAAAAACTGCTTAATTGTGCAACTGATAAAACCAAACAGGAAAACCATGTAAAAAAAAAAAAAAAAAAAATTATTGGCGTTAAGGAGTTGGAGTCAGATAAAAAAAATTCTGACTCTGACTACTCTTAGAAATCTGACTCCGACTCCAGCTAAACCCTTCGACTCTGCAACCCTGATTATAACATTTGTATTTTAAAAAAATTTTCTAACTTTTTTTTTTTGAGAGGGGATTCAAAAAAACCAAAAAAGAATGTTCTATAAATATCATGAACATTTTGGGTTCTTCATCGAATCATCTTCAGGTAACAAAAAAATGAGCTGGAGAAGAGAAGAGGATTTCAAAAAAAGAAAACATTTGAGAATGATGTGTGTTAGGTCATTAAATATAAAAAAAAGTCAAATTTGTATAGTTCCAGAAAAGCATTTTATAATTTCTGAGATGCTATAATTAGCGTCACTGCATAAATTGTATTTACGTTAAACATTTTAAAATATTGTTACTTGTTCTACATGTAATGTTATTTGTTTTAGGTTGTGGGGTTTTAAGAAAGATGATTTTTAAATTTTTAAAATTATTTGCAGAATATAATATTGTTATATTATTAACTAAAATTTGTCATAAATTTAAAGGAGTGAATGCTTGTAAATTGAACTAGAATTTACCAGGTATAGAAAAGAGTAGTAAAACTAATGTAACTATTAGCTTTGATGTTGTTGTTGTTATTCCAAATGGATTAGAATTTAAAGATAGCATTGTTTTTACTGTTTTTTTTCTAATGTTTTGTTTTTCTTTTTTGTTAGAGGGCTGAGTTATTAGTTACAAGATTTTGGGTTTTTAATTTTTTGTAGTAAATAATTACAATTATTTTTAGGCTTTTTTTTATATAAAATTTTGTTGCATTTAATTGCAATTGATGGAATTAAAGTCATGCTCGATATTATTATTATTAATAATATTTAAAAAAAATTTGAATCATTAATCTGATTTGTTCAACAATTAGGGAATTTGTTATTAATAAGGGCTTGTTTTGGAGGAAATGAGTTTTTCACGGTTAGCATTATTTTTAACAATGTTCATTTTGTAGTATTAAACATAATGAGAACATTAAGGAGTAGGATTTTATTATTTACTAGTGAGGGTGCCCAGCGTTGCCCGGGTGTGTGTAGGTGGTTTAGTAAGGAACCCCGAAAAAAAAAAAGTGGTAGCAGCGGGTAGGGGGGAGGGATAAAACAACAGTAGGCAGCCTAGATGAAAAGAGATAAGAAAAGTGGTAGTAGGCAGGCAGGCTCGAACTCGTAACGCGAAGGAGAAAAATAAGTTAAAAAAAGTGACGCCTTAGCTGATGTCTCTATGGTGTGACCGGAAGTCCCGAGCGTTGAAATTAAGCGTAGTCGATCCAACCGAGATGATGACTTTGCGAAGATATTGACACAAAAACCAACCCCTCCTTGTAAAAAACTGCCCAGTTGAGGGTGAAGGAATTAATGTTTTTTGGCCAATTTTTCGATATTTGTTATCCGAAGGATCAAGCTCCAAAACGATACTGATTTGGTCAGGTTCCGACATGCCTGTCAGAAGTTTTTGACAGACATACAAACACACACATTTTGCCTTTTATATATTAGACTAGCCTAGGTGCCAGCATTGCCAGGTATGCGTTGAGCAAAAAAAAAACTTTTAAAAAGTGGTAGTAGGCAGGCAAGCTTAAACCTGTACTACGAAGGAGGAAAAGTACATGAAAAAAACATGTGACATCTTTGCCGTTGTGTCCATCGCCAAACAAGAAGAGTGGCGAAGGTTTAAATTAAGGTTAGTCAATCAAAAAGAGGGAATGACTTCCGAAAATATGATCAATAAAAGCTACCCCCTCCTTGTAGAAAAGTGCCCAGTTGAGGGTGAAGGAATTAATTTTTTGATATTTGTCGTCCGAAGGGTCAGGCTTCAAAACGATACCTATCTCGTGAAAATCCGTCGCCTCTGTGGAAAGTTTTAGGCAGTCATACAAACAGACAAACATACTTTTAAACAGACAGGTAAGAGTTATATAATAGACTAGCGGGGGTACTCAGAGTTCCTGGGTGTGTTGCGGTAGTGTAGTAAGGGTGGAATTAAGAAGCAGTCTGGTGGGGGGGGGAGAAATAACAAGGTGGGGAGAGGTGTTTAGAAAAAAGTGGTAATAGGATGGAACCCGCAACGCAAAAGAAGAAAAGAAGGTGAGGTTAAAAAAAAAATGTTAGTAGGCACACAGGCTCGAACTCGTAATGCGAAGGAAGCAAAGAAGGGGAAAAAATATAACCCGTTAGCCGATGTCGTCATCGCGCAAACAGAAGTTGCGTGCGTCAGATTTAAGCATAGTCAATCAAACGTATGATAATTCAAATGCTTTGCTGCTTTTTCAAACAGTTTCGCTTTATACGAAAAAGCCAAACAAGACGACGCCACGGTGGGAATTTTGTTTAACTCAATCAAAAAAAGATAGAAAGTGTGTCCATTTGTGAATCTGAGATATTGTGATCTGGGAAGTATGCAGAAACTTCTTGCGGAATCTAACCGATGCAAGAACCCCCACCCAAAAAGCCTTTCGCAGTCATATACAGACGCTCGTGCCCATTTTGCCATCCATGATACTTGGATAATTGTGGAATTTGTTGACAACTTTTTTTTTTAATTGGCATTAATGATAATGAAATAGATCGTTGTTTTTATCATGCCACATTTTTACAGATTTAATCAACCACATGAACATATTACATTATGTCAAATGAAAAGTACTTGGAGCTATCATTATCAAAGCTCAACAAACTACAATATAATTACATATGAAACGAGTAACAATATTTAAAAATGTTTAATATGAATACAATTTTGTGATGCTAATTATGTTGTTCACAGAATTTAATTTGTTAAATGCTTTTCTGTTAATACACAGAGTATTGTTTTTTTACATTTAATGACCTCATATTCTGTGTTCTTGAATCTTTTATGAAATTCTCTTTTCTCTAGCATTTTTTTCCTCTTTTTTTTTTCTCTTCGCCTGAAGATGGTTCAGTAAAAAATTGAAAGTGCTCATTGAAATGCTCAGTAATTTTTTAATTATCATACTAAAAAGATTATTAGGAAAATTAAAAAAAGTATAAATCTATAACCATTAAAAATTTATGTTTAGTAATGTTTGCTTAAATGAAAGAATGCTGCTTAAATACATACAATTCATATACATCACTCAATAAATTCCTGGTCTGAAATGTAGATGGCACCACTAATAAAAAAAACAAAACAAAACAATTTTTATAACAAAATTTAGAAAGCTGCCATCAAAAATGAGATAAAAAGTTTTCAAGGTATTGGCTGAATCCATCCTACTCTCCGGATCAAACTACATGATGTTCGATCTGAGAAATTTGATGGATCATACACTAAGCTGCTTTCATGGTGAGACCATGTAAGAGACGAAATGCTATATGGTTGCCTTCAACGCATAGACAACACTGACTTTTGGTGCTGGCTGGGTATGTCTTTCAACACAATGAACCTGCTGGAAAATTGTTCCTATAGTCTCCATAGGTCAAGTGACGGACTGGAAAACCCATATTACTGTCAAGATTTTTCTGAAGAAGGACACTAGCCTCTTAGGATTATAGCATGAGTGAACGAACATTATGCCACACAAACTTTGTGCGTGTTTCATCAATTGATAGATGACCTAAGAAGAAGAAAAGGATGCTTATAAAATACTAACCTTCACATGATACATGCAAAATAATTTATTATCAGATTATTAGTTTACAAAATAGTTATTTAAGTGAAGTTACTGTTGCAAATTTTCAAAACAATGGAACTATCTTGTTTGCTGATAAAGCATTGCTTTCTGATGATTAGAGAAAATACTGTTCAAACAAAGCAATTGCTTGATAAGTGCTGTTCAGACTCTGTCAGAAAAAAAATGGTAAAGACTTCCAAGTTTGATTTTCACTTTTTAAAAGAATAAAAGGGCCTATTGGAAAACCATTAGAGATCACATCAGATACTCCATGGAATTATATCGTTACTCTTTCTGCTAAACAGTGTGCAAATGAGACAACTGAATCTTATAAAATCAACCATTGAAGCTCGTGTTCCCACACAAAAGTTCCATAACAAGCTCCACTCTTCTCAACGGTTCACTTCAACCCCCATTGTTCAAAGGCAGCATGCATTCCACCAATTTGTCCGCTATAAATCAAGTATAAATAGGCAAAAGTTTATAGAAGTTAGAAATAACTATAAAAGTGAAATAGCTGCAGCCCAGAAAAGGTATACTGAAATAACCAGGAAACGTATTGAATCGCAGAAATTAAAAAAATTTCAATTTCTGGAAAGTTTATAAAACTTCATAAAATTTATAATAGCATGGTAAATAATGTACATTCAACAAGCACTATCCAGTAACAATGAGTTTGCTTGCAAGAAGGCTGAACTGCTTCTCTGGCTGTTCGCTTCACACTCCACCTTAAACTCCACAAACCACTCCCTCCCAAATTTCCCTTTGAGGACAAAAGCCACATAGGTAGATTTGAAATCATCCCTTCTCATGTCCGTGATATCATAAAAAAAACTAGACACCTCCAAGATGTGTAGGCCTGATCTTATCCTTGCTATATACTAATAAAGTCATTTAGCCCCTCTTCTCTCCAAACTCTTCAACAAATATCTTGCTAATTCTTACTTATCTAATATCTGGAAAGTTGCCTCACTAATACCAGTATTCAAGAATTCTAGCAAAAGAAGTGATTTGTTCTATTATCGCATTATTAGTCTCCTCACCCTCTTCACTAAAATTTTTGTCTTATCAAAATTTTGTCTTTGTTAATCCACCAACTCATAAATGCTAACCTTCTTTCTGATCAACAGTATGGATTTAGGCAAGCCTGTTCTACTGCGGATGTTGTGAACACATATATCATACACTGGATAAGGCCAGGGAAGCCAGGGCTGTAGCCTTTGATATATCGAAAGCCTTTGATAAGGTTTGGCTTAAAAGTCTTATGAAAATAATTCATGTGATATTTATGGACAAATATTTAATATAATTAAGTCTAGGTTGTCCTCAGTGGTCGTACATCCAAACAACATTATACTAATGTGGGAGTGATATTCATAAATGATCTCTCTGTTAAAATTGTATCTGAGATGAGTATATTTACTGATGACACCACCCTCTAAGATAGACATGAGGGGGAAAAAAACGAATGTACACATATCCAAAGCAATGGCAAAACCCCTAGAAAATGACCTTCAATCTGTAGTGGAATGGGACTGTAAACATGTAACGCGACTAAAATTAAGATTCTTTCCAACAATTACAAAAACCTTCTCAATCACTGATTGCCTATCTGTGAGCTCATCGTTTAAAATTCTTAGTTTAGCATCCACAGGAAACATAATCAGAACAAATATATTGAGAACATTACCAAGGCTGCTGCAAAGAAAATAGGCTCCCTCTACCATGCTAGAAAATTATTTATACTAGAGAGTATCCTATATCTCTATAAAGCCACCATTTGCTCATACATGGAATATTATTGCCACATCTGGAGAGTTGCATTTACCATTAATCTCTCTTGCTTAGACATGGTCCTAAAGAGTCTGCCATTTAATTGGTTATACATTATTAGCTAAGCTATAAACCTTGTCCCATGCCTGTGTCTATTTTATAAGTACTTTAATAGAATTTGTTCTGATGCATTCATAGCACTTGTGTCTCATCCCTTCACTGTTCAGAAAGCCTTCTATTACTCTAATAGTTTCTCCCCTCAAACTGCTAGACTTCGAAATTCTCTGTTTCTTATTTCCCTGACTGTACTAATATGTTGAAATTAAAATGTAATGTGAATAGACATCTCGTGGTTCAACTTCCCACATAGTCATCTATAGACATGATCCCAATTAGTAGCCTCTCACATCCAAGTGGCAATACATCTTGTTTCAGGTGAAAAAGAATAAAAATAATCACCTCTTTGAAAGTTGTTTTTTGCTGACTCTTTCCATAATGTGAGTAGTAAAATCGAAGAAGTGAATAAGCCAGATGCAATAAAATTTACAACCTCAAATTTCCCGCTTTTCTAGTGACCAACCATGTAGTGTGTGTGTGTGTGTGTGCGTGTATATATATATATATATATATATATATATATATATATATATATATATATATATATATATATATAATTTTTCTCCAAAACGTTTGGCCTTAATGGAGGGGTAACTAAAAGTTGCTGCCGTGGTTTCAAATGATCTCGAATAACAGCAAGGGGAGGGAGACTTGATTCCAAATATTTCTCATATGTTATATCTCCTGCTCTTTTGGAAATAGAGTACTATTGTGAATATGTCTAGTATCAAATAATCTTTATACACTGTGAAATTTACTTTATGTATGAAAACCAAAAAAAGGAAGATATAAAATGACAAATATTTGGAATCAAGTCTCCCCTTGCTGTTATTTTAGATCATTTGAAACCATAGCAGCAAGTTTTAGTCTCCCCTCCATCAAGGCCAGAGGTTTTGAGGAAATATCAAATATTTTGTAATTCATATGCAAAACTAGGAAAACAAATGATTATGATTGAAACATTTTATGGCTGCAAAAAAGTGCCAAAAATAGGCTCCAGATGATAGATGATCCCCTTAATTTGCAACCTTAAAGGCAAATGTCACATATCCCAATACACAATTCAGGTCATTACCTTTCCAATGAGCCTTCATTTGTTAAATCCTGATCAATAGTCACTGAGATTTGGAACTTATAAAATTGCACAAAAAAGATGGTGTGTAATATATATATATATATATATATATATATATATATATATATATATATATATATATATATATACACTTCAGAATAAAATTATCCAACAATCAGCTGGTATGGAAACCTGTGATTATAAGATTTACAAAATATTACTGGCAGTAATATTCTATAAGTATTATCCCACATAAATAAGAATTGCTCGATATACAAGATAGAGCAAATAAATCAAATTTTAGTCGTTCAGTGAATTTAAAAATTTATGATGTGAAATGTTTGAGTTTCAGATCAAAGATTTTTATTAATCTATGTAAGACAAAAGAATACATTAGAAATATTTTAACTCCTTATCCCATCGGTTTTCGATGTCCACCATCTCTTCTGAGGAGAAAATATTAGCAAATAGTTATAATGGTATACACCTTATTTGCTAAAGTCAGTTAGACATGAAAAATCACAATAAAAAATTGATCGAGTAATTAAAAGTCATAGAGTAAGGTAAGTTAAAGAAAAAGATATAAAAGTTAACATCCAAATTGCAAGGTAAAATCCGGAAGTGAATGTTCTTGAAAGCAGTGTGGTAAAATGATCCAAACTGTATTTTGGGTAATCCACATTCCAATGTAATGATCTGAATTAGGCATTTTCCTGGAGTAATTTTCCTTTGTTATATAATGGGTCTGGTGGATCTTTTTATTAATAAACATATGAATTGATATATTTAATATTTCACTCTAAAATAACTTTCAAATTATTAATAAAATTAAAAATTAAAAAACTTAAAGCCGCTTTAGCAGACAGGCCATGCAAAATAAGAGAAACTGAAGTGGTACAAAAAAGGAAAAGAAAAGTGGTGTTATAAAAAAGCGAGTATAAAATAAAATAAAAGGGGAGGAAAGGAAATGTATTAATGCATGGGGAGAGACAAAAAAAAAAATAAAAAAGAGAGAAAATAATAATGAAGAAATAGAGGGGGGGATACATAGAGAGAGAGGAAGATGAACTCCGTAGAAGTCAATAAACCTTTATAAAATAAAGTGACAGGCCGCGAAAATAGGTCAGAAAACTCAATGTGATCCCAGACATAAGAAAGAAAAAGAAAAGAAAGCAAATTAAAAACAACGCATGTCAAACAGAAACCTACCCTTAAACTAATTTCATTTTAATCTATTTAAATCAATTTAAATCCAGTCAACTCAAATAATATTATCTAATACATAGAGTACTATTCTTGTTAATTTTATACATATTGATGATATCCTTTAAATGAGAAAGTTAAACTGAAAATTTAGGACTATAATAATCTGTGTAAGTAATTTGTACAACTAAATCTAGGTGTATTAATAAAACGTGTTATCAAATTTATAATACTAATGATACTTACTGTAAAATAATAATAATAATACTTTACTGAAAAATATCAAAAAATTAATAATAATAATATTTATATATTAGTAGGTACCGGCACCAGCCTTAAAATTGAGTTAGAATCTATAAGAAATGGCCAAAGCCTGTATCTCATTTGTTTGAATTTGCTTTTGGATAAAAAAAATACATTAAAGAGTAAATCTTCCTCTTTTGTATGTTTTTTTTTTGTTTTTTGTTGAATAAAAGTTCTATTTTACTAATTTTTATGACACCAACAAAAGTGATAATATTGTGAGGTAAAATGTAATTTTTTTTATCTTGTCAACAAAATCATATGCCTTATTTTAAACTTGTGTATTTCTGCATTTAACCAATAAAACTTAAAATAGCATCAAATTAAGCAAAGAATGATCTTTATTTTCATATAAAAATTGTCACAAAAATTCATTTTGAAAATTACTGTATCATTTATTTTACCATTCAAACCTTGGCAAATATGATATCAAATTACAGTTCATTCAATATCAAAATTCTGAAGACTTCCTGAAAGCAGATTACCAGTCAGTGAGGATGTCACCACAACGATTGCAATATCTAGTCCAGTTATATCCAAGGCATGTAGAAAGAGACTGGTAATTCAACAAACTTAGGCTAATGATTATGAAAGTAACCTAGTAAACTCATCATTGCTCTCTGGGTCAAAAACAATTCAGATAAAAAAAGTAAGGCAGAAAAAACTGAAAGAAGAACAAGAAGAAGTCCACACCAAGAGAAAAGTACTGACAGAAAAGATAGTCTTCTCATGACCATTCGAAGCAGAAAGATGAAGAGCTGAGAAGGAATAAAGATTTGTTGTCCTTTCCTATCTTATTCAAGATCGCTTCACAAGAAAAGCAAAAAAGAGAAAAAGGAGAATGAGTTGAAAATCAAACAGATGAAAGTTGATTTTCTTAATCAGGGCTGGAAGAGAAATGGTGAAATGGTGCTATGAAAGAACATAATAATAACCAGGATACCAAAGATGTCATCAAGTGCATTATTGAACTGATAGGATAAGCAGCTGGCAATAATTGTGGAAAGATAATTGATATTGTAGCGAGAGATATATTTTTCACACAGCGATAAATCCAAAAAGCCTACCATCAGAGAGATCATCTCTTAAGTATGTTGACAAAAGGCAGGTTCTGGCCAAACAATAGATAGCTGAAGCATTACTGCAGCTGAGCAATGTAGACTTGCATTCTGATCGCACAAGTAGGAATCACCAAAAGATTGTGAGCTACCAACTTTCAACAGTTTCTTTATATTGATGCACTTCTGTATTTAAGGTAGATGCAGATAATTTTATAATGTATGTAGCCACTATCACTGTTATCCATAAAGTTAGCCCGTATGGTTACAAAAGAGAGAAAAGTTCTAGGATCCTTGAAACACCACGATATGTATTTGTTGTATGTACCGTTATCTACAGAAATTCCTCACTCAACAAGTTGATGTGTTGTCATTACTGAGGAGGGGGGGGGTCCTTGTCAAATGGGTTTGTGTGTCATTATTCATGTGATGTCCTTCCAAAACGAGTTGATGTGTCGTTTTTCTTGGGAGATCCTCACCCAATGGGTTGATGTGTCATTATTCTCGGTATGAGGACAGAGAGAAAGAGAAAAGCAAACTAAAGTGACACTTGCTGTTAGCAGCGACATATGCAACAAAAGCGACACTCCATTTTCATTTTTTGTTTTCTCTCCTCTGAGAGAAGAGTTTAGTTCACTCCTATGCTTTATGAAAAAATCGAGTTTTCTTAATGTGATTCACAAATTTTGGATGAATTTGATTTTGATTTTTAATTACATTTCTTGTCCTTGTCTGAGTGACATATTATTTTATTAAACTTTCCAGTTTAACACGTTTTTATATTTTATTTCTCTTCACTAGAAACTGAGCACCACCTAGATATATTTAAATATTGATTTTTGCACTTTTTTTTTAATTTTATAATTGGGTAGATTAGTGTCCATTCGATTATAATCCGCTGAAAAAAAATGTAAAAAGGACAAAAAAAAAAAACAAAAAAAAAAAAAAACATAGTGTGGGGGGGGGGGGTACTGCTCACACATATGAACCAAATAAATCATTTAACATTTTTGGTTGCTCAAAACAAAACATTGTTTAATTCACCATAAAAAATAATGTAATAAAAGTGCATGCAAGTTACACATTTAGAAAGCTTATTTTCTTGTTTTTTCAACCATATAAACATTTTAAAAATTTGATCAGAAATAACGCTGGGCTGGCTGGGATTGCTTTAATTATAATCGAATAGCTCTAACTTGAATTTGAATAAAATGAAATTTTAATAAAATATGCATCAAGTGCGTTTGAAAGCCAAATCACAACGTAATATTAGGAAAATAAACAAATATTTTACTTGTTTGAAATTTATCACAATTATGTTGTGATTTGGCTTTCAAACGCACTTGATGCATATTTTATTCAAATTAAAACGTTTCTATATGAACTCTCATTCTTGGCGTTCTTCTCACTTTGCCTACACACAGTTCAAACATTTCAAAATACAACGCGCGGCTCTTTACAAACACTTCTTTCTCCAACTTTACAACATCGAAAGGAAGAAGAAAACGGAAGAAAAAAAGACACAAAATAACACACTGAATATGGAATAATACCTCTGAAATATATTTGTGATAAATTTTAAACAAGTAAAATATTTATTTATTTTTTAATATTACGTTGTGATTTGGTTTTCAAGCGCACTTGATGCGTATTTTATTCAAATTAAAACGTTTCTATATGAACTCTCATTCTTGACAACATTTGTTTATTTGTGAAAAAAAATATACATAGATTTTTTTTCCTTCCTAAATCGTAATCAACATTTAACATTTGTTTACTTCTTGTGACAACAAAATCTGGTAAAAAGTTGCGAGTATTCATACAACTACACAACAATCCTACCGAGAGAGAAATATAGATAGAAAGATACAAAGATAGATACACAGATAGATTGATAGAGAGAGTGAAAGAGAGTCATCTGCCATCATACATAAGTGCCTCGCTAATGCAGGTAATGTTCTATTTTTCTCTCCCCACCCCTTTTTTTTTAATTTTTTATTTTTTAGAGGAGAGGGGGATGCTCGAACCAGTAAGCACTGCTATTTACATTTTTAGAGATTTTTCTTTCTGGAGACCTTGTGCTGAGATTAATTATTATTAAATATTTCCTTTTTTATTTTTACACACAAATACGTCATAATGCAAAATACCATTGAAGTTTAAAACTATTTGTGCATACTTTAATCTATTATAACTATTATTGAATTTGTTTTGTTATAAATTTTTAACCCAACTAAAGCAAAATATATTGTTTTTTTTTTTTTTTCATTATTACACACCTTACATTTTGGGCTAATTTCTTGCCAACCACACTCACGCTCACAAAATGGGTGTCTGTTGCAAAAGCTGTTCTTAACATAGGTAAGTTGAGGGTGTCCATTCTGATTGCCGTTCTTAACATGAGGAGGTTGGTGGTTTGATTACAACAACAACAACAACAACAACAACAACCGTACTTTAATTTTTTACGTGGGGTGGGGGATGCTATCACCGGGCAATGCCAGTTTATGGTTCCTGCTAGTCTACAATAATTCCAAAGAATTTTTTTTTTTTTTTTTCCATGGAAGTCACCACTTATCAAGGCCTGGAAGCCACTTGAGGATAAGGGTTATTGCATGTACAGTAATCAATGAGATAGTATTGTAGTAATTGTTAGTATTGGAGATTTGATAAAGTGTCTTACTTAAGGGGGCGATTCATCAGGAATCTGTTTATGTTGGACTTGAAGACATCCACGTAGTCAGGTGGGAAAACAGCAAACAGAAAAGAGTTCCACAGGTGTGCACTTCTAAGAAAGAAGCTTTGTTCATGGAATCTGTTTTGATTTTGGCACAGATAAAGAGTGGGGAAAATTATTGACAGTGGTTTCAGCTAGCTTTATCATGAAAGATTGACGAGGGTGGGAGGCAGAGATTGGAACTCAGACGAGCACTTGCCATGGAAATAACAATAAAACAAAGACAGGCTCACAATTTCTCTTCTGTGGGAGAGAGGCTGCAGGGAAGAGAAAAGGGCATCCCCCACTAAGCCACAAAGTTTATTTTGTACTCTGTCAAGGCAGGATAGGCTGTTTTTAGCAGCTCCTGTCCAGATGTGTCAGCAGTACTCCATTCTTGGACGTACTTGGCTTTTATACACATAGAGAATTGTATCAGTAGTGAGATATCTTCTGGAGCGGTAGAAGGATCCTACCATTTTCCCAGCAACCTTGGCAACAGACTTGATGTACGTGTTCCACTTCAGATCAGGAGTAAAGGTCAAACCCAGAAGCTTGTCAAAACAGGGAGCCTTCCCAAGACGAGAGCCATCATTTCAATTGATGCCAGATGTGGATCAGAGTGTTGATGATGTAAAGATAGGAGCTTAGTTTTAGATGCATTAAAAGTAACCAGCCACCTCTTCCCCCACTGTACCACACGCTCAAGATCAGAGGAGAGAGAATCAGAGAGAACTTTGTCATTGACGGCCTTTGATGTGTTGCCATAGATGGTCGTGTCATCAGCATAGATGTCAACGAATGATTTAAGTATGTGTTTTGGGAGATCATTAATGTAGATCAGGAAGAGAGTTGGGCCCAGGATAGACTCCTGAGGGACTCCAGCATTAATACTGTGGGCCTCTGATTTCTGCCCATCAACCACTACTCTTAGCCTATCAGAGAGAAATGATTTAATAGTTGAGAAAACATTTCCAGTTATACCGTAGCTGGAAATCTTGTGAAGTAGGCACTTATGCCATACCTTATCGAAGGCCTTTGATATGTCAAGAGCAATTGCCCTAAAAAGGAAGACTTTGTCAAGAGATTCACTAATCCTATGAAATATAACCGTTAGCACATCTGCTGTAGATCTAGCAGAATGGGAACCATATTGCATGTCACTAAGAAGGTTATTTCTGCTGAGGTGGTTGACAACTTTTCTATTTAATATGGATTCCAGCAACTTACTCATGACACACAGGAGAATTATTGGTCTGTACTGAGAGGGAGATACCTTATCACCTGAATTCTTAAATACAGAGCATACTGATGAGGTTTTCCAGGGTGTTGGAAAGCACTTCTCCTTAAGACAACGCTTAAACAGTTTTGTAAGCATGGTGGCAAGTTCTGGTTGGAGCTTTTTCAGCACTATACCTGGACTGCCGTCAGGGCCAGTTGCTTTACTGGAATCAAGGTTCTTGATTAGCTTGGCAACCTCACGCATAGATATTTGTATGTTGCATAGCATGTTGTCTATTATAGGAGGAAATACGGGGAGTTGATGGCCTTCGTCACAAAGGGTAGAATTAGCTGTAAAGTTCTTGGCAAATAGTTTGGCCTTGTCTGATGCTGGCGAGATGAACTCAGGTCCATTGATGATGGTTGGGATAGAATGCACGCTTCTGTTCAGGTTCCTGTTTGCTATTTGCCAAAACTGGTGGGAACGAAGCCGCTTGTTGCAATATTTTGGGATTAATGGGGTATGATCCCACACAGTCGGACAATTCTATTTATAAACAATGCTGCTAGGAACTGATGAATCGAATTAATTCACGTTCTGCTACAAACCAATCAGAAACCAGAATTGCTCCATAAATATTAAACCTTTTCTGAAGCAATTTCACATGTTCTTTTCCCGGATTTCGACACGGTAAGAATATTTTGTTCTATGGAACTGTCTACTACAAACAAGTCACCTCCCAGGACGTGTGTAACAGCGAACCATCTGAAACTGTTCCGAAACTCAAAATGGCTTACACTTCTAGAGGTTATGGGCCCAGCGTGCGTCTTTATTTCGATGGATCCAAATCAAAATTCGAATTGTGGCAAGTTAAATTTCTGGAATATCTACGAATCCAAAAGCTACACAAAGTACTACAAACACAACACAGCTACTTTGGATTTAACAGACTGAGTATATGGCTCTCTTGCATTTTTTTTTACTCTTTTACAGTAGTTGCTGGCAGTCCTGAAAGCAGCTTTAGTCTCGGTACATCTATTATGTTGGTAGTTATGAAAAAAGTGATTTCTGTGTGCAATGGCAGCAGCACATTCTAAGGAGAACCCTGGCTGGCTGTTAGGTTTTTGTTGGAATTTTTTGGATGGTATGAATCGGTCTATGGCTATAATTAATCATTCAGTCAGGTCAGATACTATAGAGGACACATCCTTTCTAAACATGGAATGCAGAGGTAGATCAGATATGAATGTACGGAAGCTATCCCAATTGGCCATAGAGTATTGATATACAGTACGGTGGAGAGGTACGTCTGAAGACTTATTACATTTCATTTTTATCTTAACTGATAAAACGGAGTGGTCGGAGGATCCCAGGGGAGATAGAACGGAATATAGATATAGCTCAGGGGAAGTTGTGAGAAAAAGGTCTAGAAGACTTGTATACTGACTGGTAGTATCGGGCACATGGGTAGGTTCGTGAACAATCTGAGTGAGGTCATAGGCAATGGCAAAATCATGACAGAACCTCCCTTCATCATGTCTTATTTAAGTGGGTCAGCCATTCCACATTGTGGACATTGAAGTCACCACAAATGTGGATGTTAGCCGAAGGATGAGCAGACAGGATGTGGTCAATTTTCTCAGATATACTCTTAAAGATAGTAATCCCACTGTTGTGAGGGCGATAGAGGGCAAATATAAATGCAGTGGTGTAAGCAAGTGCAACCCGGAAGCACATATAAAGTAAATTAGGGTCCTCTCTGGAGATATCCATACCACATGGGAAGCCATCTTTAATGTAGGCGCATATTCCATGCCCATGGCGATCTTGGGGGTCAAATTTAGATGTTAAGTTAGAGTATCCTTTAATTATGAACTCATCTAGGGAAGTGGTCAGCCCTATGCCTGTTCCATTTAAAAAGAATATGTTCGGTTTCATCTCCTGTAATTGGGTTTCAACCTCTGGAAGGTTGTAACATAGGCCCCTAATGTTGGAGAAGGAAACATGTAAAATATGTAAGATTGTAATATATTCATTTTAAAACGGTCCTGGATTTAGATTTCAGTTTTTTGTAAATAAGATGCATTATAATTCAACTTTAAGTGCTCTAACTTCTTTTCTTTTAATGAATATGTGGCATTTTTAAGGAATTTCAGCATATTTGCATTTACTTCAGATTATTTGAAAATATTAGTATCTGGAGATTTTCAGGAGCATATTCTGATGCGTTGCATAAAAATACATTTATATGACAAATTTCATTGCTTAATCTTACGCTTTGATGAAGACATAACATTTTTACTGAAAGAGAAGTGTAAAAAATGTGACACTTATAATCTTCAAGAGGGAAAAATATCCAAACGTGTGAGCCATAAAAATAGTCATAACTTCCTAAATTTTAATCAGATTTAAAAAATTAAAAAGATTCTTTCTTAGCTCATCAAGCTCTCTTTATGTAAGCTAAGCACGGCCAAAGCGGAAGGAGGGAGTAAGTATTTTTTGATGGAGTCTCTCTTTAAATATCTACCAAAAATCAAGTAATTATCTAATCAATACAAAATTTTCACCGATTACTAAGTAAAGAATGAGCTTTATAATGGTGTACTTCTTTTTTTCATAATCGATATTTATATATATATATTTTTGCCTACAACCTCCCCTTATTTATTTGTGGGTACAAATATGCTTAAAATAATTAGTCAAAACTGAGCAAAATATATTGTAGTGCAGGGAGAGTGAGGATTATGGATAAACAAAAACAACTGCGCACGTATCAGATTTTAAGATTGAAAATCTGAATTTTAAATGTGTCTTATTTATCTTTTGTGTTTGGAAGTGTAAAATTCATTGAATATATTAATAATAATTATCTTTCAGATTAGCACAAAAAAAAAAAAGCTATATTTTCATTATTTTTGCGGAAAACACTACTTTTAAATTTTGAAAAATAAATTAATAATTTTCTTTTAATGAGCCCAATATTGTTAATATACTATTAAATAGGAAATGCTTTGAAGAATAAATACAAAAAAAAAAAAATATCTATAAATAACTTCACATTTTGCTAAAAGTACAATAATTTCTTTCGGCGATTTCTTGTTGATTTACCTATGGTGGACCAAGCGGGATATTAGATGTAGGAGTTGTTTTCAACACTTACTACGCCTAGCATTCCCAAAATGGTCACCCATCTGGTACTGGCCAGCCTCATCATTATATATAGAGCTTATGAAAAAAGAATTAAACCCTTTCACTTAATCATCAAATCAAGCGTTAAAAATACATGACTAAATATAGTTTATTTAGTCCTATCCAGGCTTCCTTAGTTAATTTGAAACTATCATTACATTTTTTTTTAAATTTTGTTACACAAATCTATAGAGTGATATAAAAAGTTTGAATTATTTGAAATTGAGGTACTTATGTTATATTTTTGCGTATTCTTATAGCAAATCATCCTAAATCTTATTTAGATGAAAAAAAAATTATTTGGTTCAAAAACCTTTTTTAAAAAATATTTTAATGTTTTATTAATCGAGACAAAAATGGCGGTGAATGGTGTGGTCTTAAAAAAAATGTAAATTCTATTAAAAATAGTAAAAAAGTTTTATATTATTCTGCTTTTCATATGATAAAATTCAGGCTTTTATCTAACTGCTAAAAAAAGTTGCTCAAGAATAATGGATTTTAATAGATTTTAATTTGTTATTTTTTGGGGCCGTGTCTAATGTATGCCATTATTGAAATATTTTAAGCTATTAAAATTTTTTCATGTGTATTGCTAGCATAATTAATATTTCTACATCAACAAATATCATTTCAGAAATTAATATAATCATTCACTCATCAACACAAAAATATGTTCTATCAAATGTACATTTACAGACAGTTATTTTTGCAAATCATGCAATATGAAAAGATATTTTCTTAAGATTAAAAGTTTAGATTACTGTTTTAGAAGAAATCGACCATCATTTATTAAAATAAAATATTTGATAGAACTTTTTATAAATTAGAATGGTAGGCATACTTTCAAGCGTGAATACATCTTTAAAAAAAAATAAAACATAGCTAGAACATATATTTTTGTGTTAATGAGTGAATGATTAAAAAAAATTTCTGAAACAATAATAGTCGATGTGGATTGTTGATTCTTGAATCCAATTATCCTGCAATAAAAATAAGAAAAGGCATAAAAGAATATGTGTTTGTGATCATTCTATAATTTTAATGTTAGCATTGAAAAATAAGAATTTTTATGCTGATTTAAAAAAAAAAAAAAAAAATCAGAAACATATATAAACAATAAATATTTTTGAAATGTTAAATTTTGGAAGCATGATTATAAAATATCATAAATTTTGTATGCTACTTAGACTGAAATACACTTGAAGGCCGACAAAACGGACGAAAATTCTGTTCTTTTAGAAAAAAAAAAGTTTTTAATGACATTTTGTGTTTCTATAAATTAACAAATTATAGAGAAAAGGCACACACACATACACACACATTATTGGTTACATATGTGCATACATGTTTTAATAGTACTTCTGTCTTGAGGAACCATTTCATCAGAACAAAAAAAATCAACTTTATAATCAAATTCAAGGCTTATTTATTTTATATAAAAAGGTTTGTTGTTGTTTTGTTTTTTTGTTGTTGTTTTTTTCTTTTAGAAATACTTTAAACTCAAGAGAACATGATGTGGAAGAGGATCTAAACAGTAGGAACAGGCAGAAAGAAGAGAGTAGGTGAAAATAGGGGAGGGGAGAGAGGTTTCTTGTCTTATCAATCAACTAATCACAGAGAGGAATTTTTATGGTTCTTTTCAAGTATTTTAATTTGGCCACTTTAGTTCAAAGATGTTCTGTCATATTTATTTTTATCTGGACGTATGTTTTCACTGGTGTCCGTGTGCGTCCGTTAGTCCGGACGATTGCCAGATAACTGTCGTTTAGTTTTTCCAGAAATTTTGCCAGAAATTGTGTTTCATTAAATAGATGTGCGCAGTAAAGAATTTTTTTTTGTGAAAATTCCCATTGCGTCCCCAGGGACTCAAGAGGTCAAAAATGCCCCAAAATGGCCAAAAATGATACTTTTTGCCCCATAGCGTTTGATCCATCCCTTAGATTTTCCTGAAGCTTGACCAAAATGTGGTGGCCAGTGTTCTTCATATAAATTCGTGATCCTGGCAAAATTCTGGTTTGCATCCTTCTGGGACTTTTAGGGCTAAAAAAAAAACATGCACTTTTGGAGCTCTTTTTTCATATTACTCCAAAACTTGATATGTATGTCTATATAGTGGTTTTCCATGGTGCTGAATTAAAATATACATGTCTTAAGGTATGAAACTGCACCGTTTGTCCATTTTTCACTGAGATTCGGCATTCCCAGGAGCTCAAAAGGGGTCACAAATTAGCATTACAATTTGATTTTTTTCTTTTTAGATAATTGTTATTTTATCAACTTGCTTGCAAAGAACTGTGTAAAAGATGCTTAAAACTGTTTGAATTATGCGAATACCATCAGTAGTTAAAAAGTTGCGAGAATTTTAAGTGCCAAAATTTAGGCTTTTCCGTGGACATTTTTCTTTAGAAAAAGTGGGCTAAATTACTCAATATTTCAAGAAATTTGGTAATTTCACCACCATTTATTTATTTTTCAAGCTATTCTCATGAAACTTGGCACTCTTATGTAAAATTGTGTGCTCTTTCTGATTATGCAGTCAAATATGATGTATCTCTTTACCATAAGCCATGAATTATAAATTAAGATGTACAAATTTCTATTTTTTTTAAAACTGGTGCATGGTATCATACAGTGGGTGTCTATTTATGAACAAAGCTAAGTATTATAGTGGTATTTAAATATAGCTTTATTGAGAGCAGGTATTTTCATGCCTCCTCACCAAAGGAAAGCTTAATCTGGGTGTAGCCATTGAATGCCTAAAGAGCATTCATGGCCGGTATTTACTACTCCCCTCAAAAAAAAAAAAAAAATTGAATAGATATGAATTAATCTCAGAAATAAATTGAAGAAAATTTTTCATGTAGATTTTGGATTTTTGTAAAAGATGGAAATTCCCATAGTCAACCAGAACTTATGCATTCTGGGACCAGTTCAATTTTCAATTTTGTAAATCCTCTCTATCTGGCCCAAAATTTACCACTATTTTCTGAGATGCAAACATAAATCGTACTCTACGTGAATCCTTGATGTAGCTTTCACAGTACCAGGATACCAGGAATCCTGATAAGCAACAACTATATATTTACCAATTGATGGTAATTTTTGTCATTTCTATTCTGTTTTACTGAAAATTCAATTATGTAAACAAAGAAATAAAACAGTAATTTTTTACCTTGTTTCCACCGTAACATTTAAAATGATTACTTTTGTTAGGTTTTTGGGTATGCTGAAAAGAAATATCGCATTTCAATTTTCTGCAAATTTCTGGATATTAAGCAATGTCATTTCTTATGTTATCGCTGGTGGCCATCTTGGTACATGCGAGCACACAAACCTAACCTCGAGAAACTATACGCAAACACACGTACCAAGATAGCCACCAACAATAACATAAGAAATGACATCCGGAAAGCTACTTATTTGTGGAAAATTTAAATGTGATATTCGTTTTCAGCATACCTGAAAAACTTAAAAGATAGTCATTTTAAAGAAAAATGTTAAGGTTGAAACAAGGTAAAAATTTACAAAATGCATCACAATGAAATTCTTTATTGAACCGCCTAATTATTATTATTATTATTATTATTATTTAGATATCTTCAGGTTAAAAAAAAACGGGTTTGTTTTACAGATTCAAAAAATGGTCTTGACAATGAGTTAAAAATAAATTCAAGTTTCACGATATATTTTATTTAATTGTTAGGTGAAAGTACAGAATAGTTAACAAAACATCTTTCCCCATGTTAAGAATGGGTTTCTAAATAATAACATTATTTCAGCATGGTAGCATGAGTACACAAGTACCTTTTATATTTGTTTTTTTTTGTTACCACTAATAAACAAACGCATGTACTTAGTACATTTTGTTAGGTTTTGTTAACGCTTTTAGTACATGTGTACTACAAGCGTTAAAAACAACAAAATAGTATTGTTTGGAAATCAAATTTGAAAAACTTGATAATTTTTTTAAAATTGACAAACCCAGAATAAAAAATGAAACTTTTTTTCTGCTTTCATTTTGAAAGCAGAAAGAACAGTTTTCTATTTTTAAGAGAATACAAACTCGTTAATAATCTAACAGCGAGTGTTAGCGCACAGATAACCATCGCTGTCATTGTTTCCCTTTAAGCGATTTGAATTTCTATAACATTTTGAAGAATTTCCTGCACAATTAATAACTATCAAATATTTACATATTATACATGAAAATAATTCTGAAACTATTATTTATATGAAAATGGATGATATATACCGATTTATCTTATCAATTTTGAAATATTCTTCGTCAACTTTGCTCGGTCGTAACTTTGCTTCCTGTGGTCATAAAAATATAACTCAAAGTCCAGTAGAGATGGACTTCTATGCTTATATAGCCTGTAAAATTTCAGCCATATCCAATTGAATTTAACCCTGCGCATATGTATCCAAACATAACGTATGAAATGTAAACATTGAAAAAACTGTTTCCCTTTTTGCTGTTGTAATTTTTTATCTTTTTCATTTTTAACTTGTGTTGAATAGCAGAGGGTTTCATATTGGGGATCATATATCAAGAGATGATGGGGACATATAACGGGTACACGTAATACAGGATTAACGATGATGAGAGAGACGATGAGAGATGGGAATTCATTATTGAAGAGATGTGTAATACTGTTCTTTTACATCAGAGGGGGATAATCATTACTTATGATGGAGGAAGGGGCACATTACTTGGAAGGGGGTTATACAAAGTTCATTAAAACATTACCTTCTATTGTTGAATGATGACACGAAGACAACAGTTACAAAAATCAATGATGTTCTTTATTTCATTTGTCTGGTCGAATGATTTGACGTCAGGAATTCACATTGGTTCTACATGGTTAAACTTCTAGCCCTTCGCCTCTGAGGGGATCCTTCTCTGACCATGTCAGCTCTTTCCAACCGAGTCTGCTGACTGCCTGACTCTTCTAATCTGCTAATCCTAGCTCCTATTATTGAGAATTCCCTTTTTGCTATGACGTCAGATGTGTGGTTCCAAAACGTGACCAACTCACATGGCTAAGTACATGTTTGTCCAAAACACACTTCTGCAAACAAAGAATTCTCAACCAACCTATTTTTTTACAATATATTTTTAATTTGTATTGTTCATTCTTTCTACAATATAAACTATCTAACTATTTTATATGGAATTTAACAATAGCGAAATTCTAACATTCCAATTCTAAATCTATTTCTGAACCTTGCTTACAAGGTTCGAGTCTCGGCTTATCCTAATCTCATTTTCACTTATCTAATTTTCTTCTTATTTACATGGAAAGGGGACAGCCTTTCCTTGTAACACTGGGAGCATAAAAGAAAAATAAATTAACATCACTGGAATGCGTATTCTATTTTCTTTTCATCAATGTAATTCTTTTAAAAATTGACCAATAAATAAAAAAGATATGACTTGTTGAAGCACATTAGGTATGTAATATTGTCAATGTCCATGAAAATGCAGCATACGCTTGTAATGCTACACAAATGCCCCAAAATTTCCAAAAATGAGACTTTTTACCTCATAACTTTTGCCCATCCATTAAATTTTTCTGAGACTTGTCGAAAATGTGAAAGCAACGTTAGCCCTTCACACTTTTCATATTGATCATTTTTTCACTATTTTTTGTGGCATCATCTCACATACAGCACCAGAGGGGGGGGCACGCACGTGTGGTTTGTTATTATTTATTTTTCACAAAGCATCCAACTCGCTGTCCATTTCAAATGTACATACACAATTTATCTAACATTTTTTCCTTATATTATTTAATTGGTATTCTTTTTGAGATGAGTAATTTGTATATTTTATTTGTGGACTATTATTCTCATCTTTTTTTATAGCTGTTTCACAATGATTTGGCCAAATATTCCTCTTCATCAGGTTGTTAATCATAATGGGATAGGAATGCTGAATCTCCAACTGTACCTTCAGTAATTACTGCCTTCTATAGTTGTTGTCGTCTCACCTCATTTTTGACTAACTAATCCTCTGGCTGGCTTTTTGGGTAGGATTGAAACCATTATCTTCAGACAATGCTGACCTGGAACTGTAGAGATTCAACATCTTTATCCACTGCATCACAATTCAGCATTCCTATCCTGTCGCGGTTAACAACTTGACGAAGGCCAGAGGAATAGTTGGCCAAAATGTCATGAAACAACTATAAAAGATGAGGATAATAGTCTGCAAATAAATTAAAAAAATTTTTTTTTGCCTTGTTTCACAGATAACATTAATTATATATATATATATATATATATATATATATAAAATGTAAAAGTATGATGTAATCTTAATAACCACTGGATCGATTGCTTCGACATTTGGGTATAGTATTTTCATCATACTCGTACATGTTTTTATATATCTCTTTTTCATTATAACATCATACTTAAATTTTATTTAATAAATTAGGTGGTTTTCTTTATAACGATGTTGCCATTTTTTATCTATGGGGAGATATCACCGGTACTTCACTAGTCACATGACATCGATAAAACATTAAAATTTCACAACACAGTATCTCGTTTAATGTAAGCAGAATTTCTTTAAAAAACGTGACGTTTAGAAGATTAGACACGTGCAGTATTTTTATTTTTTAAATAAGCATTCATTTATTTAAAGTTTCTAATATTCAATATGGGTATAAAAGAAATGTTTCACAAATTTTAAATGAGTAAAATTTAATCATGTGATTATTAAAAGTATAACTGTGATTAAAATTTAATTTAAATTAACCACGTGTGGTCGTTTTCCTGAAAATATATATTAGCAGTAAAGCGAATATAATTCAAATGGAATTTGACGTATATTTGTTCAGTAACTAATGAGATTTCTACTTTAATCACCTGAATTATTTAGAGTGAAATGAGTTTTGGAATTTATATCCAAACATAATTATTAGTTTTACTTAAAAATAACTTTAATACACTAAGTTATAACAAGTTTCATCATTAAACCACTACAAACTTCTATATCTACTTATCGTGTTAGAAACTGAGCGACCTCTAAAAATCTTTAAATATTGAATTTTCTGTCAATTATGGTTAGTGCTCAACCGGCAATCACCGGATTAAGCCAATGTTGTTCAAATGTTGAAACACTAAATGGACATTTTTTTTTTGTATAAAAAAATGTAATTTTTTAAATTATTTCTTGGATGATGGGGGTATTTTTTTAACATCTGTTGATAAAATATATTGCAAATTTTCTTTTAAAAAAACAAATTTTTCTGTATCATTACCTACTAATATACGATTTTCATAAAAAGCATACATCTTTTCTTATAAAAAAAACTTCTGTTTATAAAAAAAACGTTTACTGCCAATTTTCTTAAAAAAAAAAATATGTAAGTTTTCTTGAAAAAAGCTTTCACCTAACAATTTATGGTAAAAAAAATCATCTTTTCTTCATAAAAAAAACATTTGTTGATAAAAAAAATTGCAAAAAAAATAATAAAAGTAAATAAACAATACAAAAGGGAGCTTCTCTTGAGGAAAATATATATATATATATATATATATATATATATATATATATATATATATATATATATATATATATATATATATATATTCAGTAAAATTTACAGTAGGTTTTTGTTATTTTTTACTTATTGTATTTCTATTTCTTTCGGGTTTGTTTGGATCCGTTACTTTGATTGGCTTAATCTGATGACTGAACCAAACTTGACAAAAAATCCCGAGGATCCAGGCCAAATTCTGTGAGGGTACCAACAAAATGTATACAGAGTGTTCATTGTACAGGTTGGTCAATAAAAAGGATGCTTCTTCATTATTGTAGTGAAATCCGGCAGCTGAAAAGTTGATATTTAATAATAATAAAATACAAAAAATGATAACTACTTAGGTTTTTTTTATCAATTCAACAATAAGTAATGTTTGAGGATTGCCTGGCCATACATTTGCATCACTGAGACATAGAGGTAGGGAGGATTACATGACAAATCGTCAGAGATGCAACTACAACAAGATGAGTGGGACATGAAGGTGTTCGTTGATACAATGGTAGGAACATGATCAGCCCGCCAATAACACAAAATGTAGCAAAAGCATTTATTGTTGAAAACTTCCAACTTCTGATGATTGACCACGTTCATTGGCCATGTTTCACAGTTATGGAGAAAGATCAACTAGATAATAGATTTATAAACATACTTGGTTGAATGATTGGAATCTTCCAACACTCTCCCAAGAACTGCTGAAGACATACTCTGGCCAATCTAGTGGACCCCCACTTGATGATCGACTGATGCATCCTGTCTGCATGGAACAACAGATTAATTTATGTGATTTTTGGAATATGATATTTTCATTTTGTCGTGGGTACATACATCATATAGATTTTACTTTATTTTTTATTATAGGGTGAATTCTGAACAAGAACTCATATGAGGGGCGTGCAATAAGCAATGCCCCTTGTGACACTTACGTCACCCGCGTGTCATCTAGTGGTGGAACGCTCCCCGATTGTTGGTCTCTGTGTCGAGAATGTCAGCGGCCAGTACCTGAAAGACTCGTCGAGCGCTTCTGCAATCATGCAAAACAAATTAAAAAGACAAGTCGATATTTGTTTTGTTTTTTTTTTCTTATGCAAAATTCCTTGTTATTCATAAAGGTTACAATCATCGTTTCGTAATTCGTTATTAAGTTAAGGACTGGCCGTTTGTTAACTGCAAAGTTCTTTCTTTTTCGATAAAAACTAAATAGCTACGTGACAGGGTCAATCGATGAGGCAGTCGGCTTTTTGGCTTGTTCGACCCCAGGGGAGCAGATCTCTCTCTCTCTCTGTTCTTGCGCTCAAAACTCACTGCTTATATTGTGGGGGCGGGAACTATGCCTTCTTCCTGATCGTCTTCTTTTTTTCCTCTCATTCGGCCCTTTAGCCAATCAGGATGCTGGAACTGCTGTCACTCAAATCTTCACCAGGCGGCCTATGCCCAAAAAAGAGGCTGTTTTTCTTCTTCTGTTGGCAATCGAGTAGAATAGGCGGACCCCCAATCTCAGCAGGCATGTGCCTAATGGAATTTGACGGGCCATTAAAACCAGAATGGTCTCGTTCAATTAACTTTGAGGGATCATAAAAATGAACCAAATCCAATTCCACAAAGGCCACGTGTCTTTTCAATAGAGGCCACTTACCCACCAGGGAGCAGCCAACAATGGTCGCTTTGTAAATTGGAATTTCATTGGTACCCTTCCGCCACTCACGTCTTTGGCGATCGGCGCCGGGCTGTCATGGTCAATTAGCGCTTACCACTCTCTTGGCCAAAAGAAGTATCCTTTACAAATACCATTCTGGCCCTATCTACCTTTTTTTCCTTTTTATTTTTATTTTTTTTTCGTTTACAACTGGGTTTTTTTTTGTTCTATGCCTGTTGTCCGCCCCACCACCACCTCTTTTCTCGGTTGCATGTTACCTCTGTCAGTCTCTATCCGTGTTTACTGCACCTTTAAGCCGGTCTCACCCTGACCAACTTCCAGTTGTCTGATCTAGCTGAAATGTTGCATGTGCAATGATTTATATCTCTACGGGTTATGTGGCTCTGAATGCATGCGCAAAATATGTCCTCTCGTGACGATATCACTTCTACGCATGCGTCATACGACGTCCTAACCTGATTTAATTTAAAGATTTAAAAAAATGACCTAATTTTGTGTATGTCGTCTTAGGTCAGTTAGTTAAAGCACTGTGTCATTATCTAAATGTTTTGGGTTCGAATCGTGGTGTGAGATGTCTTTTTTTTTTTCTTTTCTTTTTTCGATTTTTTAAATTTTAATATTGAAGTGGGGTTATTTAAGCCATTTTTCACGTATCATTTGTTTTTCTGTTTTTTTTTTTTTTTACTTTGCTTATTCTTAGGTTTTCATTTACACCCCCTACCGCCGACCGGCCACACACACCCAAAAACACCTGGGCAACGCCGGGTACACACCGATTATTTAAATTTTAATATTGAAACAAGCTTATTTAAGCCATTTTTCACGTGTTTTTTTTTCCAGATTTTTTAAAGTAGTTTTAACGTTTGTTTTTGTTTTTGTTTTTCCGATTTTTACATTTAACATCGTTTGTTTGCCTTACGTTAGATTTTTTTGTTTTTCTTTCGCTTTTTTTAAAGTTTTAACTTTTTTTTTATATAATATTTACTTCGCTTATTCTTATGTTTTGATTACCCCCCCACCGCCGCCGGCCGCTTTATTTTTCAGATTTTTTAAAGAAGTTTTAACGTTCGTTTTTCTGTTTTCTTTTTTTATTTTTTTAGTTTAGTTTTTTTTTTTTACTTCACTTAAGCTCAGTTGGTTAGTGGTTGGTTCATTATCTAAACGTTTTGGGTTCGAATCGTGGTGTGAAATGTCTTCTTTTTTTTTTTAATTTAAATATTGAACCAGCGTTATTTAAGCCATTTTTCACGTAACGTTCGTTTTGTTTTGTTTTTTTAACTTCGCTTATTCTTAGGTTTTCATGAACACCCCCGACCGACCACACACACCCAAAAACACCCGGGTACCCACCGATTTTTAAAAATTTTAATATCGAAACAGGCTTATTTAATCCATTTTTCACATGTTTTTTTTTGGGGGGGGGGGGGTTTAACGTTCATTTTTCTGTTTTCTTTTTTGTTTTTTCGATTTTTACATTTAACATCATTCGTTTGCCTTACGTTAGTTTTTTTGTGTTTTTTGTTTTTTAGATGTTTTGATTAATCCCCCACACCCGCTTCATTTTTATGTTTTCTTTCTTTACTTCGCTTATTCTTAGGTTTTCATTAGCACCCCCACCCCCTCCAAACACTCGGGCAACGCCAATGGTCTCTGACCAAACGTTGCATCGCTTTCTAATGTCGGCATACCGTTGTCATATCAGATGGTTGCTTTCATTTTAACACGATACACTCCCCTAATAAACAGGGGGAGTTGTTTTTCCCCAAAGTTAGGTAAAAACAAACAAACTGGGTCATTGACCTCATTAAAAACTGTCCCGCAGAAAATGTTAACTGCTGAATAGCTATTGCTTACGTCGTCGTCAAGCTCGCACAAAATGTTAACTCTATGACTTCTGTGCGGGCACCTGTCAATTTTGTTCTTACTTAAATAAATTCAAACATCTTTCAGTAACTCATTCTGGCTGGCCGAACGGTTAACGGTTCATGCTTTTTTCACATTTTATTTTCCAACCTCGCCTCAGGGCTTCGGGTTTGATCCTACCAACTTACCAAAACTCCCCCCCCCCTCGGTTTCTTTTTAATTAAAGAGCACACACACCTCGAAACACCTGGGCAACGCCGGTTACCCCCCGCTATAACTCCTGTTATATCAGACAATTGCTATTCAATCTGGACAATGAGGAGCTGGTTTCCCCCTCCCCAACATCTTTTGTGGAAAAAACCAGTCAAATTTGGGTTAGCAAAAGTTAACAGCAAAAACCATCCTCTCCATGACAAGATCGGTTCTACACATGACAACGTCATAACCTGATTTAGTTTAAATATTTGAAGAACTGACACCATTTCATGTACATTGTGTTAGCTCAGTTGGTTAGAGCGTTGTCATTATCTAAACGTTTTGGATTCGAATCGTGGTGTGAGATGTCTTCTTTTTTTTTTTTTTTTTTTTTCGATTTTTTAAATTTTGATATTGAAGCAGGGTTATTTAAGACATTTTTCACGTAACATTCGTTTTTTTTTTGTTTTGTTTTTCTTCGCTTATTCTTAGGTTTTCACCTCCGACCGACCACACACACTTCAAAACACCCGGGTACCCACCGATTTTTTAAATTTTAATATTGAAACAGGCTTATTTAAGCCATTTTTCACATGTTTTTTTTTTGGGGGGGGGGTTATTTTTCAGAAGTTTTAACGTTTGTTTTTCTGTTTTCTTTTTCTTTTTTGTTTTTGTTTTTCAGATTTTTAGTTTTTTTTTGTGTTTTTTGTTTTGATTACCCCCGCTTTATTTTTCAGATAAGTTTTAACGTTCATTTTTCTGTTTTCTTTTTTTACTTCGCTTATTCTTAGGTTTTCATTAACACACCCACACACACCTTCAAACACTCGGGCAACGCCAGGTACTCCCCTGCTAGTCTATATATATAAAAGGCAAAATGTGTGTTACCATTTTGTGTATGTCTCGCTAAGGCTTCTTTCGCACACGCTCCCGGGGGGGGGGGTTACAATCGCTTAGAACTATTTATATACCTGCTAGATAATAATATTTAGGATTTGGGAACGCGGGTCGCCTCTACATTTATTTACGTCGACTTTTATGAGATTTGCGCTATTTCTCTCTGTCGCTTGTTTGTCCTGCGTTTTAGTATAAATAAAGTGAACCTTAATTCAATCCGTGAGTTCTCGGCATCGCGCCGGGAAACGTCCAGAAGCAATCAGCTTTGATCAATGTAGGGACAAACTTCTCTTATATCAGACAATTACTGATCAATCTGGACAATGGGGAGCTGGTTTCTGTTGGGGAAAAAAACAGTCAAAGTTTGGCAAACAAACCCAAATGCAAAAGATAACTGCGTGACTTCTATTTAACCTTATGAGGTCACATAGAAGCAGCAGAGTTATCTTTTATTGCGGCCACCTGTCAATACTTAAATAAATTCAAAAGAGTTTTGGTTGTATGTCGCGGTGGCCCAGTGGTTAACGTCACTCGTTTTTTTTTTTTTCCTAACTTTAATTTCAAATTTTGCCTCAAGGGTTCGGGTTCGATCCTCATACTCACCTACCAAAACTTTTTATTTTTTATTTTAACCACCCCCCTACCCGGAGTTTTCATTTACCCAAAACCACACACACCTCAAAACACCCGGGCATCGCCGGGTACCCCCGCTAGTCTATATATATAAAAGGCAAAATGTGTGTGACCATTTCGTGTATGTCTGGCAAAAGCTTTTCTCGCACACGGTCCCGGGTTCATTACTATCGCTTACAACTGTTTATATAGGTCCTAGATAATAATATCTAGGATTTGGGAAAGCGTGTCGCATCTAGATTTATTTACATCAACTTTTAAAAAATTATTGCTATTTTGGCTTCTCACGTGTTGATTCGGCTTTTTCGTATAAAAGGCGAAACTAATTCAAAGGCTAACATTATTCTCGGCATCGCACCGGGAAACGTCCAGAAGCAATCAGCTTTGATCAATGTTGTATATCAGACAATTGCTATTCAATCTGGACAATTGGGAGCTGGTTTCCCCCTCCCCAACATCTGTTGGAGAAAAAACCCAAACGCTGCCTCGCAATAAAAGTTAACTGCGTGACTTCTATTTGACCTTCTTAATTAGGTCAAATGGAAGAAGCAGAGTTAACTTTTATTACGGACACCTGTTTTTAATAGTTAAATAAATAAATTCAAACGTATCTCCGTTGTATGTCGCGGTGGCCCAATGGTTAACGTCGCATGTTTTTTTTGTTTTTTTCACTTTAATTTCCAACTTTGCCTCAAGGGTTCGGGTTCGATCCTCATACTCACCTACCAAAACTTTTTATTTTTTTTATTTTAGTTTAGTTTGATTTACCCAAAACCACACACACCAGGCATCGGCGGGTACCCCCGCTTGTCTATATATATAAAAGCGAAAATTTGTGTATGTATGTTTGTTTGTATGTATGTGTGTTTGTGTGTCTGCTAAAAAAATTCATAAACTCGTTTAAGATAAAAAATATGTAAATATAGTTAAATTCCCTTCAATTTCAACTTGCTAAAACTTGTTTATTTTTGGGGTAATTAAAAAAAAATGAATCTAAGAAAAATTGAACATTTTTCTTAATAAATGTGCAATTCTTTTCTCTTGTGTCATTAGTTTTTCATTTGTAGGTTACTTCAATTTAGGTTACTACTTTCAGTATATTGGTGTTTTCAAATTTGGCATGCACGATATTGTGTAACTCTATCTTAAAGAAAAAGGCAACTCATCAGTATGGTGGGTTTAATCTAAGGTTTTATATTGCCCCCATTTGTTTGCTTCTACAGAGGCATAAAATTAGACATACAGTCAGCTTTTAATCTGAAGAGAAAATTTAATTTCTCCAAAATAGCAATCTTTTGGGGCAAAAATTTAAATTACTGCACTCTAGAAAGGTTTCTTCATTGATTGAGAACAAAAAAGATTAAATATAATATCAGATTAAACTTCCATATCATTTTTACCTGGTTTTTTTTTTTTTTGTTTTTTAATGGGGTAATGGGATTTTATCCAATGTTTAGGCAGGTTTGATAAAATAATTATTTCGATTATAATGGATTTTCATTTAACATAAAATGATACATTTGCAAGGATTTTTCACTTGTTTAAAAAGCCTGCATATTATATACTATGAAAAATGGGCTTCTGGACCCAAAGCGCACAAGACAACAAATTTTCTAATTTCCAACAAACTTTGAAGTCATAAGCTGGTGAATAATTGAGCTACTCACATAAATTTGATATCAGTTTGTTTTGCAAAAGATTATCCATGTGGATGACATGACTTATCCACCGCAGTTGGGCCGGGCCCCTCTATGTTTGATGATTTGGCTTGATCCAGGACCTTAAGATTAATAATGTAGTCCTGCCAATAGAGTCTAAGAGCATTTTAATAAATATTGTTATAAGTTTACAATACCCTTTTTACAAATGATAAGCGCTTGAATAATCTTAAATAAAACTTAATATTGCAGACATAACTCTTACTTTCGACTAGCAGAAGCTTTTCTAAATAAAAAAAACAAACACATCAGCTAATTCTCTTTCATATACATATATAAATATATGACTAAATCATTATTTACAAAGATTGAACTATGTTTCTCTTTTTCACTTTTCCTCTCTCCTTATCTCTTCCTCTCTATATGTATGTATATAAAAATAAACACACATGCACACATCTCTCTCTCTCTCTCTCTCTCTCTCTCTATATATATATATATATATATATATATATATATATATATATATATATATATATACACAGAGAGAGAGAGAGAGAGAGAGAGAGAGAGAGAGAGAGAGAGTACTAGCTATATATATAATCCGGGTTGCTAGATTGAAACAGAAGGTTTACACACAGATTTTAGAAAACAGCAAATAATATTTTCTTTAAAAGTTGACTTTGTTAAATTTACCAACATAAAATGAAATAATTTTCATAACTTACAGAGAGACAACACGTTACAGCTTAACTATGAAAGCTTAATTCTGCGTTTAAACGAAACTGATATAAGCTGATAATTATTAAAATTAAATTATAGTTGATATAAATTAAATTAGAAATAAATCAACTTCAAATAATATTTATAAACAGAACAATTAAACATATACAACAAATTCCCATTAATATCATTTAGCTAATTAGTAAAATAGATTTTATTTTATATGCAAATGAGACTGTTCTTAAATGTAGATTCCTTTTGAATAAATAGTATAGAAAAAATAAGGTTGTAATAAACTTGTACAAATCTTTGTTTTTGTAATAAACTTAATTTGTGAACCAGTGTACATTTTTGTCCATATTGATCAACTTATGAACTAACTAAAAAACAAAGACAAACACTAATATATTATATTTATATATTGTGATGTTACGTCCCAGTTGAAAAATCCCAAAAGAGAATTTATCCCCGAAACGTATTGTAAAATAAAAAATGATGTATGTACCGGCTATGAAATTATCACAACTCAGTAGCACTTACCTAGGTTCTGGACAGTATTTCCGTCGTGGAATTTCCTTATAAGATTCACAGTTGACGAAATACCAGGCAATGAATAACGGAACAACACGCATGTCATTTATTGTGGGTTAAAAATGCAATAATCAAGACAAAATATTAAAAGAAAATAATAAGAAAACATGCAGACAGTGTCCAACGGGTCAAGGGGGGGGGGCAACACTAAAGAAAACTGTTCAAATGAACATAGCCTCTTTTCTTTCCTTCCCTTTTCTTATCTTTTCTTCTTTTTTTTTCACGTGGAAAATGGTTGAGTTATGTGAGGCAGTAGAAATCTTTCAAAATGAAAAAAAGCAGTTCAATTCAGCGAATCGACATTTGTGAGATGGGGGGGGGGATATTGAATAGTACTTAACTGTGCAGGCGTGAATTCAACCGATGATTAGGTATCCGACAAAATTTAATGTTCTGATGTTATAATGTGAGGCAGTCCCATTTCGCTGACACACGAGTCGATATCCTTCGAAGTTTGCTTGTCCATTTGTCTTCCCTCGTATTCCTTTCTCGCTTGTTTTCTCAACCACCAACGTTCGGCTGTGTTCTTCTCATATCTCGAACCAAGGTAATTTCGTAGTTCTGATGGATTCCCTTTTCGGCTCCGGGGATAAGGCTCAGTTAAGAGAGTCGTTAATATAGGGGGGAGGGATATTGAATAGTACTTAACTGTGAGAACGTGCATCCAGCCGATGATTAGGTGTCCAACAAAATTCAATGTTCTGATGTTATAATGTGAGGCAGTCTCATTTCGCCAACGTGTGTCGATATCCTTCGAAGTTCACTTGTCCACTTGTCTTCCCCGTGTTTCTTTCTCGCTTATTTCTCAACCACCGACGTTCATCTGTGTCCTTTCCATATCTCGAGTCAAGGTTATTTCATAGTTCTGATGAATTCCCTTTTCAGCTCTGGGGATAATGCTTAGTTGAGAGAGTCGCCATTTCACCGCATGAGTCGCATTACTGCTGTTCAACGCATCCTTTCCACTCAAGGATATGTCCCATCCTGATCTCTAAACTAAGGTGTTTTCATAGTTTTTTTGTGTTCCCTTTTTGGCTCCAGGAATGAATAAGTAAAGTGAACTTCCAATTTATCAAGTGAATCATGTTTGCTGGTGTCTGTCGTGTGTTTATTATCGACATTCGTTCGACAATGTGATCAATTCCATTCTTTTTTTTTTTAACTGCTTGTTGCTTCTTTTCCGTGCACGCCACTCCCGCCAAAACGGGATTTTCTTTTCCTCCTTTTTTTTCTTGCATGCTGCTTCGTTTTTGGGGTGGAGGTGGGGGTGTCTGGATGATTTCTTGTCGTGACAATGGCACGTGTTTTTGACGCATCACTCGGTGGGAAGGGAGGATGGCGATGGGGTGTCTAACTCACTTCCTTTTATGCATCGATGCGTGGATATTTGGTTGTCGCATGTCTCGATAGCAATGGGGTGGTGTGGGGGTGTCTGGCCAATAGATATTCAAAATGAATTTAAAAAGAGAGAAGGGGGAATGGTCACTTCTGCATTATGCCCTGTTTTCCCATGACAATATGTATATATAAATGTGTGTGTGCTCGTGCGTGTGTATATAGATAGGAATATATGGGGTTGATTTTCATAAATATTTCATGTGTATTGACTAGTAATATAATGTAATATACAAACTTAAATGAAAAGATTGCAATAAAATACATACTCGTTCATTTACATTTAAATTTAATGAAGTAAAATATTACCCAAAAACTCCAAATAAGAGTATATTTTATTTTCAATGTATTTTGACATATCACCATCTCTTTAATTAATTTCAAACCGAAGAATAGTAATGCACCACCCTGTGCATATGATAAAATAAACACCATGCATTTTTTTATTGTAATATAATACTCACATTTTTTCAGGTGTAGCGTCTCATCCATAGAGGCAGGGGGACCATTGCATTGTACACTTTCAGTTTTGTACTCAAATGTATGTTGTGCTGACTGAGCACTTCATTTCAGAGTCATTTTTGCTGATCTGTGGATCGATTTCTCTGTTCAAAGAGCCATGAGAGAAGATGGTGCTTCCTAGACATTGGAAGTGTTCCACATTCTTCAGCTGATTAGTGTCAATGACAAATGCACTTCAGTTTTACTAAAGCTGATTTTTAGGCCAAACAGTTTGAAGGCTTCTGAAAAGCGGTTTAGCATCAGTTGCAGATGGGTTTCAACACATGGTACTAAAGCGCAGGCATTGGCAAAGAGAACTTCTTGAATAAAGGCCAGAAGGTACTTGGTCTTAGCCACACGGGGTAGATCAAAAAGAGAGCCATCTAGGCGGAATCTTGCTTATGCCGACTACCCCCCCTGCAGAGAGTAGAAGTCCCTCAATGGGACTACCTGTGCCCTTTTCTTTCACCCTTCTCCCCTCAACCCTTCACTCTGAAAAGTCACTAATTATTTCTCTTGCTGTTTCGGTAATAGCCATCTGACATACTCTTTTGGTCAAGATCAAAGTGTAGTATCTGTTCTTCAGATGCTGCACTTCCATTTCTTGTTCTCTTTCGGTGGAGGATCAATCCTTCACGACTGAGACAATTTTTTATTTTTGTACCTTTTCTCCACGTTAAAAAACGACCCTGGTGTCTAACTCTGTCCCGTGGGGAGGCATAGTAAATAGGTACTAGCCCTGTCGGTGGGGCATTAGAATATGCCGACTGACCCCCTGCAGAGGGTAAAAGTCCCTCAATGAGGCCACCTGTTGACCGTGGGTGGCATCCCGTAAGGCTTACGAACGGAATCCTGGTGGTTGAGCAGATCATATCCAGGATATTTGTAGGACATGAGATGCAACAGACCTCTTTGGCCCTTACTTACGCTAAGACGAGCGGTTGGATAGGCCCGATCCAATCAATCGGTTGGTCATGTCTAACCCTAAATCAGACAGACATAAGAAAATATGCTTGCACTTCCCACACTATACAATAAACTGATTTAGTAAGCGGTGGCTGGAGGGCCAATCAACTTGCTGAATAATGGACTAAACACGACTGAAAAACTAAAATTCTTACTGAAAACGAGGCTTTCAGAAAGAAATTGAAGAACCACAGGTGCTTGAATCCACCAGCAAGAAGAGTATACTTTTCCTGTATCCCTGTTGGGTTGAGGCGAATGGGTATCCCCCCCAACACTTCCCATATAGGACTCCGAGGCGGGTAGGGAGCAGGAAAAATGAAACAAACCAAATATATTAATGGAAACCAGAAAGCCTCAAAAAAGAAACCAGATCGAAGTATCTGATGTCAGTAGTTCTGACTCTGAAACAGAGCTTCATCAAAAAAAATAGAATGTTCCCCGCTTCATAGTTATAGAAGCAACTGAAGGGGAACCAATAACCAAAATATCCCCATTCAAAATTGAAAAGATCAAACCTAAAATGGTAAAAAAATCAAAATAATGGTACATTACTTTTTGAAGTAGAAAACCAATAATACGCTGTTGAAATTTCCAAATGGAGACGTTTTAACAATCAAAAAGTTAAAATTTACCCTCACAAATCTCCTAACGAAGGCGTAATCAGGAGTACTGAATTATCACTGTGCCCTTTGGAAGAAATTCAGACTAACCTACAAAAACAAAATGTCACTGACGCTAAAAGAGTCCAAATTAATAAACTTGGCAAAATAATAAAAACAAATACATTTTAACATTCAATACTCCTCAAATCACAAACAAAATTTAAATAGGGTATGAAATGGTAAACGTCGAACACTACATACCAAACCCACTCAGGTGTTGCAATTGCCAGAGATACGGAGTGCTTCTGCAATCATGCAAAACAAATTAAAAAGACAAGTCGATATTTGTTTTTTTTTCTTATGCATGATTGCAGAAGCACTCGACGAGTCTATTTCAGGTACTGGCCGCTGACATTCTCATCAAGGAGACACGAAGACCAACAATCGGGGAGCGTTCCACCACTAGACGACACGTGGGTGACTTAAGTGTCACATTTCTGGTGCCGCGGACACAGGAAAACACGTCAAAAAAAAAAAAAAAAGCGACGTGCGACCGAATAACCACAGGCATAATTCTTTCTCCCGTGTCTTCGGAATACGCGAGACCGCTGAAAAAAAAAAGTTAAAATAAACCCAAGGAAAACAACGAACAAAACAAGAAGGGAGAAAAAGAGAGAAAGTCAAAACTGAAAAGAAAAGAAAAAAGAAGAAAAAAAAAACGCCACGAGTGAAGCCAGACGACAAACTCTAGTCAACTGACTATACAGTCTGAACAGCCCGTTAGCCATCCGCCATTTGCAGAAGAAAACAGGTGCAACAGACCGGCTAAGTCCTTTTTTTTTTTGCTGGTTCCTTCTTTTGTATGCTTTGCTCGGTTTCAGCGGCTGTCTGTGTTTTGTGTTGGGTGCTGTTCAACCTTGTAGGGGGCGACGAGTAGCCCTGTTATTGGGTGGTGGAAAAAATATATAATAAGACAATGCATTCTTAGGAGGGATTCAGGGCGGGTCAATCGATGGGGGAGGGGTCAGGGCAGACTGTTGAGCTACAGATGATCATGGAACGACCACTGTGGGGGGATAAGTATACCCCGTATGGAGGAGATGCGAAGGGAGTAGGGGAATGGATAGCGACAGTAGAGAAAAAGAGACTAGTATATGGTCTTACAGATAGGGAGATGGTTTTGTTGGCCTGCGATGGGGCGACGGGGGCGGCCTCGAAGTTTATATGCTGGTGCATAGAAGATAACTCAGGCATAGCATGGACCGATTTTCGTGAACGGTTAAAAAAAAAAGTCCAAACAGTAAGAGAGCTATCCCGAATAGAGATGGCCACCAGGGAGGATATAGATGGGCTGGTCAACCACATGCAGGAATTGGCAATTCTCGCATATCCCGTTGCGGAGGACCGGAACATGGCTACCACGCAGGCAATGTTAATCGACGCAATGGTAGATGCATTGTGAGATGAGAAGGCCCAAATGGAGGTGCTGAAGAGTTGCCCAGACACTCTAGAAGAGGCACACAGGGTGGTGAAAAACCATGCTTGGTTGCAAGCACGGATAATGGAGGGAAGGCCCCGAGGTGGAAGTGAAGAGGCGGAAGGCAGAGAGTGTCCAGAGACCAGATCAAGGGCCAGAGTCATGGGGTATTGGGGAATAAAAACTGAACCCAGAGAAGGGACAGGGGATCCCTTATATAGGTCCTATGATCGCACCCAAGGCAGGAACAGAGCTATATGCTGGACCTGTAAGGGTGAGGGACATCGGTCAAGTGTGTGCTCCACTGTCTACGAGAAGACACCCCGACAGAGTGGGCATCGTAAAGACCAAACTGAACGTGTGTCAGAGAAAAGGCAAAAATAGCCGCTTCTCCTACAGCCACCAGTCCCACAGGTGCTGGCGGTGTGGAGACCTGAGACATATTAGGAGGGACTGTCCTGACCGGAGGAAAAGCCACTCAAGGGCGAAAGATCCTCTGGAGAGAAGGAATCAGAACCAAACCCCACCCCCTCGGCGAACCTGTAGAGAAAGAGAGGTAGAGCAGACAGGTAGGGTTGGAAAGAAACCACTGTCGCAAGTTGCGATGCTCACGGGAGCGGGGTACCAGGAGAGAACCCTGAAACAGGAGAAGAGGAGAGCCCAGGTGTTCCCTCCGCTCACCAAAAAGGGAGAACTCACCTGTAATGTGACGATAGGAGCCACGCAGGTGAAGGCTCTGGTTGACACAGGAGCGCTAATATCCTTAAGACGTGGACGTCTGTCGGACGGTAGCAGGGAGGAGAAGGTTGTGCCCGTCGGATGTGGAGCTCAGTCAGGCCGACGGTAGCTGGATGTCGGTGGCAGGGAAGGTATGGCTACCCGTACAAGCGGTCGGAAAGAAAGAGAATTTCCCCCTGTATGTGATATCCGGGCTATGGAACGAAATGATTCTGGGAGAGGATACGCTCCGAGTTTTAATCCAGACATGCTAACGGTGAGTGGGGTGGAGATACCACTAGGTGACACAAGGTCTGTCCCTCTCCCTATGGGAGCTGACAGCAACAGGAAGCTTCCCCCAAGAACGGTCGGGTCCTGTATGGGCAAGGTTGATAGCACCAAGGAACAGGGAGGAAAATTGTCCCAAGTCAACCGGGTAGCGAGATATAAGGTAAATAAGGAGGGAGTAACTCTTACAGATCCAGTGATCCGAGAATCAGGGACGGTCCCCAAGGCGACGGCCGATAGGACGAATAGGACCTGGAAGGTCAAGAAGAAAAAAAAGGCAGCGTTTACTAGACAGTTAAGACAGGGTGACCAAGTTTGGATGAAGGAGACGGGTAAAAAGATAAAGAATCCTGTGGGGTAGTCAAACGCGAGATGAGGACAGAGTTCCGGACGACTATAGGGACGACACCGAGCGACGGTTTAAGTCGAGTGAGACGACCTCTATAGAGTCTAGAAATATAGAGACGGACGGAAAGTTGGAACGGGAAATTACAGGGTTCCACTCCACCAGCTAAAGGAGGCCACGAAGAGTAGCCGCGACTCGTGAAGAAAAGAGAGTTGAATGGCAGTTGACCGCAGAGTCAGCTGAGGAGTCGAGCGAATGGGATGAAGAGTGTCCAATACCTATCTCCTGGCTCCAGCAAATGGGGAGAAGTGAACCGAGGCTGCCGTTAAGGGGAGCGAGGGACTCCCTGTCCCAGGAGTAGTGTGACGTCCTTCCACCAAGGACCAGTGGGGGTTAGTAGGACAGAGACGGGAGCTTGGAGCGACATCTCCTGGTTGAAATGTGGTGCAATTGTTTTCTCTGTGGATGCATGTTCGCACTGTTGGCAGATTGTGTCGCGGACTGACCTTAGAGGTAGCTAAGGACTAAAACGGAAAGCTTCAGGGTGGGGGGCGCCTTGAATAGCAGAAAAGAGCAATAAGTAATTTAGAAGTATCTCGCAGTGATTAAATTGGCAAACGGAGAGAGTAATTTAGCACGAGAAAGTCTTGGAGGAATTTAAACTGTGGAAAAAAAAAAGGCTTGGCCTGAGATTTCCCAGTTGAAGGAAAACTGTAATAATTAAATCGTTGGGAAGCAGTTTTGGACTGTCAAAAGAACCACGTGATGTTATCGGCACTTACTTTTAAGAGGAGGCTTAAGTAATTGAGCAGTTCGTGAACTTTGACGAAACATTTTAGCTGGATATCGGCTGTATTTTTATGTAGCGATGTTGAACGCTGTTGTGAGGATTAAACTGTGCAGAGTTGTGTGTTGTGTATGCAGCGAGAAAAAAAAAATGGAGATATAAATTTCCGAGAGTTGAATTGATTTTTGAAAAAAAAATATTTTTGCACCTCAGTCGGATTCGAAACCGACGGTACTGAGGGCAATTCGAATTTTGACTGCGTGACTGAGGTAGACTGACCTCGAAGCACTCAGAGATAGGTGAATCGCTGAGGAGATGCGACTTGACCACGGCATGCTTGGTTCGGGTCCTTGCAGCCACCAGAGTACCACATTTACTCCATTTTCGTTTCGCTGACTTCAGTCGTTGCAGAGTGGATAGGATTGGATTTCAATAGGGCAATCCATCGAGGAGTAGATTGATCCAAGTATGTGGGTATATGCAGGCGTGTGCATGTGTATGCGCGTGTACGTATGTATATGTGTGGATAAATAGATAGATAAACAAACAAATCAGCCAGACAGAAAATTGGGTAAGGCCGATTTAGAAACATTTAAACAACAAAAAAAAAGCGTTAGTATTTGGGAAACAACAAAAAAAAAGCGTTAGTATTTGGGAAAGATTGAGTGGCAAAGGAGAGAAGAAAGAAAAACAAAACAGGAAAAGGAAAATCAAAGAAACCAGACGCCGTTAGGGGGCGGCAAACCCCTGATGGGGGGGGGGATTAAGATGAGAATACCCACAGCCAGCCACGGGGGGGGGGGAAGAGACGCTAATTAGAAGCATATCAAACAGGTAGCAATAAAAAGTGGACAAGCAAGGAATAAGTGGGGTCATAAATTATAATCCAGAAGAAAGGAAAAGGAAAAAAAAGGAAGGGGGAGGAAGCGAAGAGAGGGAAGGGAACCGGGAGGAGTAATAAGATAAAAAGGAGTGTACCCTAAATCGGGGGGGGGAGGGAAGCTAGTGTGTAGCTGCCACCAAGATGCTCTGAATTAAATTTTAAATTGTTTTTTTTTGGAAAACAAAATTGTAGCACCCTATTTTATTGATTGATGTATGTTCCAAAAACCTATTTTTGCCTAGTCAAGTATTCCAACCCATGAAGGCAGAGTGCCCATCTTAAATTAGTCATTAAATAAAATTATTGTAGTTAAGAAGAAAAAAAAAAAGAAGCTTAATAATTAATAAATATCCTGTGGTTAATGGTTTCTATTGGTCGTTCAGCTGCGAACTCCTTGCTCTTACACAAAAAAAAAAATTGGGATTAAGACCTCTGAAGACCAAAAGTGTACAATACCCTCACCTAAGAAATGGTGGGGGGTGGCCTGTCTAATTGAATCCATATTGCTCGACAGGGCCGTTTGACCCAGGGAGGCCAGTAACACAATCATGACCGCCCTACCTGGTGAGGTCATGTAAGACCAATGTATTAAAATAAACTAAAATTGGCTGCTGAAGGAAGCAATAATTCCAGTAAGAACGCAAAGGGTAGAATGAGGAAACGTGAAATGTAACACGAGAAAAGGTATTGCGAAGTTACCGAGGAGTGTAACATGAGAAAAGATATTGCGAAGTTATCGGAGAATCTAACATGAGAAAAAATATTGCGAGGCTACTGGAAAATATACTGGTCGCGTAAGACAGCGTAAATCCAGTGATGGGACACATAAGAGGACCTGTGGTTGATCAGGTATGTTATACTAGGAGGTTGTAATTACTCCGTCAATTTTATTTTTTTTCTGCCTCGATGGAGGGCGAGGCTGAGTACCCTCTCTGGTATTTGGAGCGGTATACCAGCCGACCAGGAGCCTGGCGGAAAAGAAAATGCTTCACTAAAGGGCATGGAGTTATTGTTTGTTGACGGCTAGTTCATGCACAAGAAAGTGTACGTTTGTGAGCACGGTATACCTAGAAATGTTGTTACAAGTGGGAGTGAGGGAAATAATAATCTCAAGTTTAGGGAGATAATAAAATAGAAGGAGATCCGCCCTCAGTCAAGAGGAACGGGCGCGCTCATGTTGTTAGGACCGCTGTGGAGTGAAAGGCGAGATGCCAGCAAGATGGCGGCGACACATGGGCAGCTGGGGGGAGGGTCGGCGCAGCATTAGGGATCATAAGAAGTAAATAGAAATGTTTGGCAAGCTAATAGACAATGATTGCGCGAAGGGAGGGCGGAATGGCCTGCCGGTTGGCCAAAATACGCCGTCACCGGGATGACACCTTGATGACACCTTCGCCCGGTGGTGCACTTGGCTGTTCTCAGTTATTCATAGGTGAGCTGGTTAGAGATTATCAAGTGTAAGGAGGGGAGACCTGGTCAGTGGTCAAGGAATGGTTGGGCGAGTGGCCTGAACGGTGGGGAGAGCTCTGGTGGGTCTCGTAGTTCTGGGGGGGAATAGCACTGTGGGCCTGGGAAAGGCGTCGGAGGGGGATGCGCACCACTAAGGCAGACGGCCGGGCAGCTGAGCGAAGGAAGGGCGCCAGCGGATGCAACCCCGGTTGTGACAGACGCTGTGGAAAGAATGGAGAACGAGTCAGTTCAGATGCCGCCCAAAATGACTCTTAAAATTGTAAGAAAGTAGCAGGAGAATCAGTAAAGAAGAGAGAACACACCTATATACACACGCACACACACAGCAAGCAAAAGAGGAGAAATTGCATGACACTTCCACCCACACCTGTAGACTAAAGACAAACAGAAGAGAGAACACCCCTATACACACACACACACACACAACAAGCAAAAGAAGAAGAAAAAGGAAAAATTACATGACACATCTTACACCTGTAGACCAAAGACAAACAGAAGAGAGAACACACCTACCCACACTCATCTAATAAACAAGAGACTTTTTTTTCCTTTCGTCCCGCTTGTTTTTTTTGTTTTATTTTTTTTTGTGTTTATTGATTTCTTACTACCAAACCGAACATTTAAATTCTTACTACCAAACCGAACATTTAAATTCCTAGAGACTTTATCACTTTTCTTTTGGCATGCGATTAATAATGTCCTAGAAAGAGGGGCTGGCCCACGATTTACGATTTTTTTTTCTTTCTCTCTCATTAAGCGGTCAGTGCAGTTGGCAATCCAGCCATCTGAGAAACAATTCACCTGAGAGAGTTAAGAGGTATTTTACGATGTAAAAGACAGGTCGTGGGGAGGGAGGCAGAATGAGACAGGCTCAAAGGTGCAGTAAACTGCAAGCTAAATGCACCCAACGGGATAGACACTGACAGAGGTAACATGTGACCAAGAAAAAAGACAGTGGTGGGGCGGACAACAGGCATAGAAAAAAAAAACCCAGTTGTAAACAAAAAAAAAAATAAAAAGGAAAAAAGGTAGATAGGGCCAGAATGGTATTTGTAAAGGATACTTCTTTTGGCCAAGAAAGCGGTAAATGCTAATTGACCATGACAGCCCGGCGCCGATCGCCAAATACGTGAGTGGCGGAAGGGTACCAATGAAATTCCAATTTACAAAGCGACCATTGTTTGCTGCTCCCTGGTGGGTAAGTGGCCTCTATTGAAAAGGTGGAATTGGATTTGGTTCATTTTTATGATCCCTCAAAGTTAATTGAACGAGACCATTCTGGTTTTAATGGCCCGTCAAATTCCATTAGGCACACGCCAGCTGAGATTGGGGGTCCGCCTATTCTACTCGATTGCCAACAGAAGAAGAACAAACAGCCCCTTTTTTGGGCATAGGCCGCCTGGTGAAGATTTGAGTGACAGCGGTTCCAGCATCCTGATTGGCTAAAGGGCCGAATGAGAGGAAAAAAAAGAAGACGATCAGGAAGAAGGCATAGTTCCCGCCCCCACAATATAAGCAGCGAGTTTTGAGCGCAAGACACACAGAGACAGACAGAGAGAGAAAGATCTGCTCCCCTGCCTCATCGATTGACCCTGTCCCGTAGCTATTTAGTTTTTATCGAAAAAGAAAGAACTTTGCAGTTAACAAACGGCCAGTCCCTAACTTAATAGCAAATTACGAAACGACGATTGTAACCCTTAACAAGGAATTTTGCATAAGAAAAAAAAACAAATATCGACTTGTCTTTTTAATTTGTTTTGCATGATTGCAGAAGCACTCGACGAGTCTCTTTCAGGTACTGGCCACTGACATTCTCATCAAGGAGACACGAAGACCAACAATTGGGGAGCGTTCGACCACTAGACGACGCGGATGACGTAAGTGTCACATACCTCCAAATGATGACATAGATAAAAACGAGATTAAAAAATTGATTGATCAATTACCCAAACCTTTCACCATATTAGGAGATTTCAATAGTCATAACATACTATGGGGATGTAAAGACACCAATAAAAAGTGCAAAACGTTGGAAGAATTTATCAATGAAAACGATACATGCTTCCTTGACGATGGAACACCTACACACATCAACCCAACTGGTAGAAACCATTCAGCCATTGACCTTAGCCTGTGTGATCCATCACTATATATGGACTTAACCTGGAAAGTATATGACGACACTTGCTGCAGTGATCATTTTCCATTAGTGATAGAAATTCCAGAATTCAACAGCGAAAACCTTCCCAGATGGAAACTAAATAAGGCCAACTGGCAATTATACAAAGAAAAATGTAGACATAAGTTGAATGATTCAGAGACAAACAACACTGTAGAACTTTTCACAGAAACACTAGTAGAAATTGCAAATGAATGCATCCCTAAAACTTCAGCATCTAACCTGTACAACAGACCCTGGTTTGACAATAAATGTCGGGAATCCATCAAATTGCGAAAAATTGCACTGAAGAAATTTCAGAAACAACCCATAACTTCAAATCTGATAGAATACAAATTAAATAGAACTAAAGCTCGTAGGGTAATAAAAGCAGCTAAAAAAGAGTGTTGGGAAAATTATGTCAATAAATTAAATTCTTCTACAGAACCGAGAGTAATATGGAAGATGATTAGAAAAATTTCAGGTAAACATCAATAAACACCAATTAAACACCTGCTTAAAAACAACACCAGAGTAACCGATGAAAAGAATATAGCAGACCTACTAGCTGAAACTTTTTCTCAAAACTCATCTAACCATAACTTTAAATTTATAACGATTAAACAAAATATCGAACAATACAAACTAAACTTTAAATCAAAAAACTAGAAGATTATAATAAACTCCTTACATTAACTGAATTAGAAGATTCTATTAAAAGATCCCACAACACAGCCGTAGGACCTGATGAAATCCATTACGAATTCCTGCGACAACTCCCTTTGGAATCATTGAAGTTGCTACTAAAAATTTACTACAAATTATGGACAGAAGGTGAATTTCCTGACTTGTGGAGGCAAACCACAATAATAGCAATACCAAAACCAGGAAAAGACCATTCGAACCCACAAAACTACAGACAAATCTCACTGACTAGCTGCTAGTGCAAAATAATGGAGAGAATAATAAATGATAGATTGGTTTGGTACCTAGAAACCAACAACCTTATCTCCAACCTACAATGTGGATTCCGTAATAAGAGAAGCACAACAGATCACTTGGTTAGATTGGAAACAGCCATAAGGGAAGCCTTTATCAGAAATGAGCACCTATCAGCAATATTTTTTGATCTGGAGAAGGCCTACGACACTACGTGGAAATCTGGAATTATGAGAGACTTGCATGAATTTGAACTAAAAGGCAGACTCCCACAATTTATAAAAGGATTTTTATCTGACCGAAAATTTAGAGTCCGCATTGGAACTACTTACTCAAACACCACAAATCAAGAGGAAGGAGTACCTCAAGGTAGCATTTTATCTGTGACCCTGTTCAATATTAAAATGAACAACATAGTAAAATGTTTGGATTCTGGTGTAGAGGGATCTTTATATGTAGATGACCTACTGATGTTTTGCAGATCAAAGTATATATGCACCATCGAACGCAAACTCCAACACTGCTTAAATAAATTAGACAAATGGGCAATGGAAAATGGATATAAATTTTCCCAATCAAAAGCAAATGCATTCATTTCTGCCACAAGAAAAAACTTCATAATGATCCTACATTGAAGCTCAGCTAATATTTGACAAAAAACTGTCATTCATCCCCCACCTGAAGAATCTAAGAAATAGTTGCAACAAAAGACTGCAACTACTACGTGTAATAGCCCATACAGAATGGGGAGCCGATCAAGAAACATTAATGAGATTATATAGGACTTTGATTAGATCAAAACTCGACTATGGTAGTTTTATATACCAATCAGCCAGAAAGTCCTTCCTAAAGAGTTTAGATCCAATTTGCCACGGAGGACTGAGATTAGCTCTTGGTGCTTTTAGAACGTCTTTAGAACGTCCCCAGTTGAAAGCCTCCATGCAGAGGCCAACGAAATCCCTATAAATATAAGGAGTCAAAAACTGGGTTTACAATATTACACTAAATTAAAAGCACAACGAAATAATCCAGCATACGAAGCTACATTCAATCCAAGATATAAAGAGGCATTTGAAGCAAAAAGAAAGGCCATAAAGCCCTTTAGTCTTAGAATGAAAGCAATACTGCAGGAATCAGAAATGACTGTAGAAAATATCCAAGAACATATACTACCTAAAACCCCACCTTGGATACTCAAAAAAACGAAAGTAATCTTAAACTTAAATGAGCTCCCAAAAGCAAAAAGCCACCCTAATAAAAAAAAAGCCACCCAAGAAAAAATCTATGATATTCGCTTGAAATATCCAGACCATCTATTTTCACCGATGGCTCTAAAGACCATAATAGAGTGGCATGTGCTGCCGTGTCGAATGAAAAAAACTCTTAAAAAAGCTCTTCCAGCAGAAAGCTCTATTTTTACTGCCGAAATATGTGCCATCGACCTCACACTCAGCATTATAGAAAAAGATGAACATAGGAAATTCCTAATTTTTTCAGATTCACTTTCCGTTTTAACATCTCTGAATGACAAAAAACTTGAAAACTCTCTAATCATCAAACTAACAAACAGAATCGATTCATTATCTGAACACAAAGAAATATTTATATGTTGGATCCCAAGTCACATTGGGATAAGAGGAAATGAAAGAGCCGACTTAGCGGCCAAATCAGCTCTAAACTTAAAATCAGATACAATAAACATACCATATACTGACTTCAAACCCAAAATTAATCAATTAATTCACGCAAAATGGCAACGACAATGGAATAACAACATAAATAACAAATTATACCAAATCAAACCCATACTGGAAAAATGGAGACAAACTCCCCCAAAATCCAGAAAAGAACAAGTCGTTATAACTAGAATCCATATTGGCCATACAAAACTCACACACTCCTTCATTCTAAAACAAGAACAGCAACCACAATGCCCATTCTGCCAGAAAACTTGCACCATTAAACATCTTTTTGTGGAATGTAGAGCTCTAGATAAAGCTAGAAAACAATACCTCAAACACAACAACATGAAGAAACTTTTCGAAAACAACTGTCTAGATGAAATATTATCCTTTTTAAGAGTAACAAGGATCTTTACAAAAATATAAATTACTCTATGAATCAACCCAACTAAACCTTATGAATGAATATTTGAGGATATAAAAGACTTAAAAGAAAAAAGAGATCGTTAGATACTAAAACAAACAAAACTATTGAACTAATCAGAATAGATAGATACTTGAAGACATAAAGTTCTTTGAATACATATAATTTTTTTTTATATATATATACTGGGTTTGGCATTGAATGACCTGAAAAGGGTTGATATGCCATTAAACTAAACCAAACCAATCATCTGGCATCTTATGCTTTGCAGTAGATCATGAAAGGCGTCTAATGTGTTTGGGCCTACTGCCTTGTAGATTTTAGCAAGTATTTGTTTGAATGATTGCTTTCTTGATTTCAGCCATTGTTGACAGCTTAGCAAAGGTATTCTGTATTGCTGAGAGATCTGATTGAGTGCCTCCGTATTGACTAAAGATGACTAGTTGAGCAGATTGCTAAAGTATTATTGCCACTTGGTCTTGGATCAGAGCACTAGTTCATAGACTGTCTTTAGAGAATCAAAAAATTTCTTTACATTGTGTGTGTCAGCTTAATGTCAGATGCTTTTTCCTGCCACCAATTGTCTTGCATTTCACATTTGACCTGCAGTTTTGAAAGCTTTGTGCTTCAATACAGAAGAATAATTGTTCTACCATTCAATATTCTTTGCTTTGAAGGCTTCCTTAATTTGTTCTGCACAAACCAGTCTTCATGATCTCTTGTCTTTGTCCCAAGTATCCCCTTAGCAGTCTCAGAAGTGATCTCATTGAATGAGTACCATTTTGCATTGTCATCTTTTGAAGAATAACCATCTTGAAGTTTGTCATCAAGCTGTTGCTGGAACTCTAGAAGGTAAGCTGGATCTTTTAGCCGAGCAATGTTGAATGAGGCTCTAATGGTTTTGGGCTTTTTTCTCTGAGATGGTGATATATGCAGCATCATTTAGTCCTGACAAGCCTGTAGTCTGTCTAACATCTAATGTTCAGCACCTCTCATGACACATGTTACCCGTACGTCACTGATGTTATGTTGATGTACAAATGATGTGGTAGTGTTTGAACCTAAGGCGCATCCATACGGTTTTATCCTGAAGCATGTGTTAGTAGTGCAGAGGTTGTGTTTGCACATTTGCCGAGAAGCAGCAATCAATTTTCATTGACCTTGCCTATTCCTTGTCTTCCGAGAACTCCTTCCTTGTTTTTGTTGTCACTTTCTACTAGTGTTGGGACGATTAATTGGAATCGGTAATCAGAAAAATAAAAAAATTGGGGGGTATCGGAATCGAAAAAAATTGGTGACTATTTTCTCATGTCAAAACGATTCTCTTGTCTTTTTTTTAATTTGATTTTGTTTAAAGTAAAATCTTCCATTGCTGGTAATATTGATAAAATAGTAAATATTTATTGACTTGAAAATACCAGTAAAGCTAAAATTCATAGATCATCTTCTACAAGTGTAATTTTATATTTAGGAAAATATCTGCATATTTAATTTTAACATGTGTTTTTTTTTTTTTTTTTTTTTTTTTTTACAGAAATCGGGGGGAAAATAACAAATCTATATTTGTATTTAGATATTTGTAAAGAATCGGAATCAGTAATTGTATCGGAATTGGGAATTTAGTACAGAATCGGTAATTGTATCGGATTCGGGAATCATTCCATCACTGCTTTCTACTCTTGCATTGAAATCCTCAAAGATTTTGAGGTTGTCATTCTGAGGAGTGAATCTGATGACCTCGTCAACCTGTTCATAGAATTGTTCTTTTGTCTCATCAAGACTAGTGAGGGTGATAGTAAGATGTCTTCATTTGCTCAGACGTATGTGCAGCTTTATGAGGCATTCGTTAATAACACTGGAATGGCTGTTTTTGAGCAGGGTTGTTCTGATGGCAAACCCTACACCATGAATTCTACCTTCTTCCTAGGGTTTTCCTTTTTAGAAAAATGTGTCTTCACCTTCTCATAGCGAACCTTCATTGCTGAAATATCTATTTTGTAACACTGAACTTCATTTACAACAAGTGCTGTTTATTTTTCTGGTCTTAATGTTATCTCTATCCAGTAATGTTTGGATGGTCCCCAGATTAGTTTTAATTTTTTTGTTGTTCTGAATTTTTCAACCGCAATGAGGATGAATTCATCAACCATGATAGGTTGACTAGACTAGCATTTGTTCAGGACATCTTTTTTAGTCCCGTTTTCCATGTGAAGATGGGCAATGCTGTCCTTAAAAGGTTGCCCAATCATCCATGTGTGCTGACAAACTTTCCTGTTTTCCTCAAGAAAAAGAACGACCACTTACCCATAGACTCCTCTTGTGTAGGATTGTGACTGTATATATTCACTTCCACCTGTTGCTTTGCCATATACCCATCATCGCAAGATTTACAGGTGTGTATTTATATGTCAGTGCTAATAATAGGTTTGCAAAACAGACCTATATGTGAATAATTTTATAGTGAGAAGATCATTGCACAGAGACAATCCGACTCTTTCAGTCTGGGAAACCTTGATCACAGGAAACTGTTACAATGAGAAACTGACAAACTGTAGTGGATGATCAGGACCATTTAAGATGCCATGTCGATGCTCTAGAGCATTCTATGATGCTTGTTGCCACCACCTTCACGACCATTGAATAACTAAATGTCTTCCGCTTGTTCCTCCAGGAATCGTCTTCACATGCAGTAGGACTGACACAGCTTGTTTCAAGACTCACTGGAGGGTTAAAGACCCGACTGGCTACTTTCAACCAGTTTAGCTAGCCTGCCAAAGTCATTGCCTATGGAATGGCCACAGGTGATAACCAGTGGCAAACAAACTGTCTTAAGAAGGACATGACATCCCCCCCCAAAAAAAAAAAAAAAAGATGCTACCTCTATTCGTCACCCTCTTACCTCCTACCACTATCATAATTATGGATATTAAATTTTTATTTCTTTGTTTTTAGATATTTTCTTTATTTAGGTAAGGAAAATGATCTTTTTATTTTTCAAAGAAAAGTCACATTCCAACTGTGGATATTGCGATACAATTAAGAGGTTTGAAAGATTCAAAATTAACGAGAGATTTCTCTTTCGAGCAAGTGATGTGAAGACTTCTGGAATGATAGATCCTCTAACAACGTCCTTCTTGTGGTCATGTTGGGTTATAAGGTGTCTCATTTGACAAGTGATATCAGAGATGTGATATGGATGTTTCAGAGAGTTTTGCTTATGGTAAATGTGATTTACCTTTGAATGGAATCATCCAAGAACATAAAAGGATTCTTTATCCATTAATGGTGCAATGGATATAAGTGCAAATTCACAGTCTCATAGAGGTTCAAGATTCAATCCTCAGTATAGGTGATATTAAGAATACAGTTATGAATTATTGATTGAATGAGAGCAAGCAACCCTCATGGATTAAATAAAAATTTCCATTTGCAAGTTATCAATCCTCATCTACAAAATTTTCAAACGGACAAATGTTTCTTTTCCTCTGTAGATTTATTATTTATTCTTTACTTGAATAGTTTCAAGGGTCTTTCACAAAGATTAATTGAAGAAATTCTTTTGACTCTAGAAATAACTAACTATTGTTTTTGGTTTTCAAAAAAAAGGTCTTCACTTACATAATATTTGATTATTATTTTCAAGATTTATGAATTATTACATAGCAAAAAATGACAGCTCATCATTAATAATTTCTGTAAAACTATCAGATCTGGAGTCAGACTTCTCAATAAGAAAAAATCATGATGATGAGAAATATGAAAAAATTAATAAAAATTTTTTGCTTCATTAGAGCAATTGGAGAATTATTTTGATGCAAACATTATTTTTCTGTTATTGATGAAACTGGAGATATGTTTATGTTGCATTGCATTGATCATGCAATTTCACTTTCTTTTGCCTCTTAATGAAGAGGTCCTGGATATGACCTTAAACTATATCCAGTGGTGAGGCCCCAGCTTGCGGGCTTTGGGGAGTGTGGAGCCACCCTTTAATTACCATTGCTCTCAGGTCCACTCTGACCCGGAGTGGTAGTACCTGTTAGGGTTCCAACTATGGGTTAAATAGAAACCGACTTGAAAACAACAAATATATTCTATTAAAAATTTTTTCTTCAAAATCTTTGGATTCGGCATTAAATAACCTGAAAAGGGTTGATATGCCATAAAACAAAAACAACCAACCAACCTAATGAAGAAAAAATTTGCAGATCTAAGGAAATTCTTTTTTTCCTTTTTGTTTTAATGTTTTGCATAAATGGAACTTTTCTTTTAAGCATGCATTGCATATTTCCAGTCTTACTGACCTAGAATTTTTTTACATTGTTTAATGTGCATGTTAAAATAAGTTTTGAACTTAACTAGTAAAACATTACAGTAATAAAAAGTTTCATTTTTCTATTGAATTTGTTCAAACACTTGTAAGCTTGTGTTTTATATTAAGCTAATAATTATTCTTTTTGCTTTCTTAAAACCTTATATATTTTTTAACAATAAATAAAATGTTTTTTGTCCAAATGATTTCGTTAAAAATTTCGTGCTTGATCAAAAGATTTCCAAACTTGATGGAAGTTTTTTATCTTCACATTTTAATATTGTTATTTAGCAGAACAAATAAAAAAAAAGTTTCCTTGAAAGAAGCAAACTAGAATTTGTTTAAAATTGTTGTTTTAAACTCATAAATTACATGAAATTTTAGCAATAGATAATAGATATCAATTTAATAAATATTCCCTAAATTTGAGTACTTTTTGAATATTTTAAAGCGTTTTTAGATGAGCACAACCTTCCATTTTAATATATGATAAAAAAAAAGACAGCCAACACTGCCTAAAATCATAGAAAATCTTCATTTAGCAAAGTTAAGCAACATTTCTTTTTGTTACAGGAAAGCTAAATAGTATACAATGTGTAAAGGATATTCTAAACACACTCTAGTGTATCAGAACGATAAATCGTTTTTATCTAAAGTTCTCTCACAGAAAAATGTTTTCGTGTTGTAGTCAATTGATGGGGTGGAAAACAAAACTAATAGAAGGGAGTGGCAATGAAGAAATTGGTTACTAGCAAGCTGACATAAAGTGACAAAACACAAAACATCTATCTAATGTCTTTGTGGACAACGATGTTTTTGTGGACAACGATGTTTTTTTTGTTTTTTTACAATCAACCTCATGGATTTTCAAGTGGTGTGCTATACTTGTATAAAATCAGATGTTCTAATGATGTCAGTGTGTCTAAAATGTCTCTTAAATTTTGATGATAGTGATAAGTTTCTAATTCTTTTAATCATTTAATTCTTTGTGAATGAAAGATCAAGTGACTTTTAAAAGTAGTTCTGTTTTTAAATTCCTACATTCAGCCTTTTAAGTCAGGGTAACTGCGTGCCTCTTTTTTTGGTGGGTGCTTCCATTGATAAGTCTGAAATATAGAAAGTATGAAGTCAAATATTCTTGCTATCATAAAAATAATATATGATTTGTAATACCTTATGCATCCTGCATATATCTGGGGTTTGTTTTATTTAATCCCATTTAATAATTGAATAGAATAGTGGCTCTAAAGAAATCACACAGACTAAAACCATGACTTGTTGATATAAACCAAATAGACCAGCTCTACTACCAACCAACCAACTTAATATCAAACACTTTTGGAGTAGATATACACTATTCAGAAATATGCGCATTTATCTCTAACTAGGTTTCATAAACCGGTGAATATAGTGAAATTCCTTTCAACTTGTGATATCTTTGCTTAATTTTTGGGTTATTTTAATATTTTTTTGATTTGGATGCAAACATTTAAAATTTAACTTTTTAGTCTTTGGTCATTAATATTTTTTTTTTTTTTTTTTTTCCCCCCCCTCCCAAGCTGTTTTGAATTAAGTCATTATTTTTGATGAGCAATTTTATTTTTTATGTGAAAAAAATATCAGTCTTTTTCAAATTTGATGAACATGATATTGTTTGTCTTTTTACATATAACAACAGTCCCATCTTAAAGAAAAGAAGCCACTCATTAATATAAAGTTGTCTTTCTCATAAAAAAAAAATCTGTGTTGAAAACTTTTGTGAAAGAAATTCAATTTAAATAATCCCCAAATTTATTGCATTTTAATAACCTGTTTGTGGCGTATTATTATGCTAATAAATCAAACTTACTTTACCTCCATATTATAGAATTTACAGCCAAGCACACTATCAGCTGTCAGCACACAAATCGTGTACATGCACATAAGCCAAGCAATTCAACATCAACATCTTCATTTAATTAAAAGTTAGAATACTTATTGTTTGAAATGATAAACCATATATGTATCCTGGCACCCATCTCACCTCTGAACAAATCCTCAAATCACTTGAACAATTCGATGAACAAATCGTTAGCTAATCTCCTCACTAATCCAGTGTGGGGTTCCTTTCGAGAAGACCAAGAAAGGTTACTGGGCCAAGGAAGCTTTTTGAGCAAGATCCGGCACTCTCTGAAGGACTGCAATTTTGCCTTCATTCTACTATGGCTCTTGGCCAAACGGCCAAGAATGAGGTCAGGAAAGGTGTTATCAAATGCAGGATGTTATGCAGATTCCTTCATCAAAGGTTAAGAAACCTATTCTCTCGGCATTTCAATGAGGACCTTTAGATACTTTACAGGCAGTGGAAATACAGCCAGTTGATAACACCTCAGCTCTACTTTTTAAAAAGTCAAACTTCAAAACTAAGTGTTAACTGACACCTTTGATTGTACCACTGCCAACCAATTTTTCTCAAGCTAGAAACCCAGTTTGCAGTTTAAACTAGGCCATTTTCCCAGCAGAAATGAGTTTAAAGTGTGGTGTCACTGCTCCAGCATTAAACTACAGGCTGATTGATTTGAAATTTTCACAAAAAAAATTAATAAATATTGACTATCATTTATTATAAAAATAATTGTTTTGTTTTTTGGGTTTTTTTTTTTTTGCTTAATGTGGGTTTTAAAAAGATGTTCTTTGTAATAGTGAATATAACAAAATAAGGACTGATTTTGCTTGATATTCACTTAAATGTTGGATATATAATATAATCTTTAGTTTAAGCAACATTTATTTGGACATTAATTTATAACATATTTGAACTTCTATTCTCAATTTTGGCACATCTTCTCAAAGAAGCAGCATTTTTGTTCTTAAAGAATTATCAAGCTATGTTATAACTTCATTTTTACTTTTCCATTCTATTATGACTTTTAGAATGTCTGAAGTTTATTTTGTACTAGCCTGGGTGCCCGGGTGTTTGGAGGTGTAAAAAACAATGGGAGCAGGCAGGAAAGCAGGCTCAAACCTGTGATGCGAAAGCGGAAAAGAAAATGAAAGAAAATCTAACGTCTTACCGCTACTCCATGACGCGACCAGAAGTCTAAAGCATTCAAATTTAACGTCGTCAAGATGACTTGCAGAAATTGCGTTGCTTTTAAACCTCCCAAAAAAACAAATTAGACACAAGGTCGTTTTTAATGTGGGGAGAAAACCAGCCCCCCCCCCCCTCTCGTAGTATCCAAATAAATAGTAATTGTCTCAGTATGAAGGGTTTCCCCTACATTGACCAAGGGCCAATTACAGAACAGATACTACCCGGCCCAAAGACCAGGCGGTTGCGTTCCAATAAGTTTTGCTTTATTTATACGAAAAAGACAAACAAACACTGATTAGTTTTGCTTTTAGACGAAAAAGATGAAAAAACACACGAAAGGACGGAATAGAGGGAATTTTTTTTAAAAGTCGATCAAAATAAATGTAGAGATGACATCTGTTCACAAATCGAAGATATTATAATTTAGGGAATATAAAAAACGTTCTCCAAAATAGTAACCCTCTCGAGATCCCCCTCCCTCCCAGTCTTGCGCAGATATACAAAAACGTGCACGACGTTTGCCTTTTTTTATATATAGATGTCAAAAAGATGGTTTTTGTGTGTAAAAATTTTTTTAAAACATTCAAAATATTTTTGGTCCAAGAAAAGACATGTTAAAAAAAAAAGAAAAAAAAAAAGTAAATTAGAATTTTATATCAGAGAGAGGGGGTATTAAGAAAAATATTATTCTTTAACTATTTTAATAAATAGCAAAATGTAATTTTTGAACTGCTAGAAAAAAAAGAAATATATAAATAAATAAATAAATATAAAAATAATGAATAAATACATAAATAAATATAAAAATAAAAAGTAATAAATAAATACATAAATATAAAAATGAAAAAATCATAATGAATAAATACCTAAATAAATATAAAAATAATGAATAAATACATAAATAAATATAAAAATAAAAAATAATAAATATAAAATTAAAAAATAATAAATGCATAATAAATAAATATAAAAAATGAATATGAAAATAAAAATTTAGTAATAAATAAATACATAAATTAATATAAAAAATAATAAATAAATACATAAATTAATAAATATAAAAATAAAAAATAATAAATAAATACATAAATAAAAATAATAAATACATAAATATAATAAATAAATATAAATATAAAAATAATAATAAATAAATACATACATCTATAATATAAAGCTGAATGTCTGTGTGTATGGTCACGAATATGGTTGACTATTTAAAAAAAAACCTGATTACATATAATGATAGAAGATGTATCAAGACACAGGAATGGGTATGTTTGATCTGGCAGAACGGTGGTTCATTAAAATTGTGGGGTCTGCGTTCGCGCCTGGTTCACAAAGTATGGAAATAAAAAATTAAAAAAAATGTTTACAAGTGTTTTTGATATAGATGTAAATAAGAATACTTTGATAAGTATGTTTCAACTTAAATAGGGATGGTATAATAAAATTGTGGGGTCTGCATTCATGCCTGGCCTCCATAGAATGGAAATAGACACAAACTTTAATAAAGAGTTTTCATAACTATCTGCGTAAGTATACTTTAATAATTATGTTTGAGTTTGAAGAAATATGGTATAATAAAATTATGGGGTGTTCGTTCGCGCCTGACTTCCATAGAATGGAAATATGTCACAAAGTTTAACAAGGTTTTTTAATATAGATCCACAGAATATTGTGATAAGTGTTTCAGTGAGAGCAGGTATGGTATAATAAATTATGGGGTTTATCAATTTTATTTTTAATTTCATCATATTTTGATTTGGCTTTGATACCTCCAAATTCGAAGCTATCTCTTTACAACCCTTCCTTTTCATAACCTATCATACTTTCATAAATCAAAGTCCATTTTCTGTAGGCTGTTTTTGAACCCAGTCAACGATGGGTACTTTTGCTAGTAAGTAAATAAATATAGAAATAATAATAAATAAAGATAAATTAATATACAAAAATAAAAAAATAATAATAAATACATAAATAAACATAAAAATAATGATAAATACATAAATAAATAAATATAAAAAATTATAATAAATAAATATAAAAAATTATAATAAATAAATAAATATAAAAAATAATAAATAAATAAATAAAAAAGTATTGAGCATCAGATTTTAATTCAATGTTTTAATCATTGGTGGCCATTGCTTTTTTGTATAAAAATATTTTGACAAATTCTAGAAAAAAAAATCTTTTGACTTGTAAATAAACTTTAAACAATCTTTTTACACATATATTTGAGTTTTAAATGCAGTATTTCTTTTTAAAGAAAAATTCATGTTTGATTTTTTTTTTTAGCAAATAAAATGAAAGAGATGATAATAATAATTACAAGGTTACTTGTAAATTAAATATTTTTTCCATACAGTTTTTCTTCCAGTGAGCAAATGAAATGAACAATGCATTTATTTGGCAAAAATACTGATTTAAAAAATATGCTCAATACTCATTTCAGTTTCAAATTATTACTAATGTAATAAGCTTTTTTTTTATTATTATTTAATTTATTATACCTATTATTTTATTTGTTCAATTATTGATATCAAGACATACTAGTTTACCCATTAGAATACTATGATTTGATTTTATGAAAATAGATCCAATATTTGTAAACTGGTTCCTAATAATATGTATAGTTATTAATTAACTAATTATTGAATAATAATAATAATAATAATAATAATAATAATAATAATAATAATAATAATAATAATAATATGTATAGTTATCAATTAACTAATTCCTGACTAAAATATTTCTCAGTAATTATTAATTATTATTTAGTTGTAATTTTGTTCACATGTTCACCACCAGTTGCGGATTTGAGTTGCGTGTTTGTCAGGCCTCATAATAAGTATTGACATGTTTTGAACACAGCTACAATAATAATGAAAATATTTTTGCTAACTCATCAGATTGTTAGAAAATTAAAGTTCCCAACATTTTGACACTTTCCACATCCAAACAAGGCTTTGATAAGCTGCTACCTTGCAAACTCTGAAGAAAGTAGCAAATCATGTTTTGGGCTCACAACATTTCTCATTTGAAGTGAAAATTTATGACAGATATTGATTTTGTATGGCAATCTTATTTGATTTTTTTTTTTAATTAAATTAATGGTGTAAATGAAAATGAAGAAAAGGAAAAATAATTGTAGTTTTATTATTACTTCAGATTTTTTTTTTTAATATTATGGAGTTAAATACAAAAATAATTTTGAGTCTAGATTTATTTTAAAGTTTGCTGGAAATTAAATTTTATGCTAATGTTAGTCATTTTAAAATGGTCAGAATCATTAAAAGAATTTGAGAAAGGTACATTTGGAGTTGTGTGTTTTGTGCTCTACTCCACGGCTCTTGCAATGAGACTACCTCTACATTGCATGTTTAGAATAGAGCAATTAAATAAACTGATTTAATCATGTTTACATTTGAGTTGGAAAATTGGATTATACTTATGAGGATAATACAAGTCAATTACATTTGATATTAAAAGTTTAAAAAATGAATAATTTGCAAAATAAAGTTAAAGTTTTAAATCATTAAAACCAAAATGATGTGAGTCTTTTGCTACTTCATATGTGTACACATTCACTCATTTATGTTAAAAAATAATAATCTGGGACAATGACACAAATTGCTATAAGCGCCTGATTTGATATTCACACCAGAAATCTGTTGACATTTTTTTTTTTTTTTTTTCATATTTTTAAGGAAGTAGAAGAATCAGATTTTGTTTACATTTTCTTAAAAGGTCACTTGATTTTATCTCATTTAAATGTCAAAGTGAAAAGATTTTCTGTAATTTTGGTAAAACCTATCTAATATATATATATATATATATATATATATATATATATATATATATATATATATATATATATATATAATGGGTTAAGAAATTCCAACGAAAGAAAGATGTATATTTAAATAAGGGCTTAGTCACCAACAATGTGTATTTTTTAACATTATTTTATTATTCCATGTCTTGGTTTTTCATTGAGGATTATGTTTGGATCATTGTAATAATGTTTTTAAGTCATTTTTAAGCGCGAAAGCATCCTTGTCAGAAATTATTTTCACATGTGTTGGAGATGTAAAAATGGCAATTTTCCTAGTTCATTTGAAGTGTTTCCAAGGGGTGGAGGCTTGTAAGTGTTTATTATTCATTGGCATGTTCAATTTTTATTACTCTTTTATTGGGCTTGTCAGGGGGGGGGGGCTGACCTGGCTGTAGTCACTCTCTCTTTCTGCTAGTGTTTTTTTCTTTTCCTTTAGGGTGGGGTAGTGTGTGTGTTTGTGTGTGTGTGTGTGCTTGCTTTTATTGGTTTGAGAGACCAGCTCTTCTGAAATAAGGGTATGGGTGCTTTTATTCTATTTTAAAGAGGGGTGTATTTAAAATATGTATAGGGGATTTTTTAATGTTTCTATTTATTTGTCTCCCCATGTGGGTATGGCCAGACCCAGGATCGGTTCCTAGTGTGGGGAAGATTTTGTTCCCCCAGAGGGGGGGGGGCAATTGGAGTGGGTATAGGTATGGGAGGGGGATTACAGAAGGGATGATAGTTGTTTCAGTCATGAGTGGGTTCTCCTCCACTGACTGAGGAGGGAGTGAGGTGTTGGAACAGATATTATACTATGGTTCTAGGTGTTTCCTAGTATTGTTGGTTTCGAGGTTAAGTAGGGTTGGTATGGTTCAGTGTGTTGTATTAGAGATAGGGGTGTTATGTCTGTGTGTGGTTGTATGCGCGCGTGTGTGTGTTTTAATGTGTCGGTTCTGATTTATGTGTGGGTGTGTGTATGTGTATGGATGTGCATGTGAGTGTACCTTGCATTTCATGTTTTTGTGTGATGATATTAGGCTCTGTTCAGTTCAGGAGTGAATCTGGTGATGAAGTTTTTTTCCTGTGTAAGTAAATAAAAATAATTGTCTGTTTGGAAGATTGGCATTATTTTGAAGCTGTTTCCACTGCATGTGTGTACGTGTTTTGAAACATAGAGGTGTCTGTTATCTGCAATTTTGATGTTGCTCTTATGTAAGGGCACTCTATTGCTGAAATTTTTGGTGGCGCCTATGTAGGATTTGTTGCATGTTGTGCATCTTAGTGCATATACTACATTTCTGGAGGTGCAATTTAGATCCTTTTTTATTTTGAATGTTTGTGCTGGGTTTTTGAATGTGTATGTGTTACCTTCTATTATTATGTCACATACTCCACATCGTGGCTTGTTGCATTTTGTAACCCCTTTTGTAGTATGTGGGACGAGTTTTGAGGAACTTAGGATGTGTTTTAAGTTTTTGGGTTGGCGTTTGCTTTTTATTATTTTTGCTGTTTTAAGTATGTTGTTTAGTTTGTCATTCTGATGGAGAAGGATAAGGTTTTTTGTTATCTGTGTGAATAGTTCTGGGTTGTTTGTGTTGTGTGTAGAGACATATGCTAAAATTTGTTCTTTGTTATGTTCTTTTGGGGTTCTTAGTTGGTCTATTGGAATTTTTTCAGCCAGTTCAATACCTTTCTGTATTAGTGGTAGTCGATATCCTCTTTTCCGCAGTGTTATTTGTAGTTCATTCAGTCTAGTTGAACGGAGGTGTCTGTCTGTTACTATGGTGGAGACTCTATGTGCTAGGGAGTAGGGTATTGATTTTAGACAGTTTTTAGGATGGTGGCTTTTGAAGTGGAGGTATTGTTGAGTGTCTGTGGGTAGCGAGGGGTACCCGGCATTGCCCGGGTGTTTTTCGGTGTGTGTGTGGTCGGTGGGGGGTGGGGGTGATAATGAAAGCCTTAGAATAAGCGAAGTAAAAAAAAAAGAAAACAAAAATGAAGTGAGAGAGTCCGGGGGGGGGGGGTCTAATCAAAACATTCAGAAAAAAATCTAAAAAAAAAAACTAACGTATGACAAACGAACAATGTTAAATGTAGAAATTGAAAAAACATAAAAGAAAACAAGAAAACGAACGTTAGCAAAAAACGTGAAAAATGGCTTAAATAAGCCTGTTTCGATATTAAAATTTAAAAAATCGGTGGATACCCGGGTGTTTTTGGGTGTGTGTGGTCGGTCGGGTGTGTTAATGAAAACCTAAGAATAAGCGAAGTAAAAAAAATAATAAAAAAACGAACGTCACGTAAAAATGGCTTAAATAACACTGGTTCAATATTTAAATTTAAAAAATCGAAAAAAAAAGAAAGAAGACATCTCACACCACGATTCGAACCCAAAACGTTTAGATAATGACCCAACGCTCTAACCAATTGAGCTAACACGGCATACATGAAATTCAACTATTTAAACTAACTCAGGTCATGACGTCATCTGATGCATACGTAGAACCGGTTGTCGTCATGAGAGGACGGTTTTTGTCTCCCCCCCCCCCCCCACCGTAGAAAAATGTTGATTTCGGGGTGAAAAAATTAACGTTTTTGGCCAATTTTTCGATATTTTTCGAGCGATGGATGGAGCTTCAATATGATACCAAGTTTGTGAATTTTTGTTCTGTCTGTCGAAATTTTTTAGTGGATACACAAACACACACACATACATACATACACACATTTTCGCTTTTATATATATACTAGCGAGGGGTACCCGACGTTGCCTGGGTGTTTGGAGGTGTGTGTGGGGGTTAAAAACAAAAAACGTAAGTATGAGGATCGAACCCGAACCGTTGAGGCAAAGTTGTAAATTCAAGTGTGAAAAAAAACAGAACGTGTGACGTTAACCATTGCCCCACCGCGAGATGCTAATGGAAACACGTTTGAATTTATTTAATTACTTGGCCCGTTTTAAATAAGGTCAAGTTTTGACTGCGGGATAGTATTCATTTACTGCTGAACGCTTTTTTTTTCTTTTTTTTTTTCCCCAAAGATGTTATAGGAAAAAGACTAACCCACATGCGACGAGCGACAAATATTGAATATTTATCTTCCCAAAATCGAGCAAATTAAATAGACAGGCGAGCTTCGTTTTAACTGTGAGATATTATGATTTGTATGTGATATAAAAAGTTTTAAAAAGTTGTGAACCGAGTGACCGCTTCTCTGAAAGAAGCCTTTTGTAGACATACAGAAAAAGCGAACACACATACATACATACATTTTCGCTTTTATATTTATAGATGTATATATTAGGAAGGATGCGGTGAAAACTAGGAAGCTGATTGGCTAACTAAAAACTCAATCAAAGGTGCGTGTATGAAAACGTGAGACAACCACAAAATTCTTGCATAAGCCTGATGAATCCTAGTATATATATATATATATATATATATATATATATATATATATTCATTTCAGTTCATTTCTGTCCACAGAGATTAATTTAATGCTCAATAATAAATAGAACTAAACATTTATTTGGTATACAAACATTTTTGCCTACATGTTTGCAAATTTGTTTCAATTTTGCTGTAAGTCAACTGAACTTCATCCGGCCAGTTCTTAGATAGTCATCTACACAGAGTACTGTTTCGTTGTATCACAACTCATCAGTGTGGCTAAACTAGCGCCTCTCTCTAGACGGAGATTGAACCTACAACTATCGTGTTGATAGTCAGCAGTGCTACCCATCGACCCATTGGATTGGTGCTCGCAAATGACCTCAACAAATGTCCAATTAAATAAACACTTGTCCACCGTTTTTACAGTACTTGGGCTGCTTGTTTATTTACAAACAAATAAAGAGTCTCGCTTTATAGCCATTTAAGTACCGGTTGGGATATGTTTACGACAGTGCTCTACCCCAATAGGGGGGCTTAAATATATAGTCATCCACATAGAGTACTGTTTCATTGTATCACAACTCATCAATGTAGCTAGACACTAGCACCTTTCCCTAGCCAGGGATTGAACCTACAACTACCGTGTTGATGGTCGGCAGTTCTACCCATTCTACCCATGGGATCGGTGTTCGCAAATGACATCAACAAATGTCCAATTATATATATTCACGACTCGCACAGCAGCTACCGATTAACGTAATGGTTAGCAGTCTTGACTGTCGTACAGGCGGTCGGGTTTCAATCCTGACTTGAGGTAGTTGCCTGTCTAGCCACACTGATGAGCTGCGAAACAGTACTGTATGTGGATGACTATATATTCAAGCAAATATTATTAAATGCAACGGAGACACTTTGCTTTATGATTCTTTTTTTTTTGTGTAATTTTTTGACTTTCCGTATAATCTTTTTTATATCAAAATCAAAAATATTAATAAAATTTCCATAATTGTTGCTGTCACAAGCGCTTTCGATTCGTCCACAAATCATTTTCAGTAAAAGTAAAAGTACAAAGGAGCGAAAATGAGAATTAAAATGAAAACTAAAATATACAGTAAATGGCGTTAGGCGATGGTAAGTTAAAATATATAGAGTTGATGAAAAGTCGATTAAAAATTTGAGTATTAAAATCAGCAAGTTCGTGGACAATGTTAACAAAGTCTGTCCACTATGAACTACACAAGACATTTTAGAACGTTACTGCTTTTCTCAAATGCAATATCATTTATAGTGGGTTGAATGGTTCTAATATATGACGCTTAAAGAATTTTTAATTTTTTAATACTATTTTCATGTTGTATAATTTTTATGTAATCAATAAGGACATTTCTAAGATTGGAAGAGGAATAGTTATGTTCTTTTATCAAATGTTTATATATAGCACTAGTATTATTTAGATGCATAGTTATTCGCCGGGACAACGTTGCCGTTGTATGCCCAATGTATGTATTATTTTCGGAGTTACATCCTCCCATAGAACATTTAAATTTATGCACTACATTGGTGTGTGTGTGTGTGTAAATATATATATTATGTAACTGAATTGCCCCTGATTTTCTTTGTTCTTGTTTTTGAGATTATCTTAAAAAATTTCAACTAAAGAGATTGTTCTGTTTCAACATTCAAGTTTTCATTAGTTCTATTCTTCACAACTATTGTTGATTAGCACCTGATGATGTTGTATGCTTGCATTAACTTTGCTCCCATAGCTTCTTGCTGACCTCCTTTGCCTCTTTCGTCTACATTTTTTAGAATTCAATAAAAACATTTAAAAAAAAAAAAAGCTTTTCCTAATGTTCTTTTAGCATTGAGATGCAAAACTACATTCATTTATGCTTTATATACTCATATATTTCACTTTGACTTTAATGTTGTTAGCAATCAGATGATGGATATTATCACACTGCCAAGATGCTTCTTGTAAAACTATGAAATGAATTCAACACATCTCTGCCAACATCAGTTTAGCCATGTGTTGTATCCTGATTATACCATGGTGCCATTAAAGAGGAGAACAAATACCTTTTGCATGGTTGCACTTCATTACTGCATGTTTTTTTTCTCTTCCAAGTTCTTAAAATGCTAATCACTTCTCGAGACAACAGCCACTTGTAATCATTTATTTTTCAGCTCAAACTAAATATTACAAAACCATTTTAAAGTGAACCTCTTTCTAACCCTCTTTTTTCTTTTGATCTCTACTATACATTGACATGAAAACATCAACATTATCAATGTTCAGCTAACTCTATTATAACTTTAAAAAGAACCATATTTGTGGCAATTTGTTTCCCCGTTGTGCAGTTGTTTTCTGTGATACCCACGACTTCAAAGTTGAAACTTTTTTTTTTATTATTATTAAAAATAAATCCTTACATATAAATAGAATAACAAAAATATTTTTATTTCGTTCAAATAGACCCTCTCCCCCCTCAAATAGCGTATTTGGGTGTATTTGTAATGATCTAAATTCATGTTTTTTTTTATCCTTTAGAACATGTTTAGATCAGCATTAAGTCACTTTCAAATAATCTCTATGTGAAAGAGTTAATAATGTAAGGAATAAAAAGCTTTGACTTGCTCTAAAACAATATGCTTGTTATAAAATCAAATTCTTTACACTATTAGAAAACTTGGGAAAACAAAATGTTAACATAGAAATTAAGTATACATTTTAAGATGCATTTAAAATGTATTTTATATAAAAAGTTTTAAAGTTTTCATACATTAAAAATAAAAACATTATTTAATATGTATTTTAATTGATGCGAAAAAACTTTTACTGTCATTTTTGTTAGTGGGAATACTGGGTGGCAGCATCTAAGAACTTAATATGATATAATTTATATGTAATATTTTATTATGTAAAAGTGTATCCTCTGTTGTTGTAGATCCCAAACACTAGCATTATTTAACTATATTTGATAAAAACATTATTTTTACAGCGGCTTTAAAATAGAGCCACCTCTCTTACAATTCAATTATAAGTCGTAACCTATAAGCATGTCTGTTGTGAAAGAGCATGACCGTTTTGCAAAAGCATGAAGCTGTTTGTAAAAAAGGCCGGCACCCAAGATAATTTTCATGACAATAAATGCTCAGATAGCCTTAGGAATAATGATTGTTATTTTTCTGATTTTCAGTAAATTCAGTTAAATCGGAATTGATCAGAAATCTGGCTGCACATCCGCTAAACTTAAAGTCTTCAATAGGATTACAAGGAAAAAGTATGTTGCTGTTTTTTACAAGTTTTCTTACCCCCTTTTTCACACTTCTTGGACACATGTTTTGATTTTTACACCAAAAACAAAACTTTTAAAATTAATTTTTAAATACCATCATGTTGTAATGTGGATACTTTTATTAAAAGTTTATATTTTCACTTTGTACATGGTTGGATAAGTGGGCAGAAATAAGTAAAAACTTGCACAAATATTTCATTCATTTTTGCAAACAACTGAAAAATCAAACTTGTAATGTAATCATCCCAATTACAACTTGCCAAACAGTATTTACAAATGAATTTATGTAAGAAAATTAGGTTTCTTGTCCAGAATTCCTTATATTAAAAAAAAAATAAAGAAAAATCTGTATGATGTACGTATCTGTGACAAAACAAAAGTATATTTAAAAAATTTACGTTAATTGATCAAGTAGTCTTATTTTTATAAAGAAAATAATTTTTAAATTATTAATGAGAATTTGTAGGCATTACAACGTAAATCTAGTCTATATTATTTTGGAGTAATCTCCCTTTGTTTTTTAGATTTTTTTTTTTTTTTTTTGCAAAATAAGCCAGACAGTCATTTCTTGGATACTCCAAATTTGAATTTCTTATTTAAAAATAAAACTATTTACTCAATTGTTCTTTTTTTTTTTTTTGTCATGGTACCCATACATCATATAAATTTTTCTTTATTTTTGTTTATAATATAGGTAGAATTCTGGACAAGAACCGAGAAAAAAAAAAAAAAAAAAAGCACTTTTTAAAAATATGTTTAACTTCAACACTATCTTAATGCGAAAAACATTGTGTCCAGTTATTGACTTGTATGCTTATCTTTCAGCCTTTCACTTTCTGCTTTTAGATTTCTGTTGTAGTCAAATGACATATTTTGTTCAGCTCAGCATTGCAATCTTTGGCTGCAGCATTTTTCTTCTATTTCTTTTTTCATTTCTGACTAGCCACAAAAGAAAAAAAAGACATTCTATCTTAATATGAGAAAAAAAACTAAATTGGAAACAAATATAACTTGCTATCATTTTGAATTAAACGAATATTTAAAGAAAATTACTTTACAAAATGATTGTTAACTCATTAAAAGCTAGACTTGCTAAGATTTCTGATAAATTTATTCATTTAAATATTTTTAAATTACAAATAAATTAATAATTTTAAAATTGTTGTAGTTATGCCTGTTCTTATTAGAAATGATAAAGAAAATTGCAATTTCACTTCCTGCATTAAATTTTACAATTAAGATGCTTTCACATGCAATTAATGTACAAACCTAATCGTGAGTTTGAATGATTAAAGATAATTTAATTTTGGAATAAGAATAAAAACCCAAAAATTCATCTTTGTTGCTAGTTCATCTTGCTTCGATGACATGAGATTTTGATGTAAATATAGAGAACAAGTTGTAATTGTGGAACTTGCACCGAACCAAATCCAAAAATAAATTGATTAAAATAAACTCAAGATAATAGCAGATAATGAGAACAGTTGTTTGAATAATATTAATTATCAATCCTCACGTCCAAAATTCAGAAATATAAGAAAATAGTTAATCATTTTCACAAAGATGATTAACCTTTTTTTGTTTCTGAATTTTTGAAATGAGGATTAATAATTCATATTATTAAAACAACTGTTCTCATCTTTAGTTTATTTTCCCAATGTTCATCCTTTTTCAGGTGTATCTTGTCAAACTCGATATTTTCAAACAAAACCCTTTATTAGCCCTTTGACAAAGGAGGGATTGGACCTAGCAATTCACTCTCGTTCGTCCATTCATTTTGTTCACACTTTTCTCAATAACCATTCCTTGATTTTTTTTTTTTTTAATTTTACACAAACATTAGTTATGGTGAAAGTAAATTTTTACCAGAACAGATTTTCCAAGATAAATCTGGTTGCCCTCCCCCCAACACCGTAGGGGCCATTATAGGGGTAAAATTGCTCCTCAAATCGTTCGTCTATTCATTTGTTCACACTTTTCTCTCACTCTTTGAATTTTTTAAAAATTTTGCACAAACATTAGTTATGGTAAAAGTAAATTTTTGCCAGAATGGATTTATTCACTCGTTGAGAGGGATTCTGCGTGCTCAGTTTGTTTATTCAACAGGAATAGCATACTCTCGTTCTGTCAGTCATGACCAGGTAGAAGTTTGAAGTAATTTGCAATTTTATTCTGAGTATCTTCCACACTGAAGATTGAACCTTCAACCTCCAGAAGTGTGTCACTTACAACTGAATTTTACCAAACACTATAAAGGATGTAACAGATAAAATACCTGCTAAATAAATGGTTCAGTTCAGAATTCTGTGCAAATTCTTGTGTTTGACAGAAAGATTTTTGTGTTCAACAACATACACCTGATGAAGGATTGAGGTTACATTGGTCAAAACATTGTGAAAATAAAATTCATGAGAACCATGACCTGAATAATCCAAATGGTTAACCTGATTGTACCTATTTACTATGCCTCCCCACAGGACAGAGTTAGACACCAGGGTCGTTTTTTAACGTGGAGAAAAGGTACAAAAATAAAAAATCGTCTCAATCGTGAAGGATCTCTCCTCCACCGAAAGAGAACAAGAAATAGAAGTGCAGCATCTGAAGAACAGATACTACACTTTGATCCTGTCCCGAAGGCCAACTGAAAATCTTGGGGTTTTTTTTTTTGTTGTCTGGGGGGAGCTAATCTCTTTAATTTGATCGATTGCTTAATTCCATTACAGATTCACTTCCATGATTTTCATTTTTATCCCCACCACCTCTCTGTCTCTTTAACAATATTTTGATACAGAAAATAACATTCAGATAAATCACAAAACAATGGTATTTGACTCCTAACATAAAAAATCATGAAACACAAAAATTATCTTTTAAACAATTCTTTGAAGACAGCTGTGGGATGTTAGGATTTATAAGAGGCATTGTGTTAACACCCCTTTATCAAGCAATTTACAATGCCTCTCATATACTATGACATTTTGTTATTCATATACATAGCCAAGGTTGATTTGCTGCTGTTTTCCAGAAATGTTTTCAACAATGAGTGTAACAGAAAAAAAAATTTAACTTTCAAAATGCAAAAATTATTACTACATGCCAGAAAACATTACAGAGAAAATAAAGAAAACAAAAAAGACTGTCTTCAATTACTTGAAAAGGCAATGTTGCTCTGAAATATCATTTGAAAATTTTACGTCTTGTTACTTGCTTTTATTTTCAAAATATATTGTTTTCAAAAATATAATTTCCTTTAAAATCATTCTTTGGAATATTTGCTTCTTTCCTGCTTAAAATTTATAATTTATAAATCTTTCTGCTCAAAATTTATCTACATAATTATAAAACTCAGATTAGCTTGCTTGCTTGGCCATTTAAACACGGTTTGTGATTGTCCAGTTTCAAAAAATTTGTCTATTTCATGGCTGCCCTGTCTTAAGTCCGATATTAAAAGCCACTGCTGCTATTCAAAGCATACACAAGGGCAACAATATTTTTTGTTTTAACTTATTTTAACGTGTTTTCCTTACAAATAAATGTAATTTAACCCTGTTGAGTTAAAAAAAAAAAGATTTAAATATGAATATACAATATATAACAATAATCATATTTATAATCATATTAACTGCTTTTAGTAGCGCTTCTGTGGATTCTGACGATTTATTTTTTTCAGACCTTGCTTAAATATTTTCTCTTTAAGGAAGAGGGTTTATTTTTCTAGTGCTTTTAGTAGGGCCTCTTTAATTTTAATTAGTGCTTGCAGTAGTGCTTTGGAGGCTTCCTGAGTTTTATTTTTTTCACTCATCACTTAAAATGTTTTCTCAAGACAATAAAAGACAATATAATCTCAAAATCACTTTTTATTTCAAACATTTTTCATCTTACCCTTTAAGGGACAACGGGTAGACAAGTAATTTAAATCTTTCTGCTTAAAATGTATAATTTATAAATCTTTCTGTTTAAAATGTATAATTTATAAATCTTTCTGCTTAAAATGTATAATTTATAAATCTTTCTGCTTAAAATGTATAATTTATAAATCTTTCTGCTTAAAATGTATAATTTATAAATCTTTCTGCTTAAAATTTATAATGTCACATCATAAATCTACTTTACTAACTACATTGAAATATTAAAAGAGTTGTTGTATTTCTTAATTATTTGAATGCAAACCGAAAGGAATTTACTGTTTCAGATATTTAAGATGTTCATAATGTACTGTATACATTCTGTTAATAATTTTTATAAAGCATTCCATGAGACATATGAAATAAATTATGTCATATCAATTGAGTTCCAGAAATTTCTCAAACTAAAACATTTTTTGTTTTTTCTCATATAACAGCTATTTCAAGCAATTATTCAAATTGCTTGAAATGACTTATATGCTATTTTGCTTTTGCTTACTGATGGCAACCATGGATCACTTTAGCCATTCATTTTGCACCATAAAAAAATGATACACAAAATAATTTGGGGATATTTTATTCAGAGGAACAATGGTAAAAAGAGATGCTTTTATTCTGGTTAAGTCAGTTTTACAAGTGATTCTTTAGATATGCTTTTTATGTCACTGTCATTTTAATTGGTTACCCCCCCCTCCCAGATTTCACTATTGTTTTATCATCTTGCATTTATTTATATGAACAGAAACTTATGATTATCTATTATTATACTGAATAAAGGTACATCCGCAATCAAAGATGATGTGGGATGGAAGGTTGTGCCAGAATTCACATATAAATAACCTCTGAATCGGTGAAAGTTTTAAAAACAAAAGAAATGAGAAAACTGAAAAAAGAAATGGAAAGAAAACATCAAAGTGTAAATCCATATGAAAAGCAAAAAGAAATGAAAATGAAAATAGATTTGCTTTTGCAAAATTCGTCTAAATACAAAAATTAAGCCACTTTAACATATAAATATATATTTGTGCATGTTTTGTTTTTTGTTTTTTTAGATGAGCATCACCAGTTATCAAGGCCTAAAGACCACTCGAGGATAAGGGTTAAGTGTACAGTAGTCAATTGAACAATATAGTAATTGTTAGTAATGGAAATTCGGTAAATTTGTTAACTTAAGTGGAACAGCTCATCAAGAACTTGTTTACATTGGACTTGAAGACAATCAGATTGTAGTCAGCTGGAAAGCAGGAAAATGGAAGACAGTTCCACAGGCATGCAGTTCTAAGAAAGAAGCTTTTTTTATGGAATCTACGTTCAGGTTTAGGCACAGATAGAGTGGAGGGAATTATTGATAGTGTTTTCAGTTAGATGAGTGTTTCTTGTAAAAGTTTGGCGAAGCGTGACCATAGATTGAAGCTCAGTCAAGCACTTGCTATGAAAATAACGATAAAGCAGAAACAAACTTGCAACATCTCTTCTGTGAGATAGAGGCTGCAGGGAAGAGAAAAGGACATCTATGAAGCTACGAAGTCTATTTTGAACTCTATCAAGGCAGGACAATTCCTTTCTAGCAGCTCCTACCCGGATGTGGCAACAGTACGCCATCCTTGGATGTACCTGGCTCTTATATAGATAGAGAATTGTATCAGCAGTGAGATATCTACTGGATCGATAGAAAGATCCGACCATTTTTCCAGCGGCCTTGGCAACAGATTTAATGTACGTTTTCCATTTCAGATCAGGAGTAAAGGTCAAAACCTGAGGCCTCCCCAAGACGAGAGCCATTCATTTCAATTGATGCCAGATGGGGATCAGAGCATTGATGATGTAAAGATAGAAGCTTGGCTTTAAATGCATTAAAAGTAACCAGCCACTCTTTTCCCCATTGTACCACGTGCTCAAGATCAGAGAAGAGAGAATCAGAGAGAACTTGATCGTGTATGGTCATATATGGTAGTATCATCAGCATAAATGTCTACGAATGATGTAAAGATGTGATTTTGAAGATCATTAATGTAAATCAGGAAGAGATTTGGGCGCAGCATGAACCCCTGAGGGACTCCAACATTAATACTGTGAGCTGATTTCTGCCCATCAACTAATACTCTTATGAGCCTATTTGAGAGAAATGATTTAATAATTGAGAAGACATTTCCAGCTATACCGTAGCTGGAGATCTAGTGAAGTAAACCTTTATGTCATACCCTATCAAAGGCTTTTGATATGTCAAGAGCAAATGCCCTAGAAAGTAACAGGTTTAAACCTGTTACAATTAACAGGTTTAATCAACTTACTCCTGCCAAGCTTGACCTCTTAGTAGATATTTTTAATAGCTAAAAAACAAATCAAATTTGTTCCATAGATCCAAATCCTCTTTATATCAAGTTTCAAATCTGTAGACCAAAAATTAGAGAGAAGTTTGGTAGAGACTGTTCCACACACACAGAGACAAGGCCACTTCTAAGTTTATTGCAATTTTATTTCTATTTCTCTTTATTTTTTGGATGAAGAATTTTCACGATCAATTTTAATATTTGAGAATCTTCGCAATCAATTTTAATATTTGAGGATTTTAACATCTTAATTGTTGTTATTAAAATGCTTGCCACCATGGTATGTTGCGTCAAAATCAGGAATTGTCATGGAATTTTGGTATTTCGGAAATCATAAAACTGAATTTCACATGAAAACAACGGTATCTATGTATTCTTCAGATGATTACATCCAAAAATTACGAAAATCGATAAGGTAGAAAATTATTTTTTATAAAGAATAGAATTTGAAGAAAACTATTACAGAAGAGTTGAGAAGGGGAGGTAATTTTCCACTTTAATAATTCAGTAATATTCAGGTAATTTTGACTGCATAATTTGGAAACTAATATTGTAATTTATTAGAATTGACAAAAAAAGCAGTAGAAACATTGTTTTTATATCTGAAAACTTCATTTATTTTCTACAAAATTTCGTTCTGATCGTGTAGAAGCGCCAGAATTGTTAACATAACCCTTTATTCGAGGTATCAGGGGTTTAGCATTCACATTGCATTCTTTAGCGTTTGTGATATTCTTTTGTGTAATCTGTTAAATTATCTTGCTGCCTTTGCTGCAAATTGAACCTCAAGATAACACAGCTTCACCATGTTAATAGTGAAGTCCAAAATTTCACCAGAATTTTCGAGTTTGACAAGAAGTGATAAAGGAAGAGTTTTATATTTTGCAGCTAATTTGAATTTAATGATTACTATTCAAAAGCAAATTTATTGCATAGCTATTGTGAAACATGTAAAAAAAAAATCATGTTATGCGAACTGTAAGATTATTTTGGAGATTGAAGAAGAACTACAGAAAGCTGATCTTGAAGACCTGACCAATTTGAGTTCTAAAAAATATGAGATCTTTATTTGGTGTCAAATCATTTTTAGAATGCAGAATAAGCTTTATGAATTTAAAAAAATTAAAAACATCTATGGACATTTGTTTAGTATTTCAAAGAGGACAATCAACTCTCGCTCACAAGTTTTCTTTAGTACAGGTTGTTGGAGCATGCGAGTTCCTTCCTTATAGATTCCGAAACGGCTGAGCCTATCAAAAATTGAAAAAACTCTGATCTTAAAAATAGTCCTTCTCTAACAAATAAAAAAGTAAAATTTTTTACAGGGAAATATTTTACGTTACACCGGCCGTTAAAAAAAAAAAACTTGTAAAGAAGGTGTACAATTTTTTTAATTACCGACAAAAAAAGTTAAAACGACCTTATTCTGCAGTTTTAAAAAATACAAATATATATATATATATATATATATATATATATATATATATATATATATATATATATATATATATATATATATATATATGAGAGAGATTAAAAAAAAGATAAACAGTAAAGTTACATAGGAACTTTTATTAGATTATCAAGTCAATAAGGGTTAACAGAAAGGGGAAGAGGGGAGAAATGTACTAAATATTAGGTTTAGTTTCATTTTATTCTGGAGTACACCTAATTCCTGAATTTAAGTTGATTTACATTTTAACTTTTTTCTTTCTCTCTTTATATTTTATAATTTCAATTTTTTTTATCAGAACTTTATTGTAAGATTTTTTTTATTTATTTATTTTTTTTTAAAGTTTTATTAATATGAATTTGGCTTTTTAATCTCACTACCAGTGCGTTTATCTCAATTTTATAAATACAGGTTAATGTTGACGTATAATTTTATATACGTACATTAAAAAGAAAACTTTTTTCACGCTTTTTTTTTAGGGGAGGGGGCGATAAATAATGAATTTTGTATTCCTTTTAAGACTATTATTAGTTTTCTTCTCACATTATAGACCTGAACACAACTGTTTAATAATAAATAAAAAATTCAATTTAACAAGCGAAGGGAAATCACTGAAACTTCAGTTCTTGCATAGTTGTCTTTCCTATTGAAAGGCAACAACAAAAAAAACAAAAACAAAAAACAAACAACAACACGTTTATAATATTACTATATATGCTAAAATTATTATTAAATCAATGTTGATTTACGGACAATAAATTTTAGAATTTTATTTTATATAGAAATATTCAACATTTTACTTCTGCGATCTTCACGTTATTTTGACAATCGACTATTTCTTGTAAACTTAAATGTGAACATTACAATTAGCACCGAATAATTTGAATATTTTAACAAGCAACCATAAATGAATGGGCGTTGGTGTTTGAAACTGTTTTTTTTTTTTTTGCTCGGTTGAAAAAGTCCTTGTGCCATTTTTTTTTTTTCTTTTTCTTTTCACAACTGCTCTTCCATAATGGCAAGTGTGCGAAACTGTTGTTGTTGCCAACAGGAAGCAGAAAAAGAGAGGAGTTGGCCGCGCCCCTCTCTTCTTTTTCCTGTTCTCTCTTTGTAGTTGGTACGACGTCGTCGTCGGCCTCTTTCGTGTAGAGAGAGTGAGCTTCATGTCGTAGTAGTAGTGGCGGCTCTCTCTCTATGTGTGTGTGTGTGTGTGTGTGTGTCTAGGTTTATAACCAAAACCAAGAAGCCAGCTGTATATGGTCAAGTAAACAATAATAATAGTCTCTCTCTCTTTGACTGGCCACCTTTACAGAGAGACAAATGAATTACCCGACCCACGGACAGGTCATGCTTGCCCTGGATTTACTCCCAGAATCACTAGGTTCTGACCATTTTTTTCGTAATAACAACTTTGACTTTCTTTATTTCATTCATGTTCTTTTTTTCTCTCTTTTTTACTCGAGTATAAATCAGTGTTATTTGTCGACCCAAGTTTTACACACGCTGATGTACTTTTTATGTGTCGAGTGAATGATGCGTGCACGTTCACTCTACGTTCGTGATGGTCTTATGCAATAATCATTAGTGTTTATATTTATTTATTGTAATCCATCAATCCATCATTGAGCGTAGATCTCGTCTCTCAACGATGTCCGTTGTCGCCACTAAAACTTGTAATCTCTTTCTTCATTGGATGTCCAGTTTTTCCGACATAACCAAAATGAGACCACATAAGTAATAATGTACCACCTCAAAACCAATTCTATTTATATTTCTCTGTTGTAAATTCATAGTTTTCATCACATTAATCGAGTGATCATTACAAAGTGTCGCCTCCTGGCCACCATAGTAGGAACTCGCTTTCCTATGCAACAACAAACAAAAAAAAAAACCTCTGAATTCGTCTTGCTTTTTAATTGACTTCTTTCGACTTTTCTAATACTATCTAAATACATCGATATATGTTTAATATATACTATATCTTTTACTTAGCTATTGAAATATTTTGATAAATCTTATTGACACTAAACGCTCGATGTAAACCTTTCTAAGCCTTCTTCTCTATCTTATGCACAGCCATTACTGTTGTTGTTAGCCAAACTAGTAATGGCGCCTAAAAAGAAGCCTCACTTATTTTTGTGGCCATTTTATTCCCAAACACAAACTGACAACGTTAAAATTATTTGATCAGTAATCATACTTAAAAATGAATTTCTTTCATTCTATATTTTATTAATATATGTTAAGCAATGATTGCCGTAGTAGAATTCTGGAGTCGAATGTCCATACCAAACAAACCATAACTATTGTTTGTTTTTTATTTTCTAAGCCATTTCTTGAACGCTCACTTTTTTTAGTTAAACAACTAGAAAACCAACAGACTTTATAAATAATTAAAAAAAAAAAAAAATTCTGTGAAATTAAATTGAAATTTTGTATTTTTATTTAACACTTGACTGCTCAAGAGAACAAAGAAAACAAGTCAGTTAAGTCTAAAAACATGGCTAATAGAAGATTTTGCTAAAAAATAAAAGAATTTGTGAAGGAGAAAACACTGAAATTTGTTAAATGAATAATAAAAAAACAAATGGACAAATGTCTTAACATTTTATAGCAAATGAAAACTAAAAAAAAATAAAAAAAAAAAATATGAATATTTTTCTAGTTTTAAATAAATCTGCCATCAGTTCAAATTGTTGACATTCTTTTAAGTTGGAATAAAAAATGGACACATTTAATCTTCATTCGATATTCAAAAAATTAATCCAAAAATTGCAAATTTTGGTCTCTCAGATTCGTTACTTAAACATCAATTTATTCATGTAAAAATGTATTTACTTTTAATAAAAACGTTCAATCTCTCTTAGCCTCATTTCTTTTAATTACGCACCCCCCCCTCCTTAAATTAGGTGGCGATTATTTAAATTCTTGCAGTTAATTAGTAAATAGAATTAAACTTGATATTCTTAAATAGAAATAGTAAACTCTGAAAGGAAGCAGAGTTTATTTTTTTGTATTGTATTTATTTTCTAATCTTTCCGATTCAATTGTACGGTATGAACCGTTGCGAAAATCTGACCATTTTGCTAGATTTTCCCGATGAAATTTATTGTCTATATTTTTTTCTCCTTAAATAACCATCTAATATTGATAAAGGTTAATCTGGAAACGCACCTTTAGATTAGACTGTATTTTTGCTTTTCAAAATCTATAAATTTGAAGTTTGATTATAACTTTTCATTGCTGGCGGCCGGATTTTATATTATCGCCTTGTTCGTTTAAATTTCGTAAAAAAAATTATTTTTGTGTTTAAAACAATCTTCTGTGATTCGCTTATTATTATTTTATTATTCTATTCAATCAAATATTAAAATAATATTTTTGGTTTGTAACAAAAGTGGCCGCTAGCGATTAATACTTTCGATGTAAATTAGACTTTTAAGGATTTAAAAAGTAATTCTACTTTAATTTAAGAACTAAACATCTAATTCAAAATTAACAATCAATTTTATCCCAAATTTGTGCGAGATTTTTCAATTTCATTCTATAATTGAAAACCATCTATTTCTCACCATCTGTAAAGTCGGTTTTGTCGTATTTTGTATTTCATTTGAACTTCTCTATTGAAACAAGTAACTTTCGATCCCCCCTCTCATCTCTGTCTCTCTCTCTGTCTGTCTGTCTGTCTCTCTCTCTCTCTCTCTCTCTCTCTCTCTCTCTCTCTCTCTCTCTCTCGTAATAATATTGAAGTCAATAATCTGAAAAAGTTGTCGAGAAAAAGTAATTTAGAGTTAAGATCGCTTCCGCATATAAATTTCCCGTAAACTGATCACCCAGTTCTAGGCCTTAAAAATCGTATCTGGCCTGAAAATAGGTGATCGGTTTACGTTAAATTTATGTGAAAATGTTCCCCCACATTAAAATATTTTTTGTTTATTTCTTTTTACCACTTCTCTTTTCAAACTGTTTACATGTAATCGAACCCCCCCCCCCCCCCATAAAAGAAAAATATTATTTAGAATTAGCACAGAGTACATGAATCCAATAATAGTAATGTTATAATAATTAACGAATGCCCAGGAGTAAACATTAAATTTTATTTAAAAATACGTTTTTTTGTTTTAAATTTTTAAAGAATTATTTTCTTTCATCTAAGCTTATTAAGTTTATTATTCTACTGAATTTGATAAAAATACTGGCGGACGTACCACCCCCTAAAAATTCGTGTTTTACACCTGTTTTTTTTTTGTTTTTTTTTCTTCTTTCTTTTTTTAAAACTTTTTTCGACGATTAAGTATCGTATTAGCAGAAAAAAATATTGAAAAAAAAAAAATTAAGACTTAAGTGGGTTCATTTTCTCGTTATAACGTTCGACTTCCTTGCTACCTGACTTACGGTCCATTTCTTTACTGGCGTGTCACGTGGTTAAAACCTTTTTTCCAAATTTTTTCCTCCTAATATGATACTGTAATCTGACAAAAAGGTGAAAAACGCACATTTTTAGGAGTTGGGCAGTTGGGCACTCGTACATGTCCGCCAAAATATTACAACTTCGCATTTAATGTTCACATTGATCCACTAAAATATCTTTTTGTAAATTTTATTTAGTTTGTAATTTCTTTATTTCGATTAAAACTAATGCAAATAATTTTAAGAATCAACTGGATAAATTCAGAGCTGGCAAAAAAAAAAAAAAAGGAAAAAAAAAAATAAATAAATAAAAAAAGTATTCTTATAGAATATAGTACAATTTATATAAAACGCATTAGAATGCAATTCGTTAGAGAACCTGCATCAGATAGACCCCAAAATCTGTCTAGTGCATTTGGCACGGTACTCCTTGGGCGTTGAGTTCCATGGCGACCAACAGAAAAATTTTATGGGTAAATGTTTACTTTAACTACAACAGAACACCGACCAATAATTTTTTTTTTTTTTTAGTCTTTCGGGGTCGCTGGCAACGAATCTGATATTCAACCCCGTCGCAAATTTACCGTTTGCATGGTATTAACCCCTGAACCCTCGCACTATTTCGTGCCAACTCACCGACATCGTTTATACTATTCTTGATGCGTTTGCGAATGAACGCGCGTAGAAAGGTGACTTGTCGCATCGCGGAAGAATTTTTTTAGCAGACATTTAAAATAACAAGAAAGTTTTCAAAAACAAAATGTGGTTCATTTTTCTGTGTTAATTAGTTTTTCATCCTTTTTTTAATTGATCTAAAAAATTAAGGTTTCACGAGCGGTCTACAAAAGCATTTTTATATTTCGATTTTTTTTTGGGGGGGGGGGTCAATTATAAAACTTGTACAACATTTAACAGGTGCTTCTCCAGTTTAATTTACCATTTTTCCGTAAGTAACGCGCCGACATACACTGAGCAGAAGAACTGTTTAATTTTTCACAAAAATTCTGTTTACATTGGGGGGTAGGGCAGTGTCGTGCGCGAACGCATCATGTAAGAATAGCATAAACGATGGCGGTGAGTTGGCACAAAATAGTGCGAGGGTTCAGGGGTTAATACCATGCAAACGGTAAGTTTGCGATGGGTTTGAATATCAGATTCATTGTCAGCAACACCAAAAACCAAAAAAAGAGCAAACAAATTTTATTGGTCGGTGTTCTGCTGTAGTAACATTTACCCATTAAATTTTTCTGTTGGTCGCCATGGAACTCGACGCCCAAGGAGTACCTTTGGCACTACTGCAGTAAAGACACATTTTAAATCTATCTGATGAAATACTTAAAATTTAATCTGTGTTTTTTATACATTGTAAACATAAGCAATCTAAAATATTAAAAACATATTTAAAATGTATTTGCGGTTCTAAATTACACACGGAAGCAGTTTTTTGTTCTTTTTTCTTTTCTTGAGACAACAATTTAAGTTGCTTCCTCCTTCACTGAGGACAGATTATACAAAGTGTATACATTATCTAGTATTTGTTCTTATGCTACACTATGCTCTGAACTAAAAGGTCGGAGAACCTGAACGAGCTTGACCCCTGCTGTAAAATTACCCCCGTCCCTTTTTTTTCTGCGGTTTATTGTCGATAATAGACTTGACTTGCATATTAGCAGGAAGAAAAAAAAGTTTATTTGGTGCTAATGCACTTACTGATCCGTGCTATTTTTTAGATTGTATTTCCAAGTTTAATTAAAGTTTTGTATTTTATTCAATTGTAAGGTTAAAGTACAGAATAGGTACAAAACACCCTCCCCTCCCCATGTTAAGAATGGTATTTTAAATAATAACGTTATTATTTCAGCACGGATCAATAAGTGCATGTGTATGACCGTTTATTTTATAAGTTTTAACATTTTCAATTATAATGTCAATAGGTGTTACGTGTCCGCTGTGGTGCAAAAATTAAATTGTAATCATTCAAACTGAAATAATTTATTAAAGAAAAATTCATAAAGAAGAACGAAAAGAAATTGTGTATACCAGAAATTGTAATCATTCAAACTGAAATAAGTTGTGCTGATTGACCGCAAAATCGGGTATCAATTTAATAGAACGTTATTATTTAAAAGTGATCCCCCACGTTAAAAGTTTCTAAATAGACTTACGAAAAATTTCTTCCTGCTAATATGAAAGTGAAGTCTGTTATTGACGATAAACCACAGAAAAAAAATAAAACAGGAAACGGAATTAATGTTACAGTTCGTTCAGGTCCGTCAAAAGGTCTTTTTTGTGACCTGGTAGACCAAATGAAGACTTACAGTTAAAAGGTTGATTTTTAGGGGTATTCGGGTCTGTTATGAACGAATATAACATTTAAAATTGTCACCGGCAAATATCTTCCATCATTTCGCTCAGTATGTTACCTAGTGGCCATTTTGAATATTATCGTTTACAAGTAAAATAGTCAATCAACCTCGTTTTCGATTTTCCAAAATTTTATTTGCAAGAGTGAGAGTGGGATAGCCATTGGGGAGTAGGGCAGGTCGATTTTGGAACCCCGGTGAGGCAATGGTGATGATAGTTGGGGTTTGACATAAAAATGACCTACACAAAATATTTTTTTCAAAATTGTTGTCTTTGCTTGAGGAAATGACTTCAAAAGTTGAAAAATTGAAGCTATTAAAAGTTTTTCGGTGATTGTCCAGAACGTCCCGTCATCAAAACAAACTGTACTGTTAAGAAAATGGAATCATTATTTAGAAAATTTTAATTACATTTTTAAATAAAATGAATAAAGATAATGAATTAATAAAATAAATATTAACTGTAAAGGCAAAATTATGTTTTTTAAATAATAGCAACCAAAGTTCGCTTTTTCATTTCAGGAACTTTTTTGGAGCGGAAACATTTTAGATTTCACTGTCGCAAAACGCTCGTTATTGGTATTGAAAAATAACGTTTGTTTATTATTTAATTTGAAAACATTACGATTTAGGCTTAATTATATCGAAAGGAAAAATGAAAAAGACTTGTTTAAAATATATATTATTATATTTCAAGTATATGCAGAGAATTTAAACATATTCGTTTTATCTTTTTTAATTTGTTTTTCTATTAGGTTGGTGCAAAAATAATGGCATATTTTTGACGTTCAAATGAACGTCAGAAACATTGTTTTAACCAACCTAATATTTCACATAAAATTCTATTTGAAATTTTTTTTATTAAAATATGGTAATACTCCAGTTTTATATTAAAACAAACCAAAAAAAAATAGTCCATACAATTTTATTCTACATATTCTTTACGAAACATAACCACGTAAATTTTCAAGTTGTTCTACTTAATAAAAAATACTTTGCAGAAAATTAGTGTCAAATTTTAATTTCTTTTATTTTCAGGGAGTAATTGTTTTTAAGCAGTATTTTTCTTCTAAAATTATATTTTTAAAATCAGATAACCCACAAAGATTAATACGAGTAAATAAGAAAACTGCTTTAAAGGTTTTCCTTATTTGTGCATCTATGTTATTGTGCTAAAATAACTTTATTATTTAGAAAACAATTCTTAACATGGGGAAGATAGGAGGTTGTGTTGTAACTATTCTGTACCTTTACCTAAAAATTTAATAAACAAAAATTTCATAAAAATTAAATTTAACTTGAAAATACTATTAAGACTGGCATGGTAACATAGGTGCACAAGCACTGGTTTTTCAAACTCTAAACACTCGTTTAAAATGGCACAGCAACAGCAAGAATGAATCTCTTTATGAGTAAATTCATGTTATCGAAGGAGGAGCTAAAGTCTGCTAAAAATGTCTAAACTAAACACTACTATGCCTCTGATTTAGTTTTGTCCTCTCTCTTCAATACATCTAATGCAACTCTACAAAGTTTTTCATTATTTCTTATAACCAGCGCAGTTTCCTTCAGTTTTAATACATTTATTTATTTAACTTTTCAGATTAAAATGTCAGTAAAAGCACAACGTTCAGTTTTAACCCGTGGTTCATAAAATTTGCTGGTCCACCTTGTCGTTTGGATGAAACAACACCTCCAACTTCACGACAAGTCATCCAGTTTAGTTATTTCCTGGAAAACAGTTATCGTCACTTAAAAAATAATGGAATTTCTATGTTAATTGCTAAGGAATTAATTAGTATTTGGCAAGTAGTTTATCCACAATTGCCCTTGTTAGGGGAACGTTATATAGGACAGAATGTCAATATATTTTGCTATAAGATGGCTAAACAGATTGACAGGAAATCTCTTGCAGCAACCAAAGTGAAAAAAATGAAGGAACTGCAGGACAGATTGTTTGATTTATTTTCTTGTAGCTGTAAACTTCCTGACTTGAGATGTGATGACTTTGCAGTAAAGTGCAAGACAGGAAATGGTCAAAAAGGCATATAGTCTGCACTTGTCCTGCTAACAAGGAGGTAAAATTAATTCTATAGATTCACCTGCAATTATGTTCCTTTTTTTTTTTTTTTTTTTGTGGAAAATAGAATAATATATTGGTATTTATTATGTAATCTGGCTCTATTATTAAACATGCAAATTTTGCAATTTTCAGGTTCCACTAGAAGAACTGTAATTTAGAGCAATTTTTGAATTAATTGATGAAACAAGAAAAAGCTTAACATTTATTGGTCCTTTGGGAAAATTTTATAACAATAATTATGAAGATTTGCCTCAAGTAGAATTCTAAAAAAAAAAAATAGTGTCCCTCCCAATCATCATTATCTGACAGCAGAATAAACAAATAATTTAAGTGTGAAGACCAGAGTCTACTTTTTGAGAGTATGCTGTTGGCATTTCTCGAGAAGTTAAACTAAGATATGCAGCTTAGAAAATTGGGCCCTTGAATCAAGCAAGATGGCTAACATTAACCACAAGGTTAATGTGTTTATGGACCAGAGTTGTCTATCTTCAAACACTATGATAAATTACCCATTCTGGTCAAATTTATCCAAGTGTATGCAGTTAGTTGGTTTGAGATCCAAACCAACAATTTTTTTAACCAACAGTATATTTTAATACGATTCAGAGAACAAAACAGTTAACTGAAATCCAAATTACTGTTTTAAACAGTTCCAAATATAGCGCTTTTGCACTACCGGAAAATATAATATCGATGCTAAACTCAGATGAATTGGATGTGAGTCTTCTCTCACATCCAATTCATCTGAGTTTAGCATCGATTTTTTTGGGCATTCAAACGATTTTGTCCATTAGGTAAATAAATACTTATCCATTAAATTTTATTAGTTTTCTCAATTTACCCAAACAATAGTCAGTTTTATTCATCACAAAAATATAAAAAGTAAGTGTTTTCAAATAATTGTTTTTTGTGTTGTTTTTTCCAGAAATAGTGAACAACTCAAAAAAAAAAGATTGAAAAAGATTACGGCTATCAATTTTGCAACCAAACATTGGTCAAATTTGATTGATTTTTCTAAAAAAGGTTGTATATGGGCAGGAAGCAAGACATAGATACATTATTATAAAGTCATTGTGCCAGCAAATTAGACCTTCATTTTTCTTGAAAAGAAATTATACAGAACAATTCTATTATAACAGTTTATATTGTTGTGTTTAATAAAAAAAATTAAAATACATGGTTCTGTAACTTGATACAAGTTACAGAATTACAATATTGTGTAATACATCTCCACATATCTTTTTAGATTGTGAAATTTAAGACTTAGTTGCTAATTAGCTTTTTTTTACAATTTTTGTTTAATTAATGCAGTAAAAGTTGAGATATTTTGCTAGTTGTGATTCATAATTAAAATTATAATTCATGTAATTATTTTTCTTTCAATGTATCTGAATATATCAATTTTAATTGGATTTTTTATAAAAATAATGAAATTTCAAAGTCAGTGTTGTATAAAATGCTATGAAAATGACGGATTTCTCAACATTTTTCCACGCGATTTAAAAAAGGTAAATGCTCAATTTTCTGTTCAAGATAGGAATCTAATTTTTGTATCTGTTCTTATCACATCAAATCCTAACTATCATCACCAGTGCCATGTTGATTTTTTGAAAAAAAGTTGCAAATCAACCTGCCCTATTGGGGAGTACCGTCTGCACAAGGGAAGGGGGGGGGGTCTGCCTCATTTTTTTTTTTTTTTTTTTTTTTTTTTTTTTAATTATAATTTTTAATAGATATTACCTTATGCTACAACAGAACACCGACCACTCTAATTTGGTTTTCAAGGGTATTCGAGGTTGCTGACAACGAATCTAAGAATCAAAATTTACCGTTTGCATGGTATGAACCCCTGGAACTACTTTGCTCCTTTTCACCGCCTTTGTTTACGCTATGCGCCATCAATTTCTTACTGAAATGTACGTTCACGCGTAGTTACTTGACATTTCACAAAGTGCATGAATACATGGCGGATATTTTAAATGACAAATATTTTTCATCAAAAAAAAAAAAAATCACTTTTTTTTGTGTGTTACGTGGTATTTTAATGCCGTTTAATTGATCTAAATGAAGTTTTCACGAGCAGGTTCAAAAACATTTTAAAAAATTGGGGGGGAGGGTAGAACTTGTGTAGTTTGACAGGTGCTTCTGCAGTTTAATTAACCGTTTTTCCATAAGTAAGGCGCCAACATTTACCCAGTATAGAATACTGTTTAACATTTCACAAAAATTCTGTTTAGAGGGGCGGGGGGGGGGGGGCTGCTCCTCAACCGCCCCCCCACCAGTTCTATTATTGAATGAATAATAATATATGAAATTACAATTTTTTTAACTTTGTTATTTCTAATGTCCGCTAAAAAGATTTCTTCACGATGTGATAAGTCACTTCACTACACGCACGTGAACACATCATGTAAGAAAACAATACTGAAGATGGTGAAACGGCATAAAATAGTTCCAGGTTCTAGGGGTTCATACCATGCGAACATTAAATTTGCGACAGGTTTGATTATCACATTCGTTGTCAGCGATCTCGAATACCCCTAAAAAACAAATGAGAGTGGTCAGTGTTCTGTTGTAGCATAAGGTAATATTTACCTAATTTTCTTTAATTTTTTTATTTTTGTATCTCCTCTCCAAATTAAATGAGAACAAAAAGGGGCCGATTTGACCCCCCCCCCCCCATCCATCTAAAACTAAACCTTTCCTTGCATGGACGGTACTTTTGGGGAGAGGGGCAAAACGAAGCCAGGTTTGCTTGTTTTAAAAAAAAAAAACTAGATTGGATTGACTTTTTTACTTATAAACAACAATATTCAAAACAACAACTAAGTAAGATATTCAGCGAAACATCAGAAAATGAAGGTCTTAATATCATAAGAACTATTTGCTGGTGACAATTTTAAATGTGATATCTGTTCAAAACATACTTGAATACCTCTGAAAATCAACTTTATAATTAATTGTAAGTCTTCATTTGGTCTACCAGGTCACAACTACCAAATTAAAGAGTAATTTTTTGTTTTTTGTTCGGAAAGGACGCCTTTATATTATCACTATTTTTTTTTTATTATTGCCACATAAGAATTTTTTTTTTTGTTATTTATGAGCTGAGCCATGGCATGTCTTTTGCCTATAAACTTCCAGAAAATATTTTTGAATTGACAAATTAAACTCTTCAAAGTAACTTTCAAATTTCCCATAGCCTGTTTGAAGTCTTTGGTGAATAAGGACAAATTTCTGACAACAATTAAAGTCCTCTTAACCTTAATCTCTCTCCAAATGAATATTGTATTTATAAAGCACTTATTACTTTAGCACGAATAAAAAATACTTTGTTTACCAATGACTACTAGCACAGCTTTAAAAAAAAAAACGTTTCACTATTTTTATTCTTCCCAAAATAGCATTTTTTATTCGCTACACTACCCAGCATTGGCCAAGAGTTTTACTTAGATTTTTTATTCATTCACCCCCACCCCTACCTTTTCTATTAATTTCTGTGATTAAAAAAAAAAAAAAAATTGGCACTTGTGCATTTAAACCAGTTTGTGAAAAATGACAGCTAAAAAATAAAAATTACAGGAAAACATGGAATGTTTGCTTTTGAAAAATAGCAAATACTGACAGTTACAAAGATGATTAAGTAGAATTTTAATTAAAAAAAGAAAAATAAAATGAATGTATAAGATTAGCGATTTTACAATGGCGTGACACCATGTATCATCTTTATTTTATAAGATTTATGTGAAAACCTAAAAAAAGTTAGTTTGATTTAGTTCCCTTGAAGGGCTAACAATGCTTCACTACCGGACATTTGATTTGAAGGCAACTATATTGCTGTCAGCTGGAAAGCAGGCCAGCGAAACACAATTCCACATGCAGACAGTTCTATGGGGAAAAAAAGCTTTGTTTATCGAATTTTTGTTTAGATTTAGGTACAGATCACGAGTGGGGAAACTATTGATGGTTGTTATAGCTAGACAAGTGTTTATTGTGAAAATTTGACGAGAGAGGACCAAAGATTGAAGCTCAGATGAGTACTTGTCATAAAAATAGTGATAGAGCAAAGGCATGCTTGCAACGTCTCTTCTGCGGGAAAGAGGTTGCAGAGAAGATAAAAGGGCATCATCTACCAGGTTTCAAAGCCAGATTTGAACTTTGTCAAGTCAGGATAGGGTGCTCTGACCAGATATGGCAACAGCACTCCATTTTAGGATGTATTTGGCTCTTTACAGGTAGAGGATTGCATCGAAAGTTAGGTACCTTCTGGAGCAATAAAATAATACAACCATTTTTCTAGTGACCTTGATAGCAGATTTTATATAAGTCTTCCATTTCAGGTCAGGAGTAAAGGTCAGACCAGAAGTTTGGCAAAACATATAAAAGGCCAAATTCACAATTCTCAATTTCCAGTGGTTCTGATAACAATTAGGCTGCTTATTTCTTTTATGTTGATATAATTCAAATGTATACTATCTATATATGAATAAAAAAAAAAAGAGTATGTTTGTCTGTATATTCACAGAAAATTTTAATCAAAGAATCTTAAATGAAACTAATATCAGTGATGTTCACTATATTAGCTTCATGTTGGTGCCCTCTCTTGTGATGACAGCTACACTAAATAGATATGTTACTATTAAAAAAAATTCCTTTGTTCCAATTATTGGTAACTAATTTAACTCATTAGAGTCAAATGATTTAACAAAGTTAAGTGTTAATTTAAGCCATTTATTTGAATTGTTTATTGCATGTGTGTAAATTAGTTTATCAAATTTTCTTGCTTGTAGTAAATTTCATCAATAGTCTGCTAAATTTAAATACTTAATACTATAAGGGGAACTATTATGTGTGTGCTTTATTGTTTACCAGAATATAATGTTGAACTTATTATTTTACACTTAAGCTTTAAAGTCCATACTGAGTACAGCCTTTAAGCTTGTTCGATATCCAGTGGTTGGGGTTATCTTTATTAAATTATCTATTTATAAATGAATGTGTTGTACACCTTTGTTTACAGATGATATGTTAACTTAATTGGTTGCATTTCTATAATTAAAACCTGGCAGTCTGTTGTGGTTTTTAAATTGCAAAGAAAAATATATGCCAACATATAAAAAATGGTTGTCCAAATTTCTTGGCCCACTTTGCATAACACAGATGTCAAAATTTGATAGAATTTTGACATCTGTTTTTGTCATTCTTATCAAACATAATTTGAGTTAACAAATCATTTGCATTCTTCAGCTTTAATTTTTGCTACAATTGTAAAAGAAAACTATATGAAGATCTGAAACCGAATACAATGCATAGAACAAAAGTCATTTGATGGCCAGATTATAACAAAAAGTGAGAGCAATCATAGCAGAAAAGTAAAATATGTAAAAAGAGAAAAAATGGAGGAGGAATAAAAAAGAAATAGGTCAAATCACCATTGCAAAAAGGGTTTTGAATAGATGATTTAAATATAGTTTTATTTGTGGATAATGTTAAAAAAAAACATGTTGAGTGTTCAAAGATGAATTTGGAGATATATCAAGAAAGTGAGTCAAAATTTTTCAAAAGACTGGTTTTACGGGATGAAACCTGGATGTATCAACTTGATCTAGAGATCAAAAGCCAGTCAATGCAGTGAAATGCTTGAACTCAGCAACTCCAGATTCGAAGGGTGCAACCCTCATTGGCAAAGTCATACTTAAAGTTTTTTGCAACCAGGACAGAGTAGTAATGACAGATTTCCTGGCAAAAGGTACCATTATTACACTTCACTTTTAAGGAAGTTAAGAGAGGCTGTCAAAATCAAGAGCAAAACAGCATTCCAATCGACATGTTGTCAAATCAGAAGCATGGACGTGTGACTATGAAATCCTCCCCCATCCCCCTTACTCTTCCTAGCCATGACCTTGTTTTTGAAAAGGAAAGTGTTTCCCATATGATGCAGTCTTGATTTCAGAAGAACCAATCCGGGTTGTTCTACAAAACTTGTCTCTAGATGGGAGAAATATGTAACCTTGCGTGGTTCCTATGCAGAGAAAGATTAATAACTGTGTCATGTTTTGTTGTTCTGCTGGTTTCTTGATGAAATCCGATTAAAAAGTTTTCCTCGTGTCTGAATACTCTATATAGCAAATATCAAGTCGGTAGATCAAAATTTTGTTGAGTATATAGGTTAAGAAGTGTCCTCACACATTCCTACTTTTATAGATATGTAGATTAGGAATTAAAAATATAGTTTAGTGACCCCAGATTTTTGCATTGTATAGTCCATTTAGTGGATTTAAGAAATAAAGCGCAAACAAAATATTTTCATCTTTTTATACCCATTTTATGGGGCATAAAAACTTTTTTTTTGTTCTTTACTAAGACTCTTCGATGCATGATTTTAGTCTTTGATCAGTTTTGATTAGATTAATTTTTTTTTTAATTAAACTATTCTTTGATGGGAAATATTGTATTGTAAACATATACAAGTTGGTGTATTTGTGACCTTATATACAATGTCACTTTGGGGGATCCATTTATATTCTATTTAATTTTCATCTTAAACTTATTTCAAAACTAAACACTAATGTTTTTCTCAACTTAAAAACATCACCTTAAATAAAGCCGAAAAGCAAATCAACTAGCATAAAATATAAATAACATAATGTAATTAGATTATATATATTGTTTACTTTTTTTTTTTTTTTTTTACTGTTGATTGACAAAATACTATTTCATTCAAACTCTTATTTTCTCTAAAGAAACTTGATTCAAGCAAATCACATTTTATCTCCATTAAAAAATGTCTTGCTTATAAACTTTTGAAGTTCCTTTTTTTTTTTCTTTAATTTAATTTTTTTTTTTTTTTTTTTTAATAATTTGAATGTACAGAGTTTTATCAGATGAGTGAAAAATTTCCCAATTTTATATCACAAAAGAAACTTGATCTCACATTACTATCCTTAGCCACACTAATAGTCTAAAATCTTTGAATTGTGAATGTTTTTCATCAATTAGAAATACTTATTTGAATCTATTGTTTGGTTTTCCAGAAGGAACTTATAATAGAGGACTACCTTACAACTTTTGGATGAAAACTGAGTACAGTCAGTAGTTCATTTTGCCTCATGTCTTGCATTTTGTGTTGTCAAAGTAACCAATTTTTATTGACCCTCAAAAATTTGTTTTACAAATACAATATTTTTGTTACGTTAAACAAATTATAAAAATCCAATTGCATCTCAACGTCACACATAAATGGGTGGAAATGGTTGAGTTCTTGGATATCCTTCACGTGTCCTCATTAGATTGTTTATCAACCTGGTCTATCTCTGTGAAAGCTCACTAAGAAAACATGTCAAACCACTTTTGACTGTCCTCTCTATTATTCACACGATTTCTTCATAAAATACAAATGTTCGTTCTGTGCATATGTTTTATGATTATCTTATTAAATGTCATACAGCAAAGTTATAATTCTATTTACTATATAAGAATCTTAATTAAAAAATGTATAAAACAATTTGGTTCCTTTTAAAGAATTTTATACTGACATTAAAACTTTAACCTAAAAAAACAAAGAGGACACCTTTACAGTTATTTTCATTTTAGGTTTTATGTTCTCTTTCAAAGTTACTGTTAAATTATTATTTTTTTATTTCTTTTGTTATTAAGAACTGTTTCTTTGTAAATCTGTGTGTATATGATAATTAAAAAAAAGAAAAAAAAGCTATAACCAGGTTTGATTGAATTGGCATAATCATAGTAAATATAGTTTACATAAATTATTACAAACTATTGCATTTCTGTTAGACTTTTCTGTAAAATTCCAACTTGATGGAATATGATTTGATGTCTCATTTTTAATCTCATTAAATTAAACATCTTCCAACAACAACAGGTTGAAGATTAGCACTTTTTTATAATTGCACACAAAATATTTATTTGCATCATTAAAAACAAATTGGAGTTTTTTTTGTTTTTGGTTCTGACATATTTTTGTTGCTTTAGTGTTTTCCTATTTTTGGCAACTATCCTATCCATATGGATACATTCAATATTTAGCAATTTAAAATCAATTCATTGTGAATGTGTATAGTATATGGCATCTGTTTTTCAGTCAAAATAGAATGAGCTTTCTGCTGTTGACAACAGGTTGAGATTTGAATATTGTTGCTTCTATTTCTTGTGAAGAAAATGCCATTTCATCTTAAACAGTCAAGCTCAATTATATCAGTAAGATTTTTTCTTTTTATTTTGTAATCTTCAAAAGATGGAAAGAAAGCCGAAGAATTTTTTTTTTTTTTTTAATCACAATGCTGCATGAAGATGAGTGGTTGCTGCTCCAAGCCCTCATTCATATTATGTAGGTTAGGGTTAGTTGGCACCTCAATGACCTAATAAATGCTATGAGTTTGGAATGGTGATAACAGCTTCTTTGACTGAATTTCATATTGTCAACAATTTTGTTTTCTTATTTCTTACAATACAAAATGATTTTTATTTGAGAATTTCGAGACAACTTTTGTTTTTGAATTTAATAAATTGTATTGTTTGATCTCTTCTTCTCATCTTGGTTGTTTTAACAGCATTTGCTTGATATGATTCAAGTGCATATTTTCAAACATACGAATCTATAGAATGTCAAAATGAAGCCTTTATTATACACATGAGTTCTTATTCTGTCAGCCATGACCAATAAATGTTATTTTTTTTTTTTATTATTCTTAGTTATTTTTGCCTATAATAAACCATCCTCCTCTAGAAAAAATATCAACTAAAGATTCCTAAATTTGAAAAGATACACCCAGAGAAAGTTACATTGACTGACTACCACTCTCATTTAGAGACTGATCTGCTTGTTTTTGGTTGACCTACAAAACAGTTGGCGGTCTGGCACTTAGCAAAAGGTTTGGGAGGGGCTTACTAACCTGCACCATTAATTAGCATTTAGTTTGGTTCTTTATTTATCATTCTTTTTGGCTGATTGTAGATCTTCTCTCTCCCCATCATCACTCTTGTATACATATATTTATTTGTTAATAAACTTTTATCGAAATTGGGGATTTTTTTTAAGTAGATGAAATAAATGCAATAAGCAAAAAGATTTTCTTGTCAAAAAGAATGACACTCAATCTCCCCACCCCCACCCCCAAATCAAACGACATAATGCCTAAGTTGAATGGAAATTTGGTAATTTTTTTAGTTTAACTAAATTAAATAAGTAAAATGGGAATCAACTAAAATGAGAATAATAATGTAAACTTTTTTGTCTGAAATTAGAATAAAAAATTATTTATTTTAATTTATATTAATTTAAATAAAAACAAACTAGAATTAATAATTTCAATTTTGTATTTCAGTATTTGAGAAAATCTATTTGTATTGCCTACGAATGTGAATTGTAATTGTGCTTTCAACAAAACAGATTATACATTGATATGCTTGACAAAGATGAGATTGTCACTCTTCAGAATCTTTTTCATTTTTCAATATTACTAATCACACTACTAATCATTAGTGACAATCCTGTATCTAAATTTTTCAATATTACTAGTCACACTACTTATCATTAGTGACAATCCTGTATCTAAATTTTTCAATATTACTAATCACACTACTTATCATTAGTGACAATCCTGTATCTAAATTTTTCAATATTACTAATCACACTACTAATCATTAGTGACAATCCTGTATCTAAATTTTTCAATATTACTAGTCACACTACTAATCATTAGTGACAATCCTGTATCTAAATTTTTCAATATTACTAATCACACTACTAATCATTAGTGACAATCCTGTATCTAAATTTTTCAATATTACTAGTCACACTACTAATCATTAGTGACAATCCTGTATCTAAATTTTTCAATATTACTAATCACACTACTAATCATTAGTGACAATCCTGTATCTAAATTTTTCAATATTACTAGTCACACTACTAATCATTAGTGACAATCCTGTATCTAAATTTTTCAATATTACTAGTCACACTACTTATCATTAGTGACAATCCTGTATCTAAATTTTTCAATATTACTAATCACACTACTAATCATTAGTGACAATCCTGTATCTAAATTTTTCAATATTACTAGTCACACTACTAATCATTAGTGACAATCCTGTATCTAAATTTTTCAATATTACTAGTCACACTACTAATCATTAGTGACAATCCTGTATCTAAATTTTTCAATATTACTAATCACACTACTAATCATTAGTGACAATCCTGTATCTAAATTTTTCAATATTACTAATCACACTACTAATCATTAGTGACAATCCTGTATCTAAATTTTTCAATATTACTAATCACACTACTAATCATTAGTGACAATCCTGTATCTAAATTTTTCAATATTACTAATCACACTACTAATCATTAGTGACAATCCTGTATCTAAATTTTTCAATATTACTAGTCACACTACTAATCATTAGTGACAATCCTGTATCTTAATTTTTCAATATTACTAATCACACTACTAATCATTAGTGACAATCCTGTATCTAAATTTTTCAATATTACTAGTCACACTACTAATCATTAGTGACAATCCTGTATCTAAATTTTTCAATATTACTAATCACACTACTAATCATTAGTGACAATCCTGTATCTAAATTTTTCAATATTACTAGTCACACTACTAATCATTAGTGACAATCCTGTATCTAAATTTTTCAATATTACTAATCACACTACTAATCATTAGTGACAATCCTGTATCTAAATTTTTCAATATTACTAATCACACTACTAATCATTAGTGACAATCCTGTATCTAAATTTTTCAATATTACTAATCACACTACTAATCATTAGTGACAATCCTGTATCTAAATTTTTCAATATTACTAATCACACTACTAATCATTAGTGACAATCCTGTATCTAAATTTTTCAATATTACTAGTCACACTACTAATCATTAGTGACAATCCTGTATCTTAATTTTTCAATATTACTAATCACACTACTAATCATTAGTGACAATCCTGTATCTAAATTTTTCAATATTACTAGTCACACTACTAATCATTAGTGACAATCCTGTATCTAAATTTTTCAATATTACTAATCACACTACTAATCATTAGTGACAATCCTGTATCTAAATTTTTCAATATTACTAATCACACTACTAATCATTAGTGACAATCCTGTATCTAAATTTTTCAATATTACTAATCACACTACTAATCATTAGTGACAATCCTGTATCTAAATTTTTCAATATTACTAATCACACTACTAATCATTAGTGACAATCCTGTATCTAAATTTTTCAATATTACTACTCACACTACTAATCATTAGTGACAATCCTGTATCTAAATTTTTCAATATTACTAGTCACACTACTTATCATTAGTGACAATCCTGTATCTAAATTTTTCAATATTACTAGTCACACTACTAATCATTAGTGACAATCCTGTATCTAAATTTTTCAATATTACTAATCACACTACTAATAATTAGTGACAATCCTGTATCTAAATTTTTCAATATTACTAATCACACTACTAATCATTAGTGACAATCCTGTATCTAAATTTTTCAATATTACTAGTCACACTACTTATCATTAGTGACAATCCTGTATCTAAATTTTTCAATATTACTAATCACACTACTAATCATTAGTGACAATCCTGTATCTAAATTTTTCAATATTACTAATCACACTACTAATCATTAGTGACAATCCTGTATCTAAATTTTTCAATATTACTAATCACACTACTAATCATTAGTGACAATCCTGTATCTAAATTTTTCAATATTACTAATCACACTACTAATCATTAGTGACAATCCTGTATCTAAATTTTTCAATATTACTAGTCACACTACTAATCATTAGTGACAATCCTGTATCTAAATTTTTCAATATTACTAATCACACTACTAATCATTAGTGACAATCCTGTATCTAAATTTTTCAATATTACTAATCACACTACTAATCATTAGTGACAATCCTGTATCTAAATTTTTCAATATTACTAATCACACTACTAATCATTAGTGACAATCCTGTATCTAAATTTTTCAATATTACTAATCACACTACTAATCATTAGTGACAATCCTGTATCTAAATTTTTCAATATTACTAATCACACTACTAATCATTAGTGACAATCCTGTATCTAAATTTTTCAATATTACTAATCACACTACTAATCATTAGTGACAATCCTGTATCTAAATTTTTCAATATTACTAGTCACACTACTAATCATTAGTGACAATCCTGTATCTAAATTTTTCAATATTACTAGTCACGCTACTTATCATTAGTGACAATCCTGTATCTAAATTTTTCAATATTACTAGTCACACTACTTATCATTAGTGACAATCCTGTATCTAAATTTTTCAATATTACTAATCACACTACTAATCATTAGTGACAATCCTGTATCTAAATTTTTCAATATTACTAATCACACTACTAATCATTAGTGACAATCCTGTATCTAAATTTTTCAATATTACTAGTCACGCTACTTATCATTAGTGACAATCCTGTATCTAAATTTTTCAATATTACTAGTCACACTACTTATCATTAGTGACAATCCTGTATCTAAATTTTTCAATATTACTAGTCACGCTACTTATCATTAGTGACAATCCTGTATCTAAATTTTTCAATATTACTAATCACACTACTAATCATTAGTGACAATCCTGTATCTAAATTTTTCAATATTACTAATCACACTACTAATCATTAGTGACAATCCTGTATCTAAATTTTTCAATATTACTAATCACACTACTTATCATTAGTGACAATCCTGTATCTAAATTTTTCAATATTACTAGTCACACTACTTATCATTAGTGACAATCCTGTATCTAAATTTTTCAATATTACTAGTCACGCTACTTATCATTAGTGACAATCCTGTATCTAAATTTTTCAATATTACTAATCACACTACTAATCATTAGTGACAATCCTGTATCTAAATTTTTCAATATTACTAATCACACTACTAATCATTAGTGACAATCCTGTATCTAAATTTTTCAATATTACTAATCACACTACTAATCATTAGTGACAATCCTGTATCTAAATTTTTCAATATTACTAGTCACACTACTTATCATTAGTGACAATCCTGTATCTAAATTTTTCAATATTACTAGTCACACTACTAATCATTAGTGACAATCCTGTATCTAAATTTTTCAATATTACTAATCACACTACTAATCATTAGTGACAATCCTGTATCTAAATTTTTCAATATTACTAATCACACTACTAATCATTAGTGACAATCCTGTATCTAAATTTGTGAAAAGTTTTCACATTTTCAAGCCAGGATTTTTGGGCATTCTTTATCTTATGTAATAGAAAAATAAAATACATCTCTGATTTGAGTGATGCCTAAGATAATAAAACCGATAAGTAAAGTTTGAAATATTTAGCATATAAAATATGAAGTATATCGTTTTGTGTGCAATTAAGCCATTGTTTTGTCTCAGTATAACAATGAAAAATTGAAAATAAATGAATAATTGTGAGTTTTATGTCTCTTGTATTTTAATCGACCTCATTAAAAAAGCTTTTTTGTTCCATTTTCAGATGATTTGTCTAAAAATGAGTTGTTAGTAAAACGTTCATCTTTTGATGAAAACTATAAAAATTCTTTGATCGTTCTCCAAATAACCTTTGTGTTATTTCTAATCTTTTAAAAATATTTACTATTTTACACATATTCTCTTCTATATTTATTACAGCTTGTATAGTTTTTATTTATTAAATTGATTTAATAGTAACTACCTCCTTTGTGACGGTGTTGACCAACCTTGAATAATTCATCATGAACACAGATCCCACAAGTTTAAAAAGATCAGAAATTTCTTTTTAGTCCACATTCTGTATTATTACTAATACCATGGTTAAGAAAAAGCAAATAGTTTTGTTTTAGTTAAAAAAAAAAAATCAGATTGAAAAGGAATCAGTCAAAGGTTTTGTATACAAATATTGTTTTATTTTTTAAAGATCCTTAGTTAACTATTCTATACCATAATCAGGAGATACCATCAAAATTTATTTGTTAATGTGAGATACCATCAATCTTAATATGTAGGAAATAGTATTAGTTAAGTGGTGGCCTAATGAAAATTATACCTATGAAGGAAATCACTTGGTGTTTTGGGGGGGCATAGGAGGACTTAATTATAAGAGAGTACCTTTGTGGGAGTACACATTTGAGAGAATCAGTTTACTTGAATTAAATGTAAAAGTTGCTGTTTAGCATTAAAGATCTGCAGAGAAATTGTTTTTCTATAATTGCTGAAGTTGCAAAAAAGAAAACATTTTATTATATACAACATATATCAGTTTTCATGATTAGTTATATCTATAAACATTTAAAAAATACATTTGGAATATTGATTCACTTTTAACATTTTCAGCTTGTGTTATTTTAGTATTTGTGATTGGAAAAAATATTGACAAATTAAAAACTTTTTGTTCCTCCCTTTGAAAATTATTTTATCACCAACTTGCGGGATCTGTGTCCTAGCATTATCCACAAAACCAAAACTGCTCATTACATTCGATAGCTGGAGTTTTATTTTGTAAATGTGTTGGGGTTTCAAAATAACTATGCATCTGCTAAATAAAAACCAACTTTGTTTAAAATCGGCAGTGTATAAAATTTGGATATATTTTTTAATGCAATAGTTGAGAAAATTTAAATTATTGTTTTATTAGAAAATTCTGCCTGGCCAGACAATATAAACGATATCTGTTTTAGTGATATTTTTAGTTATTGCTATTTCAAGCTTATGTTTATTTCTTTCAAAATGGGAAACAATTATATAAATCAATATAAATATAGTCATATCCTGAGTTTATTCTAAGAATTAAAAATTTTCCAAAGAATACATTTCAAATTTAATCTTTTAAACTCTAAAAATGTCCTATTAAAGCACAAATTCTTGTTTTAATATATTTATGATTATTTTCCCAATCTTTAGTATTTTCAATTCATTATTTTCTTAGCTAATGTATGCTGAAAATATTTTTTGTTTGTTTTTTTAACTAGAGAACCAAAATACTAATTTTTTGCATATTGAAATTTTAATCTTTGCCTTTTAGTGAGGAGCAAAGTGTGATATCTGTTCTAATGCTGCACATCATCTTTTCAATTCTTAGTGAAGTAGACATCCTTATCGACTAAAACAATTTTGATTTTTGTTCTAATCCAAAGTGCTCCTTTGGAGGAACTGGATTTTTCCCACATTAATTACTGGCCTTGTGTCTAATAATTTCAGCATGGTATGTACAAAATTCAGGTTGGCAGGTTTTTCATTGAAGAAAATATTTTTCATTTTTGTTCCTTTACATATTTTGATTTCCTAAAAGTAAATGATTTATTAACAAGATAAATCAGGAAAATGCAATGTTTCAAATTGCACAAGCCACGTTTTCTGATAAAATTGCGCTTTAGTGATAACGGATGGGGTAGATTACTTAACCAATTTTTTTATATTTGTCATTTTTTCATAACTATTTTTATTTATGAATTGAAATATCTCTTGTAATCTGAAGAAAACCAACCTTGCTTGGATCTACTGAAAATGAAATGGCAAGCTCTCAACTCCGTTATAAAAAAAGGCTGACTGCCTCAAGTTAGGGAGTTGGCTGCGAAAATTTTCCTTGACTCCTTATTTCTGATTTCGATATTGATAATTATTAAAAAAAATATTCAACTTAAATTTTATTTGCTTTAATTTCTCTGCATGTTAATCTCATTGTATTGTAAGTGTTTGTCGCCAAATCTAACGATATCATTTCTTTTACTTTATGCATCAACTAAAAGCAAGTTTTCATTGTATTGTAAGTGTTTGTCGCCAAATCTAACGATATCATTTCTTTTACTTTATGCATCAACTAAAAGCAAGTTTTCATTGTTGTTGAATCTTTTACTACATGTTTTGTTTTTCTCGTTTCAGTTGTATAGCACATTTTTACTACACAAATTGTAGTAGTATTTTTATGCATTTTGTCAGATAATCATTCCCAGTTATGTTATAAAAGTAATAAAAACTCTATTCTCGTGCTCCAAACTTTGAACCCCATATTATGATATGTTGTTTTTATTGTTTATAAATGCACAGTATTGTAAAAAACTATTTTTATACAAAATTAATAGCAGCATTGGATTCTTTGTAAATTTATTTAAAAGATATTTTGATTTTTTTGTTTTCAATAGCATTAATCTGTAAAAAAGTTGGTGTCATGAAATTCCTGAAAAATTTCCTCCTTATTAAGAAAGAAATGGTAAAGGAAGCTATAAGATAATAAATAGATAAGGCTGCACGACACTTAATTGTTGTTGCATAACTGTTAAAGGCTGTAGGTGAAACACATTTGAGATGATCATGAATTGACAAATTAGATCATAAAAGAAGAGATTATTCTAAAAGACAGTTGTGAATTGTTACAAGGGCAACAGGGAAATTGCAGAGGTTTAAAATTGATAGGTCAAGTCCTGAAAGTGATTGAACAGAAAATAAGTCGGATAAGCATAGATGACATACAGTTTGGTTATATGCTTAGGCAAGATACCACTGGTTCTATATTTATCACAAGTACCTTAATTAGAAAACCTGTATTTTGTATATCTGAAAAAACGATTGTCATTAGAGATTGTTTTGTAGGTTTTGCATAAACTAGAGACAAATGAGTGACCAGTGAAGATTTTTTAAGCAATGTAGAGAAATGCTCAAAGTTGTGTTAGAATTAACAGAATATTTAGTGACATTAGGCTTCTGTACTGAGTCTATTGTTTTTTGTCTTAGAAGGGAGTTTCATATGAGTATTGAGAAAAGAGGCTGTATGTATGGATGATTTAGTACTTGCCTATAAAACTATGAAACGTTTGTAGAATTTTATGGAAAGTAAAGATCTGAAAGGGAATGTTACAAAAGCCAAATTGATCAATTATTCAAAGTTTAGGATTGATGATTTGGATTATTTAAACTACTGTTCTTGTTTTTGATGTTTATTCTCATAAAGTTTCATTTTTACGTGCATATTTTCAGATTTAGGAATCTATCTTTTGAACTCTATAATCTATATAAAATTTTGAATGAAACCCTTTATTTAATGCGCATGAGTAGCTTGCTCTTGTTCCGTCAATCAAAATTGTATTTTTAGTATCGTCTGCACTGAAAATTAAATCTTCAATCTCCATTAGAGCATTATTTAGAACTGATTATTATTTAGCACTTTATCTGTTATGCTATGAGTCAAAGTAAAATGGTTAAAATGCCTCTGCTCAATTTGTTGAAATGTATTTGGGTGCAATTCAATTTTTTGTTATACAGGGTGAACAGAAAGTCCTTGGACTAATTCAAAAGTGGTTTATTAATAGAAAATTACAAAAATATAAATTAAACATGAATGAAAATTATAAGTTAGGAAACCAAAAATAAATTCAAATTATTTATTTTCAATGTGATGTCCCTTCCTTTCGATTAGACGTTCAATTCTCTGTCTGAAGTTACCAACCGAGGCACGCTGCGTTTCCTGAGGTATTTTAGCCCATTCACTCAGAAGAGATGTCTTCAAAGCATCAACACTTGGATGAGCAACAGAACAGACCTTTGCCTCCAACAAAGACCACACCAAAAAATCTATGGGATTCAAATCAGGCGATGCAGGAGGCCACATCTCCTTACTCCAGAATCTTGGAAAATGACGTTGGCACCAGTCCTGAGTTTTTCTGGAGGTGTGGGATGGTGCTCCATCTTGTTGGAAGGTGAAAGGCTGATCTTTGAAGTGTTTCTTCATCTCTTCAAATGCTGGAACCAAAATATCGTTAATGTAGCGATCTGTGTTGATCTTAACCCCCTGCTCCATGAAAATCAGAGGTGACTTCCAAGATTTGGAGACTGCAGCCCACACCATGAGGGAAGACGGCTTTTGTTGGCGGAAAACTATTCTCACGGAGTCATCAATGTCTGCTGAAGATTTTGCGATTGTTAACAGTCGCTTCAATTGTGAAGAGTTTTTCATCAGAAAAAACGATCTCTCGCTCTGCCGTGCCAGCCTTCAGTTCTCCAAGAAGAAGCTTTGCTCTTTCAAGTCTCTTGTGCTTTTGGGCAGGTGTGAGGTACTGTCTCTTTCTCATCTTGTAGGGGGACAACTGGAGATTGTTTTTTACGATGGTTCTCATCGAGGTCACGCTCACATTCATGTCTTTAGCCATTTGTCTTGCAGATCTCTTCGGGTTCCTCCTTACCCTCTCTCGGACAGCTTTAATCACCTTCTTTGTTCGAGCAGTGCGAGGTCTTCCACTCCTAGGACAGTCTTAAGATGTACCAAGTTCCTTAAATCTGTTCACAACATGGTACACGGTGGATTTAGCCACTTTCAAGACGTTTGCTCATTTTTCTGAAAGTTTAAACAAAATTATTTTAATATTTTTGTTGAAAATAATTAGATCAATAGTTAGACTAAATACTTATTTTATTCGAAAAGAGAAAAAGTGATTTTAACAATATTTAATTTTAAAACTAAAATGGTCCAAGGACTTTCTGTTCACCCTGTACTTGTAAGCATTGATAGAGGATAGCCTGTTGTTATGCAAAAATTGTAACAGAATGGAGACAGATGTGGAGAAAGTATATTTGTCAAAGTTTTCTTTGGTGATACCATTGGAGCACTGGGTCTACTTCCCAGAGTTAAGAGTGGATAGAGTAAGTTCAGGGAACTTTTTCCTTTATTAAGTGTTACTATTATCAACTAAATCTTTCAGGCATGTATGCACAGTGTAATGCATGAAAATAAAACCTGGCCAGTTAGGATATGTGTTACATGGAAAGAAATGGTACAATGGATGTGTAATGTGAGTCTTAAAAATGGACTTAGTTTTGATGACTTCAGACGCTGATTAAATCTGTACAGGAAAATGTGTGGAGAATAAACAACTTTGATGGTATGACAACATTGAAACAGTGGCTGAGTTTTTTGAGTCGGTAGATATAGAACAGTTAAAGTATCAGGCCCAGTTCACAGGGAAAGACCAAGGAAATTATGAGGAAATGATAAATATGAACTTGTAAAAAAAGTGATCAATAAAACTTGTCCAAAGATAGATTAGTTTGAAATTCAATTTCATAAAGCTATCCAACACATACCAGCATGTGATACTGATGTTAAATCGATGATGCATTTGAATTTTCTAATAAAATATTCATAAACGACAAACATGTTTTCTTTTGTATAAAAAGATTTTGTGAATAAGTCATTTTAAAATTTGACAGCTATGTTCAAATTTTCAAAAATCCTGCTACTGTCATGTTTTTTTTATAAAATTACAAATATTTATTTTTACCAATTTAGATTTGTTTTAATGATTTTTATAATTTTATCAAATTTTTAAAAACTTTTACCTTTTTCTTTTTGACAGGCCCAATTGATTTTAGTAGTAAACACAACCACACAAGTCCTGTGAGTTCTTTACCAGTACATCCAGATGTTCGGCTGAAACGCTTACCATTTTATGACATTTTGGGAGAACTGCTGAAACCGACAAGTCTAGGTTTGTTCAACTTTTCATTCCAAAATAAAATCAGATTAACATTAACAGGAGTGATTCTCATCTAAATTAGTTCTTAACAAATTTCTTAGATAAATATTCTTTTTCTTTCATAAGGCAGCATATTTTGGGAATTGCTTCATCAACTCTAATATCATTTTACAAATAAATTGGATGAATTCACAAGTAAGTCTAAACAAATGGAGATATATTTAGGTCTACCTGAGGAATTATTTTATAGAAGAATTTTATCTGAATATTCATATTCTGTGAACCTATAGGTCATATGTTATATAAGTAATATATCTATCATATGCTACAAAAAGTGAATCGTAGCTATCTGTAAGTAAATTGTTTTTGTTATTACAATAGCATCTTATAACAAAACTATTCATGGATAAGCATTATTAAATTTTTAAATCTACATGAATGAAAATAATGAACACAAGAAGAAAAAAGAAGAAAACATAAAATGGTTGAAACCAATTTTTAAACACTGCAACATTCTTACAAGAGTGTTTAAAATAATGTCATTTCTCTACTGATTTTCATGATTTCATATTAGGTTGAAAAAGCCAACAGAAATTGGTGAAAATTTCCAATCCTGTAATGGAGAAAGAAAAAATATATATATTCAAAGATATATATCTATCATACTTATAAAAAAAAAAAAGTTTTATCAAACCAAGGGAATTATAATAAACGAAACGATGAATTGCAACTATCTGTAAGTGATTTGTTTTTGTTATTTAATTCCTATAATAACATTGCTATAAAATAGTTGGAATAAGATCATTGATTAAAATAATGTCAGAGAAGTCATAATATATAAATAATGTGAACGTAAAAGATACATATATTTAAATTGTATAACTGCTATAAGAGATTATTTAAAATTATGTTTGCAAACAATATTCGGTTTGAAGTGTCCGTTTCATGGTTCTTTATCTTATTCATATGAAATAGATTGGAGGCATTCTAGTAACATGTTGACACAATAGTATCTTTTTTTCTTTGAACTATAAACAAAACACCATATTAAAAAAGAGATACAAAATCTTTTGTTATGGAAATTTTGAAAAATGCATTGTTTTATTTATAAAGCTTTTAAAATGTATAAACAAACAAATATTGAATAAAAAAAGAATTTGAAAAAGCTATTTTACACAAAATTTTTGATATAAAGCAATAAAATCAAAAGCCAGAAGGGAAAAAAAATCAGTGTTAAGATGTGTCCATTTGATTGATCTTTTTATTTAATGCCAAAATGCATGATCTTGTTATTTTATCCATAACTGAAAGTTTGCAGAATATGTGCAATAAATCTGTCTAGATTTAAACTTTTTTTTTTTTTTCCAGATTCCATAGCTTGTTTATGTTGCAACTTTCACATGTTAATATCATACGTTCAACTTTCCGATAACATATATTTTCTTCCATTTCATTACAAATGAATTTAATCATCTGTCTTGCAAAGAATGTCATGAATTATGTTTCTGAAGAAGCAGATGAGTGTTAGATTGAATTGTTCTATGCAAAAAAAATTGCACTCCTTCACATTCATGTTGATGGAAATTAACAAGTGATTGTGAGCATAAGCAGTGAAGGAGAACTCAAAAGGAATATTGCATGTTTAAGTTAGAAACAAGTACAAAACACAAAAGAGGAAGTATAGTATAGTTTCTGTATATAAATAACTTATATTATTTCAAAAACTTATATTATTTCAAAAACCCTAATTTCCTAATTTGTATATGACAAATCTAATATAAAAATATTCTGTGTAACTTTCCTGAAGATGTTGATTGAACAAATCAAATTTAAATTACAGTTAATTTGAAATTTTGGTGGTTGTCCAGAATTCACCCTATATTAAAAACTAAAATACAAGGGACAAAAATACAGAAAAATCTTTGATGTGTATACCTGTGATAGAACGAAAAGATCATGTTCCAAAAATCACATAAATTGGTCAAGTAGTTTTATTTTATAAATAAAATCATTTTAAAAGGTTTTAAGTGATTAATGGAAAATCATAGGCATTACAAGATTTATCTCAAAGATAAGGACTTACTCATAAAATTTGATTTTTTTATTTAAAAATGAAACTACTTGATCAATTTGATTTTATGTACATTGTACAGATTTTTTTTCTGAGGAGAATTCTAAACAAGAATTGAGATTTTTGAGGAATTATATTTGTCTTCCAAGATTAATATTTTTTCCAAACTGATAAAATTAATTATATTTGTCTTCCAAGATTAATATTTTTTCCAAACTTATAATATTAATTATATTTGTCTTCCAAGATTAATATTTTTTCTAAACTTATAATATTAATTATATTTGTCTTCCAAGATTAATATTTTTTCCAAACTTATAATATCCTCATAAAAAAAGTTGAAGCAAAAAATAATAAAAATATAAGCACCTTTTCAGTAAACAAAGTTTTCAATTTTCTTTTTTCAAAAATTATAAATTCAATTATAACTGCATATTTTCAGTCCCTAAGCCCACTGGTCGTTTTCAGGAAACCTTCTTCATATTCCACCTAACTCCACAACAAGCACAAGACATTGCTATGTCCAGGTAAGTTATTTTTGTATAAAGTTCGATTCAGTATGTCAAAGGGTCAATTTCATTATTTCAGCAAATTCTACATACCGTAGTCTTTCAGCTCTTATTCTATTGAGACGTTTCTCTAGTAATTATTGATCCTAGTATCCTATATATCCAGGACTATTTATATATATATATATATATATATATATATATATATATATATATATATATATATATATATATATATACACACACACACACACTAGAAAGAAAAGGAAGTAGTGTCAATAAAACATACCAAAAACATTTCCTTCCTCAAAACTAGGAAAATAGTAGATGGATACATGAAGGAAAAGACGTACTCTCAAGTCACCAACATCACTAACCAAAACTCCAAATATGAAATACTAATAAACAAATTGTTACAATTGGGACCAAACGACTTGCCCAAATTTATAAATGAAATCAGACCAATCATATCATCAAAAATTAATCATCCCATTAAATCATCAACTAACGTTACCAATAAAACAAATTCTCAACCAAAATCAGAACATCCAAGAAAGCAAAGTTGATCAAAAGAAAGACCACAAAAATCACCAGTACGTTGTGCAGATGCTGAAAAAGACGAAACTAGGAAAAAGAAAATCAGTTAAAAGAAAGACCACACAGGTCCCCCCCCCCCATCGTCTTCCCCGTGGTGAAAAAAACACACTTGAAAAATAAACAAAAGATACATCTACCAAAAAAAAAACAAAATAATATAAAGAAATTACCACAAACAGAAGCTACTACTATTACAAACAGATTTACGGAATTAGAAGACATGGAAACTGAAGTTACTCCTCAAACCAATAAAAAATCCTCATGAATTACAAGATAATCCAATGGAATTGCCGTGGATTGAAGGTAAACTACAATGAAATTTTATTGTTGCAAACCAAATTTAATCCTTTGATTATTTGTCTCCAAGAAACCTTCTTTAAGAATGAGGAAAATTTGAATATAAAACATTATCAACAATATAACTACATTAATAATACAGGACTTAGAGCCTCTGATGGTATATCAGTATTCATTAAAAATAACATACCCCATAGCCAAATTGAATTAAAAACAAATTTGCAAATGGTTGCCATAAGAGCAACTTTACACAAACCGATAAGCATTTGTTCTTTATACATACCACCACATGAACAAATAGATAAAAATGAATTGGAGAACTTAATAGAGCAAATACCCAAACCCTTTATTTTCCTAGGGGACTTAAATAGTCACAACACCTTATGGGGATGCAAGGAAACGGATAGAAAGGGAAAGAAAATTGAAAATCTAATAAATAAAAATAATCTATGCTTGTTCAACCAAAAAGAAGCCATTCACATCAATCCAACAAATGGATCGCTTAGTTCGCTTGATTTAACTATATGTGACCCTTCCACTTATCTGGATTTTTCTTGGAGCATATTCGATGATGCCTGTGGTAGCGATCACTACCTAATCATTCTCAAAAACCATGAAGAAATATTTGAACATCCACCAAGATGGAAGCTTAACAAAGCCAACTGAGAAAAATTCAAGAATCTCTGCGCAGAACATTTGACAGAAAACAACATCGATACAATCGAAACATTTACGCAAACATTAATATTAATAGGAGAAGAGTGCATTCCCCAAAACAATACTTTAGGAAAAAAAGAATAGACCATGGTTTAACAAAGAATGTAAAGAATCAATAAATCTACAAAAAGCAGCATTAAGAAAATTTAATAAAGAACCAACAACAAGCAACTTAATTGAATACATATTGCATAGAGTAAAATCACGCAGAATAATAAAGAAAGCAAAAAAAAGAATGCTGGCAAGAATATGTCAGCAAAATCAATGTTTCCACTAAACCAAAGACAGTTTGGGAAATGGGTAAAAAAAATTTCTGGAAAACATAACCCGATATCAATTAAACATCTTTTTACTGAAAATACCAAAATAACAGAAACGAAGGCTATAGCGAACAAATTAGCCAAAAAATTTTCAGAGAACTCTTCTTCGAAAAACTATAACAAAGAATTTCAAACCATCAAGGAAAATATTGAAAAGTACAAGCTAAACTTCAATTCCAAAAACTTTGAAGAATATAATAAACCTTTTTCAATAAGAGAATTGGAAAATTCCATAAACAAATTGCACAACACAACCATAGGACCAGATGAGGTCCACTATAGTTTTTTGAAAATACTTCCAAAAATTTCATTTGAACTTTTACTAAAAATCTACAATGACATCTGAATAAAAAGAAGTTCCCAGAATTTTGGAAACATACAACGATTATTCCAATACCAAAACCAGGAAAAGATTCTTCAGATCCTGAAAATTATCGACCAATTTCACTAACAAGTTGTATGTGCAAAACATTAGAGTGAATGGTAAATCATTGCCTAATTTGATATTTAGAAACAAACAAACTAATAACCAATGCACATTGTGGTTATCGTAAAAATCGTGGATGTCTTGACCATTTGGTCAACTTAGAATGCTATGTCAGAGAAGCCTTCATAAGAGGGGAACACGTCACAACTGTCTTTTTCGATTTAGAAAAAGCTTACGGTACTTCCTGGAAATTCAGAATTATGGAAGATCTATTTGACTTTGGACTTAAAGGTAGACTTCCTGAATTTATTCAAAATTTTTAAACAAACAGAATCTTCAGGGTACGCATAGGGTCTACTCTAAGCGATATAAATAAACAGGACGGTGTGCCACAGGGTAGTATATTATTAACAACCCTATTTAATATAAAAATCAACAACATAGTAAAGGAACTTCTGACATAAATAGAACATTGTACGTGGATGATTGCTCTATAAGCTATTGTTCCAAGCACATCCATACTATTGAAAGAAAATTGCAACACAGTATAAACAAAATGAATAAATGAGCAAAAAAAAAAATGGTTTTAAATTTTGAAAAAATAAAACCAAATGCATTCATTTTTGCAATCAACACAAATTGCACAATGATCCCAAATTACAACTCGACGGAGAAGATCCCCTTTGTTGATGAATACAAGATTTTAGGAATGGCTTTTGATAAAAATAAAAAACTAAATTTTATTCCCCACATAACCTATGTTTAAAAAAAATGTAATAAAGTATTGCAACTTCTGCATGTTGTGGCCCATACAAACTGGGGAACTGACAGGCAGACCTTGTTAAACCTGTACAGATCCCTAATTCGATCAAAAATTGACTATGGCAGCTGTATATACCAAGCAGCAAGAAAATCCTATGTTAAAATTTTAAATCCCATTTACCATACAGGACTGAGACTTGCACTGGGAGCTTTCAGAACATCCCCAGTAAAAAGTTTGTATGCCGGAGCAAATGAGCCTCTACCTAACCTCAGATATAACAAGTTAGCACTGCTATATTATACAAAATTGAAGGCAGATCCCGACAATCCTGCACACGACTGCATGTTCTATTCCAAGTACAAACATTTATTTCAGCAAAAAGAAAAAGCCATTTAAACATTTGGCCTACGAGTGGAACCCATTATTGAAGGAGCAGAGATCCCGATAACAAAAATTCACAAAACATTTACTCCAAAAATACCTCTTTGGAACATTATAGTACCAAAAGTTGACTTAAGTCTTAGCAAACACTGTAAGGGAAAAACTCACCCTCTTGTTTATCAAGAAGAATTTGAACAAATCAAATACAATTATCCTAAACATGCATACATCTTTACGGACGGCTCAAAACAGGTTGATGCAACAGGCAGCGCAGCTGTATATAATAAAAAGATGAAAAGAAGCATCTCTTGAAAGAAACTTCAATCTTTAATGCAGAGGTTTGTGCAATAGATTTAACACTTTATCTCATCTCCAGGGATAACAACACAAGATGTCATTTTCTCTGACTAGCTATCAGCTATAACAGCAATAAAAACACAAAAATTTAACAACCCGTTGTTAGTTAAACTACAGGCTAGACTAAGTGAATTTTTAAAAATAAAATAAATCGTACTCTGCTGGATACCTAGCTACATTGGTATCAGAGAAAATGAATTGGTAGATACAGCAGCAAAGACTTCTCTGAATGATAACCTAGATGAAAGCTTTAAAGTTCCATATACAGATTTAAAAAATATCAATGAATACATTAAAAAACGATGGCAAATTTATTGGAATGGCTACACTAGCAATAAATTATATGCCATTAAACAACAATTGGTAATTGGGAACAAAGTTCCAGAAAAAATAGAAAAGAAGAGGTTGTATTGACGAGATTGTGTATAGGTCACACATATCTTACCCAATCATATTTACTTAAAGGAGAAGACCAGCCAATGTATATTGCATGTCAGGTTCCGCTGACAACAAAACATTTTCTTACTGAATCCATTGATTTTCTGCCTATAAGACGAAAATATTACAAAGACAGCAATATAAAAGAACTTTTCGAAAACATAAAAGTCGAACACATAATCGATTACCTTAAAGAAATTGGTATATATGCAAAAATATAGATTTTCATATACATGTGAATAAGCAAGACGATTTAATACAAATCGATACAGATTAGTATTTGTAAACTAATCCTTTGCAAATTTAATATACATGAGTATAATAAAATAAAAATGTTACTTTCTTATAGAAATTAACACAAACGTAACTACACCTTAGTAGTAAATAATTACTAAAACAAATTTAACACACATAATGCAAATTTATTTTAAATATTTTTATGCAAATATAACACTTGTATAAATTTACACAAACGCAACTACACCTAAGTAGTAAATATTTATCATTACAAATTTACACACACATAACGCAAATTCATTTTAAATATTTTTATCTATTTACTTGCAAATTTACTCGCATTTTAATACATTTTATGCATTTATTTTTTATTTTTGTATTAAAATGTTTACGAATTTAATCCAATTTTAGTACAAACTATATACTTCAGCTATATATTTATTCAAATAATTTTGTTTAAAAAAAAACAAAAAAACAAATATTTAAACATTAAACCCCGATTTGGCATAAAATAACCCAAGGGTGGACATGCCGTTAAACACATAAAAAAAGTATATATATATATATATATATATATATATATATATATATATATATATACACACACACACACACCACCCTTTTTGGCAATTTTATAAGTTCCAAATCTCAGCAACTCTTGATCAGAATTTAACAAATGAAGGCTCATTGGAAAGGTAATGACCTGAATTGTTTAGTGGGCTATGTGACATTTGCCCTTATAGTTTTTTAAGGGGATCATCCATCATCCAGAGCTTATTTTTGGCACTTTTTTTACAGCCATAAAATGTTCCAATCATAGTCGGTTGTTTTCCTAGTTTTGCATATGAATTACAAAATATCTGATGTTTTCCCAAAACCTCTGGCCTTAATGGGAAGGAGACTAAAATTTGCTGCTATGATTTCAAATGATCTAAAACAACAGCAAGGGGAGGCTCGATTCCAAATATTTGTCATATGTTATATCTCCCCTCTTTGGTTTTCATACATAAAGTAAATTTCACAATGTATGAGGATTATTTGATGCTGGAGATAATCATAATAGTACCCTATTTCCAGAAGAGGGGAAATATAACATATGAGAAATATTCAGAATCAAGTCTCCCCTTGCTGTTATTTGAGATTATTTGAAACCATATTAGCAAGTTTCAGTCTCCCCTCTATCAAGGCCAGAGGTTTTGGGAATATATATATATATATATATATATATATATATATATATATATATATATTATGTTTGTAAACTTCTGTAAAATTTTCATTACGGACTAAACTTTTGTTTAGTCGCTTGAAGATATCGCTAGTTACTTGTAACTGGCTTACTGAAATATGCTCATCAATGTGTAGGGACATATTAATGCTTATATAAAACAAAAGGTATATCTTGCTCTACTTTGATATTGAGCACTCTTGCATTAACCTTGTTACAACTTCATTCATTGCTTTACCTCTAAAAAATATTAACTTGGAATTATATACTAGCAGACTACCCAGCATTGCCCGGTCATAAAATACACTTAAATATGTTTTAATTTATGCAAATTTCATATTTATATTTTACCTAATATATAGTAGTGATTTGAAAAGTTTAAAAAAAAAAAAAGGATTTGGGTGCCATCAGCTAGAATAAAAACAAGACAGCACTCCAGCCTTAGTCGTTACCATTTGAACATGCATACAAAAGCACTTTAAGTTGACTTATGCCTGTCAAGTTCCATATTTTCAAATTTTGATCCTTTAGCAGTTTTTTTTACTGGCTAAAGACCAAATCGAATTTGTTCCACAGGTCTTAATCCCTAAGTTTCAAGCCTATAGATCAAAAATTGATGTAGGAGTTTGGTAGACCGTTCCTCAGATAGAAAGACAGACAAGGTCACTTCTTATTCCAAGAGATAGTTTTGAAATTTTGATGCTTACCAGTTCCAAAACCATGTAAAACTTATTTTGGGTGCAAAATTGGTCTTAAAATGTTTGTTACACAAGTATATACCATATGTTCTCATTAAATATCTTGTTTGAACACATACTTTGGCTAATTTTGGATGATATTTTCATTTAATGACATTTTTATCATTTTTGTTTAATATACAACTCATCATAGCTACATAATGTTTTCTTTTAGTTTAACTCTAGCCTTATCTAGGTGAAATTTATTTTCTTTTACCAATATTCTTTTTATTTCTTGTTATTGTAAATTATTTATTTACCATCAGGTTGTTGAAGTTAACTTCAAGTAAATTTATTGCTTTAAAAATTTATGAAAATTATTCGGTTGAATTTAGAAAAAAAGAAAGTTATAATGTGATGAAAGATGCCTGAAACAAACAAAAAAACAACTGGTAATTGTTTATATTAAAGAAAGCTGACTGATTGACTTTTCAGTGTTGTTTCTGAAACAACTACTAGTACAACCTCTATTTAATTTCTGGTGATCCCAAGGGAATAAATATGGCAGTATTTTTTTTTTGGTCATACTACAGCCACCGAGATATAGAAGGTCTGTTAACTGAAAAATGCCTGCAGGCAATGTAAGTAAGATTTGTCAAACTGTCACTGTCGATACTAAGTGAAGGCATTTTTAAAAAGAGCATTAAAACATGTTAAAAAAAGAAAAGAAAGGAAACCAATTTGATTAATAATCAAACTGAACTTCATTTATATATATAAAAGCGAAAATGTGTGTATGTATGTATGTATGTATGTACGACGGATTTTCACGAGATTAGTATCATTTTGAAGCCTCGAAATCTTGGACGACGAATACCGAAAAATTGGCCAAAAACATTAATTCCTTCACCCTAAAATGACCAGTTTTGTACAGTGAGGGGGTAGCAAAAAATCGATCTTTCATTTTCCCCTTTTCTACGACTACTGCGACAATGACGTCATGTTTGACCTAGAAAACGTTGATGTTAGTTTAACTTGCTGGTTTTTTAAATGTTTCATTTTGTCAGTTCTTAGTTGTTTGGCGTCGGTGTAACGTGTCAGATTTTTTTTTCCGCCCTAGCCTCGAGGCTTCGGGTTTGATCCTACCTACCTAAACTTTTTTTTTCTTTTACACCTCTAAACACCCAGGCAACATTTTTTTTTTTTTTCTTTTAATTTAAACAGGATTAATACTTCTCGTATCTTTCCCCCCCCCCCCCACACACAGCGTTGTTATCTTAAGATTGCAGGTTCAATCCGACAGGGCTATTTATGCCATATTTTCTTCTTTCTTTTTTCTGCTTTTTGCTGTTTTTTGGGGGGGGGGGGTTAACAGGGTTATTACTCCCCCCCCCCATGCACACACCTACACCCAGGCAACGCCTGGTATGCCCAATAGTTCAATATAAAATATAAATATTATCTATGTAAAATTATGTAATTTCTGGGTAATTGTTACGGCTTTACCTTATCATGTGCTACAAAAAAAAAATTTTTTTTTCCTGTCTTACTTTCCCTCTCTGTTCTGCTCTAACAAAGTATGCTGACCTGTTCCACAAACCCCAAAATCCTCAACATGAAATATCTCAAAAAAGAAAACACGAATAAACCTAGAACCCCATCCTCCTACGTACACCCCTACTACCATATCTCCTTCTCCAACATCAGGGGTCTACGTTCTAACCTTCCAGAGGTTGAAACCCAATTACAGGAGACGAAACCTGACATATTCTTTCTAAACGAAACTGGAATAGGGCCGACCACCTCCCTAGATGAGTTCATAATTAAAGGATACTCTAACCTAACATCTAAATCTGACTCCCAAGATCGCCACGGGCATGGAATATGTGCCTACATTAAAGATGGCTTCCCATGTGGCAGGGATATCTGCAGAGAAGACCCTAATCTACCTTATATGTGCTTCCGGTTTGCACTTGCTTACACCACCGCATTTATATTTGCTCTCTATCGCCCCCACAACAGTGGAGTTACTGTCTTTAAGAGTATATCAGAAAAAATTGACCACATCCTGTCTGCTCATCCCTCGGCTAACATTCACATTTGCGGTGACTTCAATGTCCATAATGTGGAATGGCTGACCCACTCAAATAAGACTGATGAGGAGGGGAGGTTCCGTCATGATTTTGCCATTGCCTATGACCTCACTCAGATTGTCCGCGAGCCCACCCGTGTGCCCGATAGTACCAGTCAGTTCGCAAGCCTTCTAGACCTTTTTCTATCCACTTCCCCTGAGCTATGCTCATGTTCCGTTCTATCTCCTCTGGGATCCTCTGACCACTGCGTCGTACCAGTTAAGATAAAAATGAAATATAATAAATCTACAGACGTACCTCTCCACTGTACTGTATACCAATACTCTATGGCGGACTGGAATAGCTTCGATATATTCATATCTGATCTCCATCTCCATTCCATGTTTAAAAAGGATGTGTCCTCTATAGTATCAGATCTGACCGAATGGTTACTTGTAGGCATAGGCCAATTCATACCATCCAAAAAATTCTAACAAAAACCTAACAGCCAGCCATGGTTTTCCCCCGAATGTGCTGCTGCCATCACTTTTTCCATAGCTACCAACGTAATAGATGCACTGAAACTAAAGCTGCTTTCAGAACTGCCAGTAACCACTGTAAAAGAATAATAAAAAATGCAAGAGAACTATATGCACAATCCGTTAAGTCCAAAGTAACTGAGCAACGGCTTGGTTCCCACCAGTTCTGGCAAATAGCAAATAGGATCTTGAACAAAAATGTGCGCTCTATCCCAACCATTATCAATGGACCAGAGGTCATCTCGACAGCATCCGACTAGGCCAAACTATTTGCCAAAAACTTTGCAGCAAATTCTACCCTGTGTGACGAAGGCCATCAACTCCCCATATTCCCTCCTATAACAGACAACACACTATGCAACATACAAATATCTGTGCGTGAGGTCGCCAAGCTAATCAAGAACCTTGACTCCAGTAAAGCAACTGGTCCCGACGGTATTCTAATTATAGTGTTAAAAAAATTACAATCAGAACTTGCCCCCATACTTACAAAACTGTTTAAGCGTTGCCTTAAGGTGAAGTGCTTTCCAACACCCTGAAAACCTCATCAGTATGCCCTGTATTTAAGAATTCAGGTGATAAGTCATCCCCCTCTCAGTACAGACCAATAAGTCTCCTGTGTGTCATGAGTTTGCTGGAATCCACAATAAATAGAGAAGTAGTCAACCACCTCAGCAGAAATAACCTTCTTAGCGAAACGCAATATGGTTTCCGCTCTGCTAGATCTACAGCAGATGTGCTAACGGTTATATCTCATAGGATTAGCGAATCTCTCGACAAAGGCTTCAATTCTAGGGCAATTGCTCTCGACATATTAAAGGCCTTCGATAAGGTTTGGCATAAAGGCCTACTACACAAGATTTCCAGCTACGGTATAACTGGAAATGTTTTCTCTATCATTAAATCATTTCTGTCTGATAGGCTCATAGGAGTAGTGGTTGATGGGCAGAAATCAGAAGCCTACAGTATTAATGCTGGAGTCCCTCAGGGGTCCATACTGGGCCCAACTCTCTTCCTGATCTACATCAATAATCTCCCAAAACACATACTAAAATCTTTCGTTGACATTATGCTGATGACACGACCATCTATGGCAACATATCAAAGGCCGTAAATGATGATGTTCTCTCTGATTCTCTCTCCTCTGATCTTGAGCGCGTGGTACAGTAGGGAAAGAGGTGGCTGGTTACTTTTAATGCATCTAAGACCAAGCTCCTATCTCTACATCATAAACGCTCTGATCCCCATCTGGCATCAGTTGAAATAGATAACTCTCGTCTTCGGGAGGCCCCAGGATTTGATAAGCTCCTGGGTTTAACCTTTACACCTGATCTTAAATGGAATACATACAACAAGTCTGTGGCCAAGGTCGCTGGGAAAATGGTGGGATCCTTCTACCGCTCCAGAAGATATCTCACTACTAATGCAATTCTCTATCTATATAAGAGCCAAGTATGTCCAAAGATGGAGTACTGCTGCCACATCTGGGTGGGGGCTGCAAAAAACAGCCTATCCTGCCTTGACGGAGTACAAAATAGACTCCGTGGCTTGGTGGGGGATGCCCTTTTCTCTACCCTGCAACTTCTTTCCCACAGAAAAGACGTAGCGAGCCTGTCATTGTTCTATCGTTATTTCCATGGCAGGTGCTCGTCTGAGCTCCATTGTCTGGTCCCCCGCCAATCTTTCTCAAAAAACACCCGACTAGCTGAAACCACCATCAATAATTTTCCCCACTCCCTATCTGTGCCTAAATCAAAACGTAGATACCATGAACAAAGCTTCTTTCTTAGAACTGCACGCCTGTGGAACTCTGTTCCGCTTGCCTGTTTCCCTCCCGACTTCAACCTAGATGTCTTCAAGTCCAACACAAACAAATTCCTGATGAACCGCCCCCCCCCCCAAGTAATGACACCGTACCAATTCTCCAATACTATTGCTACACTATCCCTTTGATTACTGTACACACAATAACCCTTATCCCTGAGTGGCCATTGGGCCTTGATAAGTGGTGAACTCCATGTAAAAAAAACAAAAAAAAAACTGAATTATGAATTGAGGGAACAAACAATTAAAGAAACATAAAACACAATCAGTTCTTGGCCTTCGGGATAAGATCACAGTGTAGTATCTGTTCTGATGCTACAATTCACCTTTTCTGTCCTCGACCGGTGTAGAAATTCTTCATGAATGAGACGATTTTTATTTTTGTTCCTATCCAGAGTGCCCCTTATTGGGGAGCTGGATTTTCCCCACAAGATTATATGTTGAAATATTTCAATAACTATTACTTTTAATACAGAATTTATATTTAAAGTTTTGATTTTCTGTTCTTCTATGTCCATTTTTTCCCATGTTTCATCAATTGCATGGTTAGGAATCCTAAAATCTAAGAAAATATAGTAAACATCTACAATATGAAATCAGGGTGGCGATGAATTTGGAAGGAGACATTATTATTATTATTATTTCACTCACTAGGAGTTGTCTCACAGGCCATCATCAGTGATCGCTCACTAGCAGTAACTTGTGGTATTCGCTGGAGACCGAGTAACAACAAGTCTCCCCAGATTTCCAATGCTCTCTACCTTTTGACCACTTGTGCAGATGATTGTTTTTTAATTTTTATATCTAGCGGAGGAACTCGAATTTCATTTTTTTTTTTTAATTGCAAAGCAAACAATTTTTATGAGAATATTTTTCAGTCTGTTCTTTTAATAATAAATAAAACTTTTTATTGAGTTTTTCCAAATATTTTAAAGTTAGAAGCATTTTTCACGATTTTTTTTTTTCCTTAAAACTAAAACACTAGATGAATTCAATATTTTAGCACCGGGCATAATTTATTTCTTTGAAATTTATTTAAAACTTAAGTGTTTGTTTGTTTTATAACATTTTATTGGATGTGGGGTGGGGTTCTAACTATTTTGCACTTTCACCTAACAATTCAGTGGAAAAAAAAAAAAAAAAGGGTGAATACACTGCACAAGCACCATTATTATTATTATTACAACAACCACAATAATTGAAAAAAAAAAAAAGATACTTTGCGGGGAACATAGATCCTGCATAAATAGGTTTTAATTTAATGGTTGCTCCCTAAAAAGCGCATACACAAAAGGTTTTGATTGGTTTATTTAATCACAAAAACTTTTTTGAAGGTACTATTTGAGGCAAAAAAAAAAAAAAAAGGCCAAAAGTATTATTTGAATATGAAAAAATAAATGTAACAAAAAAATTAAAATATTAGTGTGGAAGATATAATATAATAATAGAAATAAAATAAAAACAAGCACGAAATAAAAGTATGAAGAAAATTTTATTAAAGAAATTTTTAAAATTCAAAAAATAAAATACAAAAAGTTTTTGTGATTAAATAAACCAATCCACTTGCTGTTAGGTTTTGTTAGATGGAAATTATTCCAATGTGCAATTATTATAATTGCAATTATATAATTATCCAAATAGAGAATTGTTTTTTTCTTTTCAGGAGAATAAAAAACATGCACAATCTAAGGCAACAAAAAATATTTTTATTGCCATGTGGTTGAACACTGAAAACTTTCTTTACCTACATGTTGATCTGGTAATGACGTCACGCTGTTATGTTCATTAGCCTACTCTTTCTGTAGCCATGGTCATACAGCATATGATGATATAGAGTTTGCATGTATCTTGTATAGTTTCTGACTTTTAACCAAACACACACGTTTTGGAATACCGTATATAAAGTACAGAAGAAAGACCCATCGACATTCAAAGATCTGTTCAATTAGAAAAACTACGTTAAGTAAATGTTAGGTGATATTCATTTGTAATTTTATTATTCCATTTATTTTATGTATATGCAATATTTTTGTTGATCTTCAGTTAATTTAATGAAAAAATTAAATTAATACATATTTAATCAAATATTTGCTGATTAATCTTTGGGAAAAGTAATTAAAATTTAGCTACGAAAAAAACATATACAAAGCAAGAGTTGAGAAAGAGAAGGTGATTCATTGCTTGGCCTACCTCTCTCTCTCTCGTTATCTCCGTTTCTCTCTGTTCTCATTAGCAACATTACATGAAGAAAGTGATACTGCTCCCAACCACTTAGTGGCTGTTTCTCTTTTTTAAATTTAATGAAAGAATCAAGTTTTAAAAAAAGCACACAAACACAATTGTAGAGGTGAATTGAAGTCTTCCTTTTAGTTTCCTGATATGTTATTAACGATAAATTTGTATTGAAATGTACCTCTCTCTCTCTCTCTCTCTCTCTCTCTATATATATATATATATATATATATATATATATATAAAAGCGAATATGTATGTATGTTCGCTTTTTGTGTATGCCTGCAAAAAGGCTTTTTTCGTCAGCCTTCTCGCTCGGCTCGCTTCTTCTGAAAACTTTTTATATCACATCTAAATGATATCTACGACTTAAGAACAGGGGTCGCGTGTGTATTTATTTTGCCTGACTTTCACGCGCTATTTTTTTCCAGATATTTCGATCCCCGCATGTTTCTTTCGCTTTTCAAACAAGCAAAAACTGGCTCGCAGCCGCGTCATGTTTGAAGGTCAAACATCACGCGACTTCTCGCACCTGTTAATTTCATTTTATGAACATTAAATTAAAATGCTTTTCATTCCTCTTCTCTCATGTCTCATGGCCGAGATGGTTAGGTCCCAAGGTTTTTTCCATTTCATTTCCACCTCCACGGCAAAGGTTCGGGGTTCAAGCCTACTTTCCTACTAAAATTTTTTTTTCTTTTACACCTCCAAACACCCGGCCAACGTTTTTTTTTTTTTTTTTTAACACATAACGTTAGTTCAGTTGATTAGCGCATTGGTTCATTATCTAAACGTTTTGGGTTCAAATCGTGGTGTGAGATGTCTTTTTTTTTTTTTTTTTTTTTTTTTTTTAATTTAAATATTGAACCAGTGTTATTTAAGCCATTTTTCATGTAACGTTCATTTTTTTTTTTTTTTTTTTTTTTTTTTTTTATTACTTCGCTTATCCACCCCCGACCACACACCCAAAAACACCCGGGTACCCACCGATTTTTTAAATTTTAATATCGAAACAGGGTTATTTAAGCCATTTTTCGCGTGTTCGTTTTTCTGTTTTCATCGTTCGTTTGCCTTAGGTTAGTTTTTTTTTTTTTTTTTTTTTTTTTTTTTGGTGTTTTGATCTACCCCCCCCCCTGCTTAATTAAAACGTTTTCTTTTTTTTACTTCGCTTATAACAAACAAACCTCGTCATTGACATCATCGTCGTCGTTGCCGTAACGCTCGAAGACTTCCGGGCGCACACCTGTCAATTTGGTTCTTACTTAAATAAATCCTGGCTGGCCGATTTTATTTTCAAGCTTTGCCTCAGGGTTTCGGGTTCGATCTACCCCCCCCCCCCTTTTTTTATTTAACACCTACAAACACCTGGGCAACACCGGGTACCCCCGCTAGTATATATATATATAAAAGGTTCCCGGGGGGGGGTACTATCACTTAGAAGTGTTTATATACCCCTTAGATAATAATGTCTAGGATTTGCGAACGCGCATCGCATCTAGATTTATTTACAGCAACTTTTACAAAATTATTGCTATTTTGGCTTCTCATGTGTTGATTCGGCTTTTTCGTATAAAAGCGAAACTGATCTGAAGCGAAAGTGCGTTTCCCGGCACGAAAGCCGGAAACGTCCAGAAAGCAATGGGCGTTTTATAACGTGGGGGGGAACTCCTTATATCAGACAATTGCTATTCATATGGGCACTCTCCTCTTTGTGGGGAGCTGATTCGCGAACCAAAAAGTTGGAAAATGAAACCAGAAAAACTGTTTCACAGTATATGTTCACTGCGGGACGTCTATGGCATGATCATTAAAATCGCGCATCAATTTAACTTTTTAATCATTAAAATTAAGCTCTGTTTAGTTACCCACTCACCCATGAAGGGAGAGTAAGTTGTCAGGTTTTTTTCACACTTTCTCTTACACCTTCGCCTCAATCGTCAGGGTTCGATCCTACCTACTTACCAAAACTTTTTTTTTTTTTTTTTTTTACCCCATCCCCCACCCACCCAACACACACACCTACAAACACCCAGGCAACAATAGTCTATTATATAAATTTCACCTGTCTGTTTAAATGTATGCATGTTTGTATGTTTGCCTAAAACTTTTAACAGAGGCGACGGATTTTGACGAGATCAGTATCGTTTTGAAGCTCGACTCTTCAGACAACAAATATCAAAAAATGAGAAAAAAATATTAATTCCTTCACCCTCAACTGGGCACTTTTCTACAAGAAGGGGTTGCTTTTTTTGCTGATATTTTCGAAAGTCATCCCCTCTTTTCGATTGATTAGCCTTAATTTAAACCTTCGCCACTTCCAGTTTGGCGATGGACGCAACAGCAAAGTTTTTTTTTTTTTTTTTTTCCATGTTCTTTTCCTCCTTCACTTCACAGTACGGGTTCGAGCCTGCCTGCCTGCCTACTACCACTATTTTTTTTTTTTTCTCAACACACACCTCCAAACACTCAGGCAATACCGAGCACTCAGACTAGAGTTTATATGAATAAAAGCTGAAGTTTTTGTCCTATGTTTACAACAAACTGATGAATGAAATGTTTATTCTTTAACATTTTTGTTTCAAATTTTGTTGAAGTGATAGTAACCTCACAATGCCAGTGAATATAAAGAAACTAAATAGTGCATTTTTATATTTTTTTCTAGAGATTTTAGGCCAGGTGCTAAATGTGAATATACAACTCAAGTACAGTTAAGGTAAAACATTTTTATTGTATCATGATTTTGGTTTTATTTGTTCGTTACACATTTTGCAGCTGTTTCTTTTGTTTCTCATCATACTTTGGCTGTATCTCAACTTGAGTATTTAAAGTTTTACTTTTAATTCTCATTTTTAACTGGATTTTTTTTTAATCGCACACTTGATGATTCCCAATTAAATTATCATGACAGCAAAAAAATAAAACAGGTGTTGCTCTACTCACACACACAATCTCCTTTTTATTTTCATATTTTTCTCAATTTATGTTATTTACAAAATGAAGTTAAAATTAAAATATCAATATTTTAGAATTTCTCAAAACTACATGTTGAAGCTGTATGGTGATTCTAATGTCTTAATCTGAATAAGTAAAAAAAGAATAAAAACATTTTTTCAAAGCAACTTTTTAATCTTTTGAGAGGTTTACATAACTCCATATTTTATTTTGTTTCATAAAATGTAATTATTCTCTAAAATAAAATACTCCAATATATAAAATTTATTTTTCTACATGATCTTTTCATGCTTTTCTAATATCATGTCTTTACAGATTTTGCCTTTTGGAAACCAGCTGTGAACAGGATGACAATTTCCCTCCAAGTATATGTGTGAGAGTTAATGGAAAACTGGCCACACTTCCTGTGAGTTTGATATTAAACTTCACTTTATACAAGCAGGGGGCATTATCCAAGAATTAAAATGGCCCATATTAGTGCTTAATATATACAAAAGCAAAACATACAGTATAACGTGTTATTTTAAATAGTTAAAAGTATAAAAGTCAAAACTATTATTCCGAACACTTTAACACTTTTATTGCAAATTTCTTCAAATCAATTACTTGATTTAATAATTATCATTATTGAATTCCTTAAAATCTTATAGAAAAATGACACATGAGCAAAATCAGAACGTGGTAACTCGGATTTTGATTGTTAAAATTTTAAATTGGCCAATTCTGACTTCTAAATCAATGAACTTGTACTGATTCCAACTCTAACTTTGAATGCTAACATAAAATGCTAATTGACAAACTATTTTTGTTTTATATGTATACTAGCGAGGGGTACCCGGCGTTGCCCGGGTGTTTTTCGGGGTATGTGAAAAGAACCCGAAAATGTGAGAAAAAAAACCCAAAAAAACAAAGCCTTCACGACGCACAGTTGGAAAATAGTAAAGTGTTTTTAAAAAACAACGGCAATAGGTATTCAGCAGTTATTTTGTGCGGGACAGTTTTGAATGAGGTGAATAAATCAGTTTGTTTGTTTTTAAAAACCCGCTCCCTGTTTATTAGGAGGTACAGTCTGATATGACGAAGACGACATTGAACAAACGTTAATTAGCTCTCTGGAGACAACTGGCTTTCGGTCTGTGATTAGAGTCGAGTTTTGCTTTTTTTTATACCGAAAACCGAATGTGACACGTGCCAATGCGGGAAATGTGGAATAATTAACGTTTGAAAGTCAATAAAATTAAATAGACAGGCGAGCTAAGTGGATAACTCTGAGATATTACAATTTATAAATGATATAAAAAGTTTTAAGAAGTTGTGAACCGAGCAAGCGCTTCTTTGAAAGAAGCCTTTCGTGGACATCGAGAAAAAGCGTACATACATACACACATACATTTTCAATTTTATATATATAGACTAGCAGTTCAGCTCAGCTCTGCTGAAGCCATATGTACTGTTCATAACTTTATGTGCATATTGATATATATTAAAACGTGTGACTCCTGTCCAGGTAACCTACATTTAAAATTTCAAGTGTTTAGACCTAAAATTGGCAGAGGAGTTTGGTAGAATCTGTATATGTCAACTCTTCCAACCTTGACCTCTTGGCAGCCAAATTATCGCCGAAAAACTGCTTGCTGCATGTTTGAATACCTTTTATGTAAAATTTCAAATGTTTAGACCCAAAATTGGGTGAATAGTTTACTAGAGACAGCAAAGGTCAAATCTTTTGAACTTTGACCCTTTGGCTGCCAAATTTTTGAGTAAAAACTTACTAAAAGGCTTGTGTGTCTGAATACACTTAATGTAAAATTTCAAATATTTAGACCAAAAATTGGCTGAGTAATTTAGTAGAGACCGCAGAGGTAAATTTTTTCTTAACTTTGACCCCAATTTTGACCCCTTAACATTTATTGTTTTGGGTTCAAATCAAATTAAAAAGTTTGATCGATATCCAAGTAACCTACATCTAAAATTTCAAGTGTTTAGACCCAAAGTTAGTGGAGGAGTTTGGTAGCATTTTCAAAGGTAAAATCATTGAACTTTGACCCCATGACAGCTAAATTTCTGGCCAAAAACCGAACAAAGATTTTCTCAAGTCTCAATATCCCTCATATCAAATCTTGAGTCTGTAGACTGAAACTTCACAGTAGTTATGTAGGGAACTGCACAGACACACGCACACACAATTTCACTTTTATAGATATATAGATAACGTGCGTCTATCTATAGTTATTGATAACCTGAGAATAAACAAAAATATTTCTGCATAGCTTACCTACTATATTTTTATACTACAATTATGTATCGAAGCGCTGTCGAAGTAAGTTCTGATAAGATATGTAGTAAATAATTTATAAGTAAATACATGAAATAGTAATAAAAATATTTAATTTCCTTGTTGCGAAAATATTTGTTCAATAAAAGAATAAGTTGGTATTAAATAGGGAACTTTTATTTCATAATCTATATCTATAGATATAAAAGCGAAAATGTGTGTGTGTGTGTTTGTATGTCTCGCAAAAACTTTCGACACAGGTCACGGATTTTCACGAGATTGTTATCATTTTAAAGTTCCAACCTTCGCCCGACAAATATCGAAAAATTGGCCAAAAACATTAATTTCTTCACCCTAAAATCATCAGTTTTCTACAGGGAGGGGTCAGCAAAAACGGTCCTCTCATGACCAGTTCGCTTCTACGCATGCGCAAATGACGTCGGAACATGATTTACTTTAAATTTAAAAAAACGATCCAATGTTGTTGACGTCGTCTTAGCTCAGTTGCTTAGAGGGCGGCCTCATTATCTAAAGGTTTTGGGTTCGAATCGTGGTGTGAGGTGTCTTTTTTTCTTTTTTTTTTTTTTGATTTTTTTTTTTAATTTTAATATTGATACAGGGTTATTTAAGCCAGTGTTTTTTTTTTTTTGTTTTTTTTTTTTATTTTTCACATTTTTTTAAAGAAGGTTTAATGTTCGTTTTTCTGTTTTATTTTTCCATCACATTCGCGTTTTCTTTTTTTGATTTTCCCATTTTTACATTTAACATCGTTCGTTTACCTTACGTTAGTTTTTTTTTTTTTTGTGGGTTTTATTTTCGATTTTTTTTAAAGTTTTAACATTTGTTTTTTTTTTGGTTTTTTTTTTAAATATTTATTTCGCTTATTCTTATGTATTGTTTATATTACTTAAATTCAAATGTGTTTCCGTTAGTATGTCGCGGTGGCCCAGTGGTTAACATCGCACAATTTTTTTTCACACTTTAATTTCCAACTTTGCCTCAAGCGTTCGGGTTCAATCCTCATACTCACCTACCAAAACTTTTTTTATTTATTTTAAACCCCCCAAAAGCACACACACCTCCAAACACCCGGGCAACGCCGGGTACCCCCTACCAGTATATGTATAAAAGGCAAAAGTGGTGCGCGCATTTCTGTATGTCCAGCAAAGGCTTTTTTCTCAGGGGTTACTATGTTTTAGAGCTTTTTTATATACTCCCTAGTTCATAAAATCTAAGATTTGTGAAGATACATCGTCTCTAGATTTATTTTGATCAACTTATAAAATTCACGCTACTCTATCCTCTCGCGTGTTTGTTCGTATAAAACCGAAACTAAGCGAAAGCAGCTTCCCGGCTTTTCTGCCAGAGACATCCAGAAAGCAATTAGCTTTGATGAATGTGGGGGAAACCCCTCATATCAGACAATTGCTATTCATTTAGACACTCCCTTTTTATGGGGAGCTGGCTTTCCCCAACACCGTGGGTAAACAAATAAATGAAATGGCAGACATCGACAAAGATGTCATGTATTTTTTTTTCCCCCCTCTCTCCCTCTTTGCATTACAGGTTCGAGCCTGCCTGCCTGCTTACTACCACTTTTTTAGCACCTCTGCCTATTGTTGTTTTTATTCACCCCCCCCCCCTCCTTCACTTCGCCGGTTGGGGATCCTTGTTACACCATCTACACATATACACATACGTGGGCAAAGAAGCTTTAACAGATAGTTAAAAATTTGCATTATAACTTTTCGAAATGATATGATCAGAAATTGAGTAAAATAAAAAAAAAATTTTTTTCATTATTTTATCACATCTGTTAGAGATTGTTGCATAGAACAATTTGTGTTTTCAGTAAATTTTGTTTGTAATCAGAAATATATATATATATATATATATATATTTTTTTTTTTTTTTCAAAAGTGGTCAAAATCAAGAAATTCTAGGATCTTGTACTTGTAAAGAAAAAAAAATTATTGATAAAAAAAAAAACATTTAGGGTTTCTAATGATTTCTTTCTTTGGGAAACAATTGTCGTATATGTGATCATTTATTGTCATTCTGTTTATAAACTTGAATAGATGAAAAATTTTCAAGTATTATAAAGTGTTTTCTGTAATTTTCCTAAACATTTGTTCTTTTTCTTCCTTTCCAGAACCCAATACCTACAACTAAACCTGGTGTTGAACCAAAGCGACCAGGACGTCCAGTAGATATTACAGCATTATGTCGGTTGTCACCCACAGTGCCCAATCATGTTGATGTATCATGGGCGTCAGAATTTGGACGGGTATGTTTTCTCAGAAGTTAGACCCGTTGTGTGTGAGAGATACATACATTGCATGCTTGTTTGTTAATGTTTATTTTAACCATGTGTACAACCTTTGGCCCATCAAGTAAACAGGAAATAACATCAGAAAAAAATGTAGAGTCCTAGCAGTATTCAACCAATGCCCTATGCAGGTCATTCTACGAATCAAGAAAGGGGCTTGAAACAAAGCCAAACTACTGTTGTTGCCACCAAAATGTGGACGGCTCAACAAGAACTTGTTTATATTGGATTTGAAGATTTCTATTCAACCAGGAAGCAGGCCAGCAGAAGTGTTCCACAGATGGACAGTTCTGGGAAAGAAGCTTTGTTCATGGAATCTGTGTTTAGATTTAGGCACAGATAGGGGGGTGAGGGAAATCGTATATAGTGGTTGTAGCTAATCAAGTATTTTTTGTGAAAGTTTGACAAGGAAGACCATAGATTGGAGTTTAGTTGAGTACTTGCCATGAAAATATTGATAGAGCAGAGAGAGGCTCGCAACATCTCTTCTGTGGAAAAGAGGCTGCAGGGAAGAGACAAGGGCATCACTTACTAGGTTTCAGAGCCAGTTTTGGGATGCCAGCATTAATACTATTACTATGAGTTTCTAATTTTTGCCCATCAGTGACTACTCTTATAAATCTATCAGAGAGAAAGGATTTAATAATTGAGAGGACATTTCCAGTAATTCCATAGTTGTCGATCTTGTAAAGTAGACCTTTATGCTATACTCTGTCAAAAACATTTGATAATTTTTTACTTTTATACTTCCAAACACCTGGGTAACGCCGTGTACACCTGCTAGTCCATATATATAAAGGGCTAAATGTGTGTGTGTGTTTGTCTCACAAAAACTTTTGACAGAGGCGACGGATCCTGACGAGATCGGTATCATTTTGAAGCTCCAACCTTCAGATGACAAATATCAAAAAATTGTCCAAATATGTCAAGAGCTCTTGCTCTAGAAATGAAGCCCATATCAAGCGATTCACTAATCCTGTGTGATATAACAGTACATCAGCTGTAGATCTCAGAGAACAGAAATCATATTGTATATCACTGAGCCGGTTATTTTTGTGAGATGGTTGACCACGTCTCTGTTGATCACAGATTCCAGCAATTTAGTCATGATGCCTAGGAGACTGATTAGTTTGTAGTAATAGGGAGATGACCATACACTGATGACTGTATACACGCTTTATATAAGCATGTCTGTATGTTCCTGATATAGGTTAGATGTTTGATGTTATTTATAATTTGATTGTCCTTATTTTTTTCTGCTATATACTTCATTTTATACTTCATATAATTTATTGATATTAACAGTAATATGCTGATTGAATTTAAAAAAAAAAGATAAATCATGAGAACCTTTTTATGGTCTTATTTAAAAGATAAATTATTTGTATCAAAAATGTTTAAGAGTGCATAGAGAGGCGGGGGGGGGGTCCATTTTTCTCCCTTCCTCCTCTTCTCCCCAATTTTTTCTTGCCATGCCAATTTTTTTAATATTGTCTTATAAGAAACCCTCACCATCTAACACTCCCCATTGATTTCTTACGATCTTATTTAAAAAATAACTTTTGATGTAACTTACCAAATTGTTAATGTTTATTATTTCTATGCATGATGAGAAAGTTTGTCATGAATGTTTATAATGATACAATGTTACAATTTGGGTGTCAAGTAACAAACTTTGCAAAGTACTACCAAGATATCAGAGCCAGTTAGTAAATGTATATGTACAACAACGATGAATCTATAGTTCGTATATGTGTGAATAGCGAGGCAGCTATAGTTCGTATATATATATGTGTGAATAGCGATGAATCTATAGTTCGTACATACGGGAATAGTGATGAATTTATAGTTTGTATATGTGTGAATAGCGATGAATCTAAAGCTCGTATATGTGTTAATATCGATGAATCTATAGTTCATATGTGTTAATGGCGATGAATTTATAGTTCATATATGCGTGAATATCGATGAATTTATAGTTCATATATGTGTGAATATCGATGAATTTATAGTTTTTATATGTGTGAATATCGATGAATTTATAGTTCATATAAGCGTGAATATCGATGAATTTATAGTTAATATATGTGTGAATATCGATGAATTTACAGTTTGTATATGTGTGAATATCGATGAATTTATAGTTTTTATATGTGTTAATAGCGATGAATTTATAGTTCATATATGTGTGAATAGCGATGAATTTATAGTTTGTATATGTGTGAATAGCGATGAATTTATAGTTTGTATATGTGTGAATAGCGATGAATCTATAGTTTTTATATGTGTGAATAGCGGTGAATCTATAGTTCGTATATATGTTAATAGCAATAAATCTATAGTCCGTATATGTGTGAATAGCGGGGTAATCTATAGTTTGTATATGTGTGAATAGCAATGAATCTATAATTTGTATATGAGTGAATAGCGATGAATCTATAGTTTGTGTATGTGTGAATAGCGATGAATCTATAGTTTGTATATGTGTGAATAGCGATGAATCTATAGTTTGTATATGTGTGAATAGCAATGAATCTATAATTTGTATATGTGTGAATAGCGATGAATCTATAGTTCGTATATGTGTGAATAGCGATGAATCTATAGTTCGTATATGTGTGAATAGCAATGAATCTATAGTTTGTATATGTGTGAATAGCAATGAATCTATAGTTCGTATATGTGTGAATAGCGATGAATCTATAGTTTGTATATGTGTGAATAACGATGAATCTATAGTTTGTATATGAGTGAATAGCGATGAATCTATAGTTTGTATATGTGTGAATAGCAATGAATCTATAGTTCGTATATGTGTGAATAGCGATGAATCTATAGTTTGTATATGTGTGAATAACGATGAATCTATAGTTTGTATATGTGTGAATAGCAATGAATCTATAATTTGTATATGTGTGAATAGCGATGAATCTATAGTTCGTATATGTGAATAGCGATGAATCTATAGTTCGTATATGTGTGAATAGCAATGAATCTATAGTTTGTATATGTGTGAATAGCAATGAATCTATAGTTCGTATATGTGTGAATAGCGATGAATCTATAGTTTGTATATGTGTGAATAACGATGAATCTATAGTTTGTATATGAGTGAATAGCGATGAATCTATAGTTTGTATATGTGTGAATAGCAATGAATCTATAGTTCGTATATGTGTGAATAGCAATGAATCTATAGTTTGTATATGTGTGAATAACGATGAATCTATAGTTCGTATATGTGTGAATAGCAATGAATTTATAGTTCGTATATGTGTGATTAGCGATGAATTTATAGTTTGTATATGTGTGAATAGCAATGAATCTATAGTTTGTATATGTGTGAATAGCGATGAATATATAGTTTTGTATATGTGTGAATAGCGATGAATTTATAGTTTGTATATGTGTGAATAGCGATGAATTTATAGTTTGTATATGTGTGAATAACGATGAATTTAGAGTTTGTATAAGTGTGAATAACGATGAATCTATAGTTTGTATATGTGTGAATAGCGATGAATCTATAGTTTGTATATGTGTGAATAGAGATGAATCTATAGTCCGTATATGTGTGAATAGCGATGAAACTATAGTTTGTATATGTGTGAATAGCAATGAATTTATAGTTCGTATATGTGTGATTAGCGATGAATTTATAGTTTGTATATGTGTGAATAACGATGAATCTATAGTTTGTATATGTGTGAATAGCGATGGGTCTATAGTTTTTATATGTGTGAATAGCGATGAATCTATAGTTCGCATATGTGTGAATAGCGATGTATCTATAGTTTGTATATGTGTGAATATCGATGAATTTATATTTCGTATATGTGTGAATGTCGATGAATTTATATTTCGTATATGTGTGAATAGCGATGAATCTATAGTTTTTATATGTGTGAATAGCGATGAATATATAGTTTGTATATGTGTGAATAGCGGTGAATCTATAGATCGTATATGTGAATAGCAATGAATTTATACTTTGTATGTGTGTGAATAGCGATGAATCTATACTCCGTATATGTGTGAATAGTGATGAATCTATGTATCTACTTTCAGAACTCATTCTTTAAAAATGGGGCTTATGATGGGAACGAAGTTGTTATTTGTATATTTAATATGAATTTATTCAGATTTTCTTTCATCAAATAATTTGTAATATATTTTTTTATTTTCATTTGGAACATGATGTTGTAGTTAACTAACAAAGTATTTGTTTGTCTTACAGGGTTATTGTGTTGCTGTTTATTTGGTGAAAAAACTCACCTCTGACATTCTTCTACAGAGATTAAAACAGTTTGGTAATCGCCATCCAGATCATTCCAGAGCTTTGAGTAAGTGATTTTTGTTAAAGGTCAACAGAAAACTTTTCATTTTTACAATTCAAATATTTCACAATTTGACAAAGAAATAAAAGAAGTTTTCCTCTTTAGCATTGTTTTTATAGATTTAATCATTTTGTTCATTAATGTCACATCCTCTAACATAATTGATCTCACAGCCTTCAGATTTGTTTAATCTGTTATCCTGAATTTCACCAGTTTCCTATCATGGTCACTTATTCCATCATGTTTGGTAGTGATCAGATGCCCCCCCCCCCAACACACACACACCTATCATTTTGTTAAGCTTCCTAATTTTCTTTGTTTTTGACAGTTAAAGAAAAATTGCAGCATGATCCAGACAGTGAAATTGCAACTACCAGCCTTAGAGTGTCATTGATGTGTCCAGTAAGTATGTCTTGAAAACTCTTCTACATTGTTAGATTTGTCATTTTGAAAAATGACAAATATTCTTTAAACATTTTAATATATTCTTTTTACTTTCTTTTCAATTTGTTGCTTAATTAAGAAAGAACTTTGCAAGTATTTGGATTTAATGCTCTGGTAATATTGTTGTAAATATTCTATTCTATACAATGAATCATTTCTAATATTTTAATCTATGTAATTATGCTTATAATTATCTATACATGTGTGTGTGTTTGCATATGTTATATACGGCACAATCACGTTGACACACTGGTTCTCGTCAGATCACCGAAGTTAAGCAATGTTGAGCTTGCCCAGTACCAGATGGGTGACCATTTTGGGAAGGCTTAGGTGGTCTATGTGCTTTCCGCTTATCTCGGCATTGTTTCCAGTCGTTCTGAACTTGCACTTGCCATTGGTATTCAACAATGTCGACTCAGGAGAGGTGTGATTGGAGATTGCATGATTGTTGCCACAAAAAAATTTCACACACAGGCACCCTTACAGTGAGTATCCATAGTCTATCAAGACTGAAGGAAGCCTATATGTATATATAGATATATACACACACACACATCGGTAAATATGGTTGATTACCAAATGCTTTATCGTACCACTTATTCGAGATTGCATAAATAGAAATAAGAATTATTCCTGTTGAAGCAAAAAATGCATTTGTTGTAGTCTGGTTCAAACATTTATGGGGACAACAATCAAATAGTGACAACAACAGCTACAAGGTTTTGGCGTATAAAGGCAATTAATGTCATAAAACAAGCACAACTTGTAATGAAGTATAGTTTTTGTTTGTAAAAAAAAAAAATTATTTTAATACTTATCTGGATTGTTTATCTGTTTTTTTTTTTTTTTTTAAATCTTTTTCATTATCTTTTAATCACTCTTAATAATCTTAATTATATGATTAGGGTTCTACTCCTTTAACAAATATTATTGCATTTTCTTGCTTGAATATAAGTGATTTCTGGGAATTCCATGATTTGCAACAATAATAGTGTTTCTCTTCAGACATTTTTGGATTTGCTATGTAACATTCTGTGTCTCTTCATGTCTTTGTTGATGATTACGTAGTCCAGGGCTGATGAATGGATTTCAACAAGTAGGTTGAAATGTTTATTTTATTTTGGGACACGTTTTAAGGTCTCCGTTTTATGAGATGTACCCTTAACGCTATTATATTTTTCATTTTAGGCATCTTCATCAGTAGTCTCCTTAATTAGGCAAACTCGTTATTTTTCTTTCATTCTTTTTCACTTGGACCCTATCTCAAGTTTCGTACACTTAATGTTTATCATGAAGATCAGCACACACACACACTTATGAGTTAAGTGAGGGACAGGTTTGGGGTTAATGAAAAAACATCCAAATAAGTGTAATTGCTACTTGTGTGTATGTGTGTCTGTTTTAATTAATTTATATTTATTTACAAGACTGGTTAAATATGTGACATATATATATAATGAAAATGCATAAAACATGAATACAAAAAGTATAAAAGTTTATAACTTTTCTGTATTCATTTTCTATTGATGATGTGCAGGAATACAAAACATTATGAAAAAAATTGAAAAACGTTTTTATTACAAGAACATAATCTCCAAGTGTACCTTCCATGTAGTGAAAAAAAAAATATATATACAACAGAAAATCGCTTGAAATATTTTATAGGTCATAAATTATGAGTTTAAAAGCAATAAACGCTATTTTAAAAATTATTTCTTAAATTAATCTTTGCATATGTGTTGCATTTCATCCCTCTGTCTTTTCACAAAATTTTTGCCCAATTTTTTGCTTTTAGTTAAAATAAACCTTTGTTGCTGAAAAATTTTAGATTGGAAATGTTTTTCTTTAAAAATTTTAATTTCTTAATTTGAAGAAATTTATTGCATTTTGCAAACATTTCGTACATTAAATGTTTTAGTTTCTTTTTTTTTTTTTTTTTTTCTTTTTTTTTTCTTTTTTTTTTTTACTCATGAATGTTATGTGCAATTTATAAAATAGTATTGTTCAATTTTTTGACGGGATCCCACCAGAGATCTGGAAATATGGAGGCCCAGCATTGCGCAGCAAGCTCCATGTGCTCCTTGTCTGTTGTTGAGAGCAGGGAGAACTCCCACGGGACCTCTGTGATGCAGTCATTATTGCCTTGTATAAAAACAAGGGGGAAAATTCAGTCTGCTCTAACTACTGGGGAATAACCGTGCTCTCCATCACAGGTAAAATCCTTGCCCATGTGCTCCTGAATAGACTGATACCTTCTATCGCAGAAGACCACCTCCCAGAAACACAATGTGGCTGTAGAGCAAACAGGGACACCACAGACATGGTCTTTGTCCTCAGACAACTCCAAGAGAAGTGCCGTCAACAAAACTGTAACATTTGTGGAACTGACCAAAGCATTTGACACAGTGAGCAGGAGAGGGCTTTGGCTGATCATGGAGCACCTTGGCTGCCCCCAAAGCTTCTCAGCATGATCATTCCGCTGCATTAGAACCAAAGCGGCCAGATCAGAGTTAAAAACAACTTCTCTTAACCCTTCCTCATAGTCAACGGCGTGAAACATGGATATGTCCTGGCACTGATCTTCTTCAGCATGATGCTCAAGCAGGCGATCAAAGATCTTGACGATGACAATGCTGTCTACATTCGCTACCACCTCGACTGCAGTCTGTTCAACCTCAGAAGGCTGCAAGCCCACACAAAGACTCTTAAGCAAGTGATCTGTGACCTCCTCTTTGCCGACGATGCTGCCATCGTTATCCACACTGAAAGAGCCTTGCAGCGCCTCACATCTTTCTTCGCAGAGGCTGCCCAGCTCTTCAGACTTGAGGTCAGTTTGAAAAAGATGGAAGTCCTCCACCAGTCCGCTGCTCAGGTAGAGTACTCCTCCCACCCATCACCATTGGCGAAACTGAGCTGAAGACCGTTCACCAATTTGCCTACCTTGGGTGTACCATCACATCAGATGCCAAGCTCGACAGGGAAATCAACAGCAGACTGGCCAAGGCAAATAGTACTTTTAGCAGACTGTACAACAGTCTGGAAAAACAAGCACTTAAAGAAGGGCGCAAAAATCAGTGTGACTAGAGCCATAGTACTCTCTACCCTCCTGCACAGCTCTGAGTTAAGGACAACCTACTGTAACCAACTACAACTGAGCGTTTCCATCAGCGCTGTCTCCACACCATCCTCAACGTTCACTGGAGTGACTATGTCACCAATGTTTAGGTCATCAAGATCATGTGCTGAAGTTGCAGCTATGCTGGGCCGAGTATGTCTTCAGAATGGAGGATCATCGGCTACCCAAGATAGCCCTACATGACAGAATAAAGAAACAATATAAAGACTCTGAAGAAGTCTGTCGGTGCCTGCCACATTGATACTCTCGCTGCTCATCATGACACTTCCAATGCACTGTCAACCAGGCTGTCACCTTTGAGGTCTCCCACACAAAATCTGCGGGAAGAAACGTTGCAGGAAGAAGATCTGGGAAGTTTAAGCAGCCGTACCTGACGTAACTTGTGACTGCAGCCGCTGCGGCCGAACCTGCTTGTCCTAAAATGGGCTCGTCACCCACAAGCGTGCTTGCAGTTGACATGGATAGCCCTCTTCATAGGATCTTTGTTCGCGAAGTAAAGCCAAAAGATTGTTTAATTTTAACTGTAAAACTTATAACTTTTAACATGTTCATAATTGCTATCAAATTTTTTGTGAAAAATATTTAGTTCAAGATTTTACACAAAAAAAGGTAGTGACTTTCTTGCTATCTTTTAAAGTTTTATCTTTTAATACTTATATTTTATTATACAAAATATTGTTGTATAATTTTCGCTCCTCTTAAAAAAAGGATATTGATTTAAATTTGTTTGAGCACAGAATCTACATTCTATTAAAATTATTTTAGTATTATTATTTATTATTTGTTTGGAGTATTTATAGAATCTACATTCTATTAAAAACTAAAAAAGAAAAAAAAGTGTTTCCTTTTTAACTATATATTAAAAGTGATAAGAACTTGTAAATATTTTCTACTTTTTAGCTTGGTAAAATGCGTCTCCAGATTCCTTGCCGTTGCAGCACATGCACCCACCTACAATGTTTCGATGCATTCACATTTCTTATGATGAACGAGAAGAAACCTACATGGATTTGCCCTGTCTGTGATAAATCTGCAGCATTTGATAAACTCATCATTGATGGGTGAGTCCCTCCCTACCTACTTTTGTATTCATTAGAATATAATAACAAATTGTCTTCTTTTGAAACCATGCCTATGGAATGCATAACCATAGATCTATCTGCATTCATCACACATAAATCTATTAAGAGTTCCTGTCTACTTAATAAATTTAAGTTAGTAAGTATTATTTTCTTCAGAGAAAATAGTGACCCATATACAGTATAATGTCACCGTTTATTTCATCTTCACAAACAATAGAGTGGTAGGTGCAAGCTATTGGCTTGTGTTTCTCTCTAGCAGGTTATTGTTGGCACACATTAGACTATCTGATTTCAGCACAATTGTCTTTTTATTAGAAATTTAAAGCCGACTTTGGTTGTGTGTTGACCTAACTAAAGCTGCCTGCTTTAGTAAACTCACTTAGTGATCAGACTTGTCTCTTCTGGAAATATAGATAACCTACACTCAAATCTTCATCCTTAGACTTGCAAAAAAGATTTTGCTAGTTAACATGATTACTACCAACATTGTTATAATTGGAAAAATGAACTTTCAGTATTATTCCAAGACATCATACAATAGTAAGACTGATTTTTCTATATGAATAAAATTGTTATTTGATAATAAGATTAAGTACTTGGTAAATTTTAACTTTATAAATACTTTATATTTACCTCTTATCTGTAATAGGAAACATTTTGGTGAATCAAAAGTTGAATAGTATTTAAATAACGGTTGTGGTCTTGTTTAGAGTTATCACAACATAAAGGTGTTCACTGCGAGCGGTTAAACTACGCACGTTTGGCTTACATAATGACAGACAAATCTGTACTATCAGAGGTGTTAACTACCCCAGAACACCCCCTTCCGAAGATTTATTTCTTCGAAATAGTTTTTCCTTTTCGGGTTGACCTCCAGTTTCCTTTTTCTGTCGGAATGACATATTTTGGTACTAGTTTGAAGGGGTTCCAGGTCAAATGCGTCATACAGTAGGTCCAATGTCCCTTCTGGCAGCGTTTCACTTAACTCGTTCATGTTTGCGTATCTGGTTCAAGTGTTTCTTATGCATGAAATGTTGTCCTTCCACCATGTAGACCATACGGCCGATCTTGTTCTTGATTGTTCCCTGCTTCCAAAATGTATTATCTTTGTGCATCTGGAAGAATATTTTTTTTCCTGGCATGTAATTCTTTTTGTGAACAGTTGTCTTTGCGCGTTTTACTTGTTTTAGCAATAGTTTGTCAAAGACTGGCCATATTTTTCTTGTGAACATCACTTCCGCCGGAGACATCTAGGATGGCATATTCTCGTTAGGCGTTATGTGGTACACCTGAAGAAATGGTTGCAACGCTTTTTCGGATAGTGTCCTTTGCCTTCTTCAAAGCCTTCTTCAAGGTGTTCACTAATCTTTTAGCCTGTCCGTTTGATCTGGGGTGGTAAGTTGGAGTTGTGATGTGGTCCACTTGGAAGTCCTCTATGAACTCTTTAAAGTCCTCTGATGTAAATTGTCGACCACTCTGAACCATGCAAATGCATAAAGAGTTTTTATAGTGAAATCTGTAGTTGGGCTTTTTCACCCAAAGACTTCAGGCTTCTTAGAGAAGATGTCCACTTCTGCCATTGAGCAGAGAGGTAGTACTATCCATCAAGTGGTCCCACATAGTTCACGTGTATCCGTGACCATTCGTAGTCAGTTTTAGGCCATGGGCTAAATTAAATTGGTGGCACTTTAACAGCTAGTGCACATCCTCTGCATGCTTTCACCTTTTCTTCAATATCCTTGCCCATGTTTTTCCATTAAACTTTTCATTCTGATGGCACTAGAGTGTCTTACGTGAAAATCCTTTAAGATTTTCTTTTGGGGGGTCGCTGGAACAACTACTCTCTCCCGATATAATAATACCTGGTTGCATGTTGAGAAAACCTCTGCTACATGTTCAACAGCCTGCAGTTTTCCTTAATTTCTCTTATAAAATCGTCGTTTTCAGCTTCTTTCCTTATATCATCCAGAGTAATTGGAAGTTCTTTCACAGTGTTGCATAGGATTGAACTATAATCTCTCTCTGATCATAGTGATTCAATCACAGAGTCTTCAAGTGGTTCACCATTCTTTAGTATGAACTGGAATAGCCCGTCTGCGTGTCCTAACTTCTTTGATAGAAGGAACTCCATATCAAAATCATAATTTAGTAGCAGTGTTTCCCATCTTTGGAGCCTGTTTGCCATATGTGTCGGTAACTTTTCCTTCGAGCCGAAAACAGAGATTAGCGATTTGTGGTCCGTTTGAAGTTTAAAATGTGCTCCATGGAGAAATCTGTGAAATCTTGTTACTGTGAAAATGATGCTTAAGGATTCTTTCTCATAGAACCATTGAGCATTTTATGCAACGATAATGTCTGAATCTGGGTTGTAATGGGGCAGGAATAGTTTCAATGTGAGCACCTCTTTTAGCTTTTTGAATACCATCTTGCATTCCGTGGTCCAGTTCCAAACCTTGTCCTTCTTAAGTAGTTTATTTAAAGGTGGAAAATGTGTGCATATTAGAAATGAAGGCTTGATCGTAATTAGCTAGGTCTAAAAACCTTTGCTGTGTTATGACGTGTGGCTTAGGCATATTTTTTATTGCTATGAACGTTTCTGAATCAGCCTGTCTACTATTCCTATCTATTATCTGCCTTAGGTATTTTTAGGTGGTTAAGAAAAAAAATTCACATTTGGTGTCTTTAAGTGTGAAGCCGCACTCGTTTATCTTTTTGAATACCTGAAAAACGTGTTTTCTATGTTGCTCTATAGATTCACTTTTCATTAGAATGTCATCCAGGTATCCGATGGAAAAATCAAGGCCGCTCAACATTGTGTCGATTATCTGTTGAAAGATAGCTGGTGTGACTTTGATCCCGAAAGCTAAACTATTGAACTTAAATAATAGTTCCCCGTGAGTGATAATGCACAAATGTTTTGAACTTTTTTCTTCAACGGGAATCTGTAGGTATGCTTTGCTCAGATTTATTTTTGAGAATATTTTCCCTCCATTTAGTTATCGTAAAAAAACTTCCTCAAGGCTGGGTTGCAGGTAATGATCATCTTTAAGTGCTGCATTCAACCCGGTCGAGAAATCTGCACAGACTGATATCCTTTAATTTTTTTCTTTACATACACAGTGGGAGCAGCCCACTTGCTGTAGTCAACTGGGGTCAAAATTCCTGCTGTGATGAGTGTCCAGTTTTCTACGGCTATCTTTTGTATAGAAGCAAATAGTATGCTGCGTTTCTTCTTGAAGTTTGGGGTGGCATTGTCTTGTAACTTGAACTTCGTCTCCATTTTGTACAGCAACCTAGTTTGTTCGAAAAAACATTGGGGGAAAAACTCATGCAAGCCGTTCTTTAGTTTTTCAACTTCGGCTGTAAGGTTGTCCACTTTTTTACAAAAATCGCTAATCGAAGAGTCACAATTTTTTTAATCCAGTTTGTCCCAAATATGTAACGAGTATTTTTTAATGCAAACATCTTAAGATTCAATGGTTTTCCCTTCAACGTTATGTTAGTGGTAGCCTCACGTTCAAATCTTATTCTTTTTCCATTGAATGAGCAACTTTTTTGGTTCTCATCATCTTCGGTTTTCCAATTTTGCACTAAGCAAGGTTTATTATGGACAAATCCGAACCACTATCAAGTTGAAGTCTCACATTCTGGTCTCCAATTTTTACCGTCATGTACTTACGTACATTTTCATCCTCCGCTTCAGTCCTAGTTGTTTTTATGTAGCTCTGCAATGTGAGGTTTTGTATCCATTGTATCTGTACCGATTACATTTGCTGGGACCGGTATGGACAATCCTTCTGCCAGTGGAGTTCTCCACATCCTTAGCATGGATAACGAGGTAATTCCGGCTTCTTTTCGGATTTTTCTGGAGGGTTATGTTTGGCTTTCGCTTGACTGTTTGAAGAGCAAGATTTTTTTGTTACTTCGTACCTTTTTAATGTGTACTACACCTGCCTCTTCTATATTTTTGGAATCTTGCTTTTCCGAGATGATTCTTTCGCATTCCTCAGTCAATTGTTGAAGGGTTATGTTTGGTTCCTTTTCCAATCTGTTTAGTGCCCGGCGTCTGAGTTCAGTGTCCTTGATCAACACTAAGCCTTGAATGAAAATCAAGACTTTGAAGTTGTCACAATGTCTATTTACGGCTGGAGCAAATGTGGTATAATCTTGGTCTTTTTTGCATGTCAGATTGATGCATTTCCATCTTTTATGGAATAAGCTAATTCTTGGACAGTATAATTCCATCCTTATCTGTGCCAAAATCAAAACGTAGATTCCATGAACAAAGCTTCTTTCTTAGAAGTGCACGCCTGTGGAACTCTGTTCCGGTTGCCTGTTTCCCACCTGGCTACAACCTGGATGTCTTCAAGTCCAATGTAAACAAATTCCTGATGAACCGCTCCCTTAAGACACTTTATCAAATCTCTAACACTAACGTGCTGTACACACAATAACCCTTATCCCTGAGTGGCTTCCAAGCCTTGATAATTGGTGACTACCTTGTAAAAAAAAAAAGAAAAAAAGAGAGTTCATTGTCCCATCGTTTGTCTGTTTAAGGATGATGTAATCCATAAACTTATGTTCCGCTGCTCCTAATCTTTGCAATAAAAGACAAACCTTCATCTGCTCGCTCCATGACTTACAATCAGTCCTGAATACGTCAAGAAATCTGTGAAAATAGGCTTTGAAAGTTGAATTGAAATCCCTTTTCATAGCAAAATTCCAGTCGAGTATTCACATTGTTGTCCTGAATTCTCGTAATGAAGTGAATGCAGTTTCAATCCATCATAGAGTTGATATACTTTTTGTTTTACCGAGAAAACAAAAATCATCCAGATTATCGACAGAGAAATTTTTAGGTTACAGTAATAAAATATTTCTTCAAATATATACTGTAAAACGAAAATGGCTTCTTGCAAAGAGCAAAAATTAAGATATTTGCACAAGTGAAATTAGCCAGCCCACAAGAAAAAGCTTTTTTTTCTTTTCTTTTCGTAAAGTTTTTAAAACCAAAAATGTTGACTTTCAATGAACAGTCTAAAAATAAAGGCTTTTGGATAAAGAAAAAAAAAATCTAGGGTAATGTTTTATTTCAAATTTAAAAACTTTGTATGCAAAGTTTTTAAATTTGAAATAAAACATTACCCTAGCACAAACCAAAAGTTAGAAATAAATTAGGTCAATTGTTTAACAATATATGCATTTTCTCATGTTTTTTACACTACCTTTTCAGTAAAAATGTTATATTTTTGTTAAAACACAAGATTAAGCAAGGAAATTTGCTATATAAGTGTATTTCTGTGCAAGGAACCAGGATATGCTACTGAAAACCTCCGATAATTTCCATGTATCCATTAAAAAAAGATTAGAGAACCCAAAGCTAAATTGTAATGTATTTTATGTACAAAAAACTAAAATCTAAATCTAGGACTCTTTAAAAATGAATATATTGCAATATTTCTTTGGTATTAATGTAAATAAATACCTTCCGTTACCCCTCCCCAACCGACCGCCTGTTCAAAATATGATTCTACCTTTATAGACGTGAGAACACTTTGAAAAACTTTAATGAAAGATAAACAAAAATTTTTGAATTTAATGTAAAATGATTTCCCATCTTGAACCATTCCAGCATTTTAGGGCAGTTAACCCATTTTTTTTTTTCTATGGTAGATAAATCCTGGGAGTTTTTTTTTTTTTTTTTTCCTTTCTAAAAGGCGATTATGTGTGGTTTTAAGAGGGTCTTTGTGCAATTATGAGACGGTGAGGAGGTTGCCACTCTGACTTTGATAGGGCTAAGAGAAATTATGTGTGAACATCCTGAAGACGTGATAAAAACAAAAAAACAATTTTAGAATTTAGAGTGGGGGTTGGTTTCACATAAATTCACCATTTTGAGACCATTCTAGCATTTTAGGACAGTCGACCAATTTATTTTTTTATGGGAGAATCATCATGTGCATTTTTCTTTAAGGAAAAGTCTTCTTTTTGATGCTTATATGTAGCTTAATGAAGAATTGTGTTTGGTGGGGAGCTCTGCCACTCGGACTTAGTGTTATTGTTAGGGCTAAGGTTTTAGGAGGAGGCTTGCTACTCGTACCTAGAGTTAGATCTAAGATTAAGCGAGTTTTTTATTTTGTTAGTGTTTGACATCTATTGTGAAACTTTACAAGAATTACAACGAACAGACAAAAGTAAATGTTATTTAAAACAAGTGACGTCACTAACAGAAAACGTGACCTTTGGAAAAGTATGAAGTATTTTTTGTTCCACTTATTTCAATATTTAAAAAGAAAAAAAAAAAAAAACGGTACTTCTATAGTTTATCGCCAAAAATGGAGATGCCATTTTTTTTTCGGGCACCTGTCATTAGAATCAGAGGAATAATCAGTATTTTAAACTATGACGGAAGTAGGAAATAAATAACAAAAAGTGAAACTAGATATTAATTACTTCCGGAAAGAAGTATGAAAAAAAAGTAAATAAAGAAAGTCAAAGAGAACATATCCGTAATTGGAAATGTTTCGATTTAATTAATGAAAATGGGAAAGTTTTTCATGAAACGTATATATTTTTATTATTAGAAACAGAAAATGAAGATGACATATTCATAATTGTTTAAACTGGCCGAGTGTCATTTGAAAAGCAAAACATTTATAGTATAAAAATCTATCTAAATATAATTGTAAAGAAAGACATTTCTTGAAAAGACTTTTTAAGAAAATATAATTTTAATAAAACACTTTTGTAATTTTTTTTGTTATTTATTTCCTACTTTGGTCATAGTTTAAAATACTGATTTCTTCCTCTGATTTTAACAACAGGTGCCCGGAAAAAAAATGTCTCCATTTTTGGCGATAAACTGTAGAAGAACCAAAAAAATTTTTTGTCAAAGCTGACAAATTGTGCACAAATTTTGAATGAATTTGATTTTTATTTTTAATTACATTTTATGTCTTTTTCTACTGTTTTTGCTTCTTACCTGAGCACCCCCGACAAATATTTAAATATCAATTGCGCATTTTTTTTTTTTTTTTTTTTTTTTTTTTTTATAATCAGCTAGATTAGTTTCCATTCAATAATAATCTGCTGAAAACAAAAAAGACAAAAATTTAAAAAAATATAAAAAAAGTTGTACTGCACACATGAACCAAAAAAATAATATTTCACATCTTGTGTTGTTCAAAGTGAAACAATATTTTTTAAATGTGACTACTATCCAAATTTTTTAAATATTTATATGGTTGATAACAAAATAGCTCTAACTAAACATGTAAGAAATTATTTTATAACCAGATTGTGATTTAAAAAAAAAATCGATCTGGAATAAAAAATCAACAACAAAAAAAAAAAAACGTCTGTTTACAATTTGCAATTGCTGCTGATGATGCAATACTACATCAGTCTACATTCAAACTAAAAACTATGTTTTTCTGGATATCAAGTTTTTAAATTGCTACGTACCACAAGAGAAAACAATATACAATTATTCTTTCAACAGATAAACATAGTAAAAAGATGGTTTTATTTAACAGTGGGTGTCTAAAGAAAATTTTGTTTTACATTTTCCAAACTCATGTTGAAATTTTTTTTTTTTTTTTTTTTTTACACAACAAGAAAACGAGTGGTCAAATATATTTCGAGCACCTGAAACTATTAAAATTGACATCTCTTCTGGCTAGTTTCCAAATTTCATTTAAAAATTCTTAATACAAACATGGTACGGACATTTACAAATGGGGGGGGGTACAAAATCTTACCCAAAACACCATTTTATGATGTTGACGTTTAATTGCTTTATTTGTTTAAAACTTTTAAACAATATAATTTACGATATTATTTATTAATTCATTTGAAAGTATATTCATTTCCGAACAAAACAGTGGTATTTTGAAGATTTAAAGTGCTTTGGTTTGTAAAATATGACTATTCTAACAGAGCCCTTTTGAAATCTTTGATTATCCAAAGTGTTTTATCATTCATGTGTATTACTAGTCTAAGAAGGATCTGATTATATTAAGTAATCATCTAGTAATACTATATGATTTCATTTTCATCCAAATCCATGCCTGAGTTCTTACAGCAGAGTGAGAGGGGAGGTATCTAATCATGTTAAAGCAATTTGAGGGGATTGAGAAGTGTAGCTTAGTTTCATTTATGCTAAGATATCAAAGTAGTTTAGTATGAGAAATGATTTATATTATCTAGATTAGTTCTAAGCCCTCAGATATTTGTGAATGCAAGCCTCAAGAGAGGAAGTAAATTGGTTTTGTTTAAGTGAGTGTCTTGTTTGATCATATATTTTCTTTGAAATGTCATTTAATTTGTTTCAGTTTTAGGGTAAAATAGATGTGTTTAATACCAATATGCACACACACATGCACATTGTTTATTAGTTGTCTCTGCTAAAATCTTTGAGTCATTAATCAAGCACTAGTCCATCACTTTGTAAATGGTAAACTTTTTGACTGACAATATGGATTTTTCCTAACAAATATTATCATTATTTTTTATATTTAAAAATTTTAACCTAGTTTGATATCTTTCTAAACTTGTTATAAAGACATTATTTTGCTACAAAAAGAAAAACATTTGAAGTCCAAACTAGACTCTTCATATTAGATTTGTGTTATAAGTTCTATAAAAATACTCATTTGTACCATACAATTACAATGCATGACCACTAGCTGCTGTTGATTCTCTATTCAGGTAATCTTCATTTGAGCAACCTCTGATTATCATCATAATATCCAGGCAATAAAACGGATTTAATCACAACTTTCAGTCATAAAAATTTATATGGAATTCAAATGTAGACTTTAAAAGATATTTACCTAAATAAATTCTTGATTAAAAAAATTTTTCTTTTATGTCTAAAAAAATGAAATCCTTGTTTACTTTTTACAAAGATATTAACACTTTTTTTTAAAAATAGATCTAAGAGGAAGTATTTTACAAAAATCTTCCAACTGATCCAAAGTATCTGAATATTTTATTTTTTGCAAATAAATAATGGAAAGTAATTTTTATTTTTGTCCAAATTCAGAGGTGGATTGTTTGTACAGTAAAAACTGATCTTGTATCTAACCCTGTCTTTATGGAAACGCGAGTAAATCTGAACACATTGTAAACAAAATATACAAATCTGTTAAAACTGTATAATCGGCATTGCATGAATTTGCATGTTTTTATTTTAATGAATAACTAAAGAAAATTGTTTTAAAATTCTTCAGAAACACTTCATAAATAAATAGATTTGTTATTAGAGCGAAATTCGAAAATCAAAATATTTCAAGTAAAACCAATGGTATCTACTTGTCATGTTAAGTAATGAACATATTCAAAAATGATGAAAACAATTAGGTAGAAAATGATAATTTAAAATTTTTTAATTGGCCTAATATTTTTAGTTTTCAGGAAATAGTTACCTTTCTTGTTACGAGTCAACCTGTTTTTTATTTTTTTTAAAAAGCAAAAATCAATTTTCAGTAATTGTCTTTGAAAACTATTTTCATTAATAAATTTTCAGTACTTATGCAGATTTTTTACTCGACTTATCTAAGTGTTCACTCATCTTTGCCTGGAACATAATCCTAACAATCTGATGTAAGACGCTGATCAACCAATGACAATGTGTGGCAATGAGCAGACGACTTTCAGATTGAAAGAAAAGAAAAAAGAAACTAGGTCTTATAGGTCTTTTAAAGTTTGACTGGTGATTTATTTTTAATTTTACTTTTTACAAAGATTTTCTTATCACAGTTTGAAGTTTGTTATCCAGGTTTGTTATTGTTAATTATTTGAAAATTATTTTTAAACGAAATGTAATTGTTTTGCTTATTATAATGAATGTAAAAAATGATTTTAGGTTGTTTGTTGAAATTCTTCAACAATCTGCTGGCTGTACAGAAATCCAGTTCAGTGAAGATGGTTCATGGAGTCCTCTACGAGCTGTCAAGGAAACCCTAGTGATAAGCAGTCCTGTCATAAAAAGTTCATCTATATCAGGTAATGGACTCTTTTCATTTAAGTGATTTTATTAAATTCATAAACCTTATATTTAAGTTGATTTCTTTTTGTTTTCAACAACAATTGCTTTTGATAAGAATCAAATGAAACATTGAATTATTGTGACATTGTATATCTACTCATGATTTGTAAGCCTCAGTAGGGAAATGAAAGAATAAATTCTTAGCATCAAATGAAGAAATTTTCTGTTTCTCTGAGAAATGTTTGCATGTGAAAATAATTTTATAATTGAAGGCAATAGTTTTCATCCATTTCAAAGTAAAAATAAATGCAACTTTAAGAAATATTTTTATAGCATAAGGCCGGGGGGGGGGGCGGTCTTTTATAATTAAATTGACCGAAAATTAGATAAATTATATAGACCTTTTTTCTTTTAATTGTTTGCCTCTTTCAAATCATATTTGTGCAACTAAGTTTGTCATTATTTATATATGATAGTTATTTTTCAATCAAAATACTGTGTATGTAAGAATTTGATCTTCATGTATTTAATGTATTTATTACTTGATGTTCAATAACAATTTTTCATATTTAAGTTCGTTATAAAATTTATAGAAATTAGTTTAAGCGTTATTTGAAAGTAGAAATATTAACAATGAGTTGAAATTCTTTTTTTTCATTCCAAGTTAATAGTTTATCATGAAGGCTTTTATGCAAAATAAATTTGAACAAAACAAATAAAAATTGAATATTTTTTAAATCAATAACGTATGAAATGATTTAAATGGTTTTTATTTTTATTATTTATTCATTTAAAAAAATTTGTTTACATTCGATCTTCAGTTATTTAATATTTATTATTTTAGCAAATACATTTATATGTTTAATTTAAGTTGATTATCAATTTTAGAGAAATTAGAAATTTATTATTTTTTGTTTAATTTTTTGCTACCCATAGTTAGAACATGTTTGACATGGGTTACTTTATAAACTTTTAATAACATTTAATCATTTTTTTTTTTTTTTTTTTTTTTTTTTTTTTTTTTTTTGTTTTGTTTTGATCAGGATCACCAGAAAAAAAATCCACCCCACAACATGATGTAATTGATTTGACTATGGATTCCTCATCAGATGAGGAAGATCTCACACAACGTGTAACCCCTTCACGGACTCCCAGTACATCACAGACCAGTAATTCTTCAGGGTATGTGAATCCACCTGCTATTCATGTTAACAGACTATCTTTTTATTCCATTTAATTCATGTAGTTATCACCTTTGGTTACATTACACAAGACCTTTACTAATTGCTAAGTATAATGCACAACAGATTCATTATGGTGTCATTTCTTTTACTGACATCAACTTTTTATGCACAATTCATTCTTGAACTTTTTACCTTATAGGCCATATGTAATTACACATTTTGCCACAATTTGAAATTCCTTTTTTTAAAACTTGAGACATTGTAGATTTATGACAAATATTAAAAGATATATTTAATATCTAATGCACTTTGTTGCAGATTTATGACAAAATATTAAAAGATATATTTAATATCCAATGCACTTTGTTGTAGATTTATGACAAAATATTAAAAGATACATGTAATATCCAATGCAACTTTGTTGTAGATTTATGACAAACAAAATATTAAAAGATATATTTAATATCTAATGCACTTTGTTGTAGATTTATGACAAACAAAATATGAAAAGATATATTTAATATCCAATGAAACTTTGTTGTAGATTTATGACAAACAAAATATTAAAAGATATATTTAATATCCAATGCACTTTGTTGTAGATTTATGACAAATAAAATATTAAAAGATATATTTAATATCCAATGCAACTTTGTTGTAGATTTATGACAAATATTAAAAGATATATTTAATATCCAATGCAACTTTGTTGTAGATTTATGACAAATATTAAAAGATATATTTAATATCCAATGCAACTTGTTTGTAGATTTATGACAAAATATTAAAAGATATATTTAATATCCAATGCACTTTGTTGTAGATTTATGACAAAATATTAAAAGATATATTTAATATCCAATGCAACTTTGTTGTAGATTTATGACAAATATTAAAAGATATATTCAATATCCAATGCAACTTTGTTGTAGATTTATGATAAATATTAAAAGATATATTTAATATCCAGTGCAACTTTGTTGTAGATTTATGACAAATATTAAAAGATATATTCAATATCCAATGCAACTTTTTTGTAGATTTATGACAAAATATTAAGATATATTTTTAATATCCAATGCACTTTGTTGTAGATTTATGACAAAATATTAAAAGATATATTTAATATCCAATGCAACTTTGTTGTAGATTTATGACAAATATTAAAAGATATATTTAATATCCAATGCAACTTTGTTCATTCTATAAAATTTTCTACATTTGTTTCATTCCTTTTTACTCCTTTTATTACTTTGACTGCAAATCAATCCTTTTTCAGTTATTTAATACTGAAAAACTGTATTTATGCATACAATTAATTGAACACAAGTTTTTATATTACCAAAGCTATTGTCCGTTCATATTTTTTCCAGGGATGTGAGTTTTCTGCGTTTTAGGAGGTTTCCACTTTTTAGCCAGAAAAGTCTTATTTCCACTTAAATTGCTTGAGCCTCTCATGGATGTGAATTCCCTATTTCTTGGTTGGAATCCAGGATCTATTAGGTTACAAGGACCCCTCAAAATAAGCAACAAAAAAAAGACACCTTCAGGTTAACACTAGTTGACTTTTGATGCACGCTGTAAAAAAACAAAAAATATATTAAAATGTAAAATATTTTTTAAAAGAAAAAAAATTTGATTATGCTTATTAGAATGTTAAATATAGATGATTGAAAAGAATGAATTTAGAATGATAAAGATACAATCTCTGCATTTCTTTTATTAAAACGTTTTGTAAATAAAAAAAAAAATGCATGCTGTATTAAGAAATAACTTTAATATCACCCCCTCCTATTTTCTTAAAATAAATCTTTCCTTATATTAAAAATGATCCTTGTAACAAAAAAAACAAACAACTGTTTTCTTATGTTTCTTTACAGATGCAATGCGCATCGATAATCAACCAATGTTTACTTGAGAGCGTCTCTTTTGTTTTACATATTTTGTGGAGTCCTTGAAATGTAACTGATCCAAAATCTTTTTTTTTTCTTTATAAATAAGAAAAGGCTGATTTCTGCCAAATCGCTAAGTCCTCATACTTCAATATTTTTCTAGATTTTATTTTCTTTCTCTCTCATTTCATCTGTCTTTCTCTTGTTTTTTTTTTTGTTTTTTTTTTCTCTTCTTTTTTCTGTTTAGTCTAGCTTTGTTTGCCTTTGCCCCTTTTAAGAACAGAAACTGAAAATATTAATTTTGCTGTAAAGGATAAAAACGATTCATGTTAGATGGCTTTTTTTAATCTAGGAATGACTTCCTGGTCCCTACACACATATGCACTTGGTGTCTTTCTCTTAATTTTGACTTTCTTGTTTACTAAGATTGATATTTCAGTAATGTAACATGTTTCCATTTTTTTTTTTTCATGTGTTTTTAGTACTTATCACTAATATATCATCCAAGTTGACTTTTTTGCGCTATCCTTTTCAAACACACAATTTTAACTCCTCTTAATTATAATTTTTTTTATTTCTATTGGCTACTCACATCCCTGCTTTCATGACAGTATTAGTTTGAAAATAAACAGTGGATCTGATAGGAATCAAACTCTGCATGACTGATTTCATAATCCATAACAGTATCCATTATGCGTCGATCATGTATCCCACCTTTAAAAAAAGAATAAAGTTGTAATGTAAATATTTTTAATTTTTTCAAACTCCTTTTGTTATTTCTCCAAAAGATTTAAATAATTCAGCTATTTATCCTCATTGTGGTTCATACATTCATGGCTATTTGGATTTCCACTTTTTACAGGTATTTTATCATAATTAATAATCTTGCCGGAATTTCCACCTCAACCTTTTATTCAATCCACATGTATCGATCGTTCTCATGTGTTCATATCAGTTAATTTTCTTTTTTAGTTACTTTGACACTGTCTCTACTTTCCACTGAAACCAAGCTCAGGGATTGAACTCACAACCTCCAGGTAGAATTCACTTAGAATATTTTTTTAATCAATGCTTTAACCTTTTCATTACAACTGGGATGTCCCAGCAGGCATTTACAAATATTCATTAGATGCAACTTTGTTTGAAATTCAACAAATTTTTGTCTCATAAAAAAGCAGTATTTTTATTTTTGCTTTTAGTTGCCTATGTTGCATTCAGTATTAATCATTAATGAATTTAGCTAAAAAGCATTTTTGTTTCATTTTGCATTTCTTTGTGTATTTTGTATTCTAAGTTTGTATTTTCATACAATCAAATACAATCAGATTAAAAAAAGAAAAGAAAAAAAAGCTTCCATGCAACTTTTTTCCATGCTAGTGATTGTAATATTGAGTTTCATATCAAATATCTTGTATACAGATTTCAGTGTTGCTCTTTAATCTCTTAAGTTAATTCAGTATGATCAGCTACATCTGATTTTATTGTTTTATTTCAAAATATATTTCAGAAATTTTACTTAACATTGAAGTGTTCTTTAACTATTAGTTCTAAGTGACAGTCTTTTTGGAGGTTGGTGATTCAGTTCTTAGTAAAAATAAAAATTAACACTTCTACTGCATCATGTCTTGACGAAATGAGAAGCTATATCCCTGTGGATTGAACAAAGGGTTCAGTTTGAAATTTTCTCCAGGTTCCCAAGTTTGGCAGATTCAGGTTCGCAAATTCAATAAGATGCACTTGAAGGTCAAAGATTACACCAGACAACGCGTTGTGGATACAATAATAATAAGATAAGAATAATAGTTTGAATAATTGCAAACTATATATTTTCTATATTTATTACCTTTAAGAGATGGTATCTTTTTGCTTCATACTCCTTATGATCATGTTATTCTTCTAAGGATAGAAATCTTTCAATGGTTTAATTACTGTCGAATAAGAGGTTGACTATACTCTAGGGTGACTGAAGACTCTCTTTTCATTAGTTACTATACAGAGATCTAAGAGAAGATACCATTCCCTCCTCAGAATTCCTTCATTACCAAACTTTAGCAATTTTGGTCATCAAGTAAAATTTTTCAAAGTTCTTGGTATGACTTGACCAGTAAATTAACCTTGATCCCTAAACACTTTTATAGTTATACCAAATAAACCAGTAAATATTCTGATATTGATATAGATTATATGTTCCTTTTCTAATTGAAAACTAGTAAAGAATGACAGTTTTATTAATGGGAGCTGATGTTATGCTCACAGGCTAGTTGTTGCTTTGGAAAATATTTTGTGGCTAAGTGTTCATGTTTTCTCAATATCTTAAGGCTATTGGATTAAAGATTGAAGTTTTAATTTAAGATAAAGATGTTTCCCACACTTCTATTTTTTTATGGCCCCCAGGCAATGCTAGGTAGCTTTGGTAATCATTAATGGAACAAAAGTGTTTTTATTCCAAAATAAAATATAATTTTTATATTGCATTCTTTAGATTTTGTTTATTAAAAAAAGGTTGGTTTCAAAGTTTTGATAAATGTGTTTGTCCTCGTTAGAATCCAAACTGTAGTGTATATGTGTTTGTGTTATATATATTGAGAGAGAGAGTAAGAGATACCATGTACAAAATGAGTATTGAGATTCTTGAATTAATAGGGACCCAAACATGGAGACTGTTTTGCTAATAACTCCAGTGTACCTTCAAATTAACAAGAAATGACAACCTAATTTAAAACTTCCCAACTCTTACTCTCCAAATAGGTTGGCTCTTGCTATCTACATCTCCTCTATGAAGAGTAAGGTTCTGTGATGTGTGCACCAAATAAAAAACAAACAGTATTTTGATATCTTCATGGAGATGGTGCCTCTGATCACATGGATGTTAAGGCCTTTTATGCCTTGCTTCGTCAGGCATATGGACTGAGGTGTTTTTCAACTACACCACTCCTTGCAAAAGATGGAACAACATTGTTCTGAAGACCTCAGATGAAATTGTGATTAAGGCATGAACATTTTCATGATCTTTTCTACAATTCATCCAATATGGATTTTGCTTTGATGGTATTTCTTAGTATTCGTCCTGAACTTGATATGAAACCAGCTCTCGAGAATATAAGTTGGGTGCATATAATAAATCAACTCAAATAAAGCTCCGTCGGGTTAGATGACATTCCTGCTGAGCTGTTGAATAAATATTGTGCTGTCCATTTCTTTGGTGGTCACTAAGGTGAGGTGACCCAGTTGCCCAAAATTGGATAGATGCTATCTGATTGTGCTGTACAACAGAAAATAGCAGAAGGTTAAATTGTGGAAATTGTGATATTTCACTGCTAGCAGCAGCTGGAAAGTTATTTGCATGGCTCTTGCTAAATTGATTAGCAAAGTATATCTGTCCAGATGTCCTTCTTGCGTCTGTCTGGTTTTACATATATTTTCTGCTATACAGCTTCTAGAAAAATATATTGCCTCTGTTAACCAAGATATTCAACCATGAGTCTCTGGAAGGTGCTTGGAAAATTTGGCTGTACACCTGCCTTCACTGAGAAGTTTAAGCAACTTGTATTATTATAGAAATCCTGTTCAGATTGATGACTGCAGACTTGCAAAACAGTTGTTTTATGCTGAGCTTATTTCAAGCAATAGACCCTAGCAGAAGACAACAGAAAAAGGATTTTCTGTATTAGTATAAAGGAGAATTTGGCACAGATTTACACTGAACGTTTTGAAGCAGCCAGGCTTGGTATTGAAAAACTTTTTTTACATGTAGGTCACCACTTATCAAAGCCCAGAAGCCACTCGGGGATAAGGGCTATTTTGTGTACAGTAATCAATGGGATAGTGTTGCAGTATTCATTAGTATTGGAGATTTGATAAAGTGTCATTACTTAAGGGGGCGGTTCATCAGGAATTTGTTTATGTTGGACTTGAAGACATCCATGTTGAAGTCAGGAGGGAAACAGGCACAACCAGTTGTAGAGATTTCTGGTTGTGTAGGCGTGTAGCTGGACTCTATTGTCAAAGATTTTGTCAATTACATTTAGACACATCTTGTTTTCCAAAACAAATATATAATCACAATTTGTCATGCTCTTGATGCCTTAAAGCATGCCGATCAGCTAGTGGCCTTCAACGACACTTGAGAAAGCACAATGATGCAAGTTTGCACTTTCTGACTGGACCCAGAACATTGCTGCTGTAAATTATTGGCAGAACAAAGAGTCATATGAGGATTTTTTTAATAGTCATCAATGGAGTGGTTCTTATTTGATAAGATGTAGCAGTCATCATATTTAATGGTGAGCTAATTGTGGCCCCATAAACAATTTATTATGTAACAATATACAATAAGTGCTTGAATGGATATCCATCTTCAAAACACTTAAAAGACATAATCCTTGTACATTTTCAAGCAGTAATTCCTTATGTAATCTGCTTTTTATAAACCTATTAGTTTACTAAACCTAAAACCACTAAATTTAGATATCCCTATAAGAAAAAAATGTAAACAAGCCATATCAAAAGATTTTGGTGATCATTCAGCATCTAATCCACTATGTGGAAATGTGTTATCCAAATATTTGAATACATCATTTGCAAAATGTTGAAACTATATGTCTGTAAAAATTTCAAATGATAATCCATAAAAATTTTTTTAAATGATACATGATTAAAATTGTCAAAAGGTTCTTCATCAGATTATTGAGATACATATCTCCAGTGAAGTGGGCTCTACTAGTTTCTCAAACCTCTAATCAAGGTGAACAAATTGATCATATTAAATTAAAAGTTTAGTCTATTTCAAAACAATATTTGGCATGTTCTTGTAGGGGCTAAAAATGTTGAATAAATTTTAAAGGACGGGAAATATCAAAAATAGAGAAATCAGTTAAACTTACACAGCTAAAAGTGAGATTAAGCATGTTAGAATTTCCAAAATTGATACTTAATTGACGATATTCCAATTATTTTTTATCATTGCATTCAAATATTTTAGTTTTTTTCAATTTAATGAATTTTTCTCATTCAGTTCATTCATTTAGATTTAAAGTAAGCAATGTATTTACGAACAAAAATATGCAACTGGATATCACATTGCCCCACTCCAATTCGCATTCTTAAATATTTAGTATATTTTGTTAAACAAGTCTTTCATTAAAATTTTTCTTATTCTATTTTACAATTTTTTTAATGTAATATATATTTGTGTGTGTGTGTATAATCATAATTATTCAGAGAACATTCCATATTGCATCCCAAAACACTTTATTCACAAATGATTGCTTGTGCTCATTTCAGAAATATGATTTTTATGGTAAACAAATATTCATGAACAGGCTTCATCATTGCATTATTCACAAATTATACACTGATGAAACCTCTTTCTGAATATTTATGAAATTTTCTAAACGATAAACATGTATACTTTCAAAATGGACAGAAACAATTGTCTATTAAAGTGTTTTTGGATTTAATATGGGTTATTTTGTCTGAATAACTATGATTATAATTAAGAACTCTAGTCGTATACTACTTTGTTGAGCTACTACATAAACCTATGTGTACGCTTAAAAAATTATATATATTAAATTATATATATGTATACTAAATAATATCTTTGCACAAGCAAAAAATGTTTTCACAGTCATGTGGCACTAAATTACTATCCATGAATATTAATTTCTCATATTATGCGTGTGCGTGTGTGTGTGTCTAACGGTATGTTATTCTGTTTCAGATCGTCAGTTGCTCCTTCCGTTAATTCATCTCCGGCCTATTCCAACAACGTGTATGGCCTGGCACAGCCTTCCCTTCCTGTCATCACTTCTAGCAGTAATTCAGCCTCGTATGGCTCTCAATCATCTCCTGTGTTGAAATCACCCCGGTCTATGTACTTGCCTTCAGGCCCTACAAACTTTCCAGAAATCTCCTCAAACAACATTTCAGACAATTTCAATAAACTACCCATTTACCAAGGAGCCAGCACTAGCAGCAGCAGCAGCACCACAGCGCCCAACCCATGTGGTAATGAAATTCAATTTATATCGATCTGAATTCCTGTCTCAATGAACGATAGATTTCGGAATTCCTGTGGCTGGAAGACATATTTCGGTGCATGTGTGTTAACTAGTGTATTATTTGGACAAATAAAGATGTCATTAAGACTATCGAAATTTGGCTTCATATCACCTATCAGAAGAGTTGCCAGCCAAAAGAAGGATGAAACTGACTGAGCGATGGTGGCGAGAGGTCTTCTTACAAAAAGCATTAACGCATCTATTTTCTTTCTTTCTTCCCCCCTCCTTCTCCTCTTCCTCCTCCTCAATACCATTTGCATTTTATTCAATTTATATAAGTTTTTTCCGTTTTTTTGTTTTTTGACTTCTACATGTTGAACAAGTTTCCCATGTATCTCTTAAGTTTAAGTTTTTTATAATTGTTTTTAATGTAGTTATAAAAATAACTTTTGTTTTTCTTTCAAATTTTAATAGCTAATGTCTTGTAAACAGGGTTAGTCCTATTTCTTTAAACCATTTTCAAGAATTAGCCGTCAGAAAATGCTAATGGTATTAATATTTCATTTGGATTTGAAATCTCCAAATGCTCATCTGAAGAAATTGTCATCACTGACATTCACCATAAAAAAGATCAAATCTATTGTATTATTCAATCTATTTTATTGCCCCCTACCCCTCCTTCTACCCTTGTATAAAGAGAAGAAAAAGGCATATGTAATGGTTGCATATGTTCATTGGAAACAATAATAATAAATGAATCTCTGGTATGCAGAAATATGGATAGAATTATTTTTTACTGATTTTTTTTTCCATTTATATTTTTGTTAATTAAAAAGTAGGTTGAAAACAAAATATATACACACACACACCTGCTAGTTTTTTTGTTTTTTTTTACTCACAAATACAAAAACTATGTTGTTATTTAAATGTGATAACATAAGCAGACCCATTAAACATGTTTTATATACAACTTGGACATATTTTACCTACTAATAACCCAAGTGCTAACAGTTGGATTTTTTATTTTGTTTTATTTGTAACTATCAGAGTAAATTAAATATGATTCTGTAATATAAGATAAGGTAAGAACAGGGTAAACATAAATGTCAAAAGAAATAAATAGGATTTAAGGTAAAACTGCTTTTTAGTATTATAAATATGGTTACTGGCTGGAACGGGGGGGTGGGAGGGTACTTATTACAATTTTCCAAGTAAACTGAAACAGATTAATATAAAAATTCATACATACAATTAAATAATAATGTTATGCTGGTATAGATTTTAAAAATGTTGTGAATAAATGTACAGATACTTATAGATTATGAATTGTATTAAAATTTATATATTTTTACTTAGTGTGATTCTTTTTAGTTTAAAGTGCTTGAAATAATAAAAAAGTTAGAGAATATTCTTTTCTTGAGGGATTTTTTAAATTCAAAATATTTTTACAATAATGATAAATATATCAGGCGATGAAGAACAACTGAGTAGTCATGTATTTTATCGAACGAATCTTCAGAAAAACGTATTTGTGCAGTGTTTTAAACTGAATGAAATTGTTTGCATTCCTTGAAAATATTGCACTCACCCTATTCGTTTTTTTTTCTCCAGTTTCTAAGAAATTCCAGAATACACATTTCAGTTGTCCAACGCTTATATACCCTGTTATTCTTCAGGTGCTTTCTTTTGTCATTTGATGGTAACTTCTAACTTAACACTTTGGTAAGTTGCTTTCATTCCATGCTCCATTCTTTTTTTTTTTTTTTTTTTTTTTTTTTTTATATCTTGTATCAGTTATTTGTATGTTTAAGTTCCTTCATCAGGTATTGAACTCACAGCTTGGCGATAGAACTTGCTCTTTTTATGGAACTCACTCTAGATAAGGCATGAAACTAATGTAAGGAGTTAGAAAAATACTACTTCAGGAAAAAAAAAAAAATAGCCAAGAATGAATGTGAGATGGATAGATTCTGACACAGAAAACAAAGTTCTTCCTCCTTTCTCAGAAATCTTGCTCATGAAAGGTGAGGACTAAAAGACAGTGCAAGGAAAACAAGTTATGAGGTGGCCAAAAGTAAACCCAAGATTCACTTTATATTCTTTAAACTAAACACCTTTATAAACTTGCCAGCATATCCAAGTGAATTAAGGTATTGAAATTAGATATTTTAAATGAGCAGCCGTGAGTTCAATCTTTGGTTAAGGAACATAAAAAATAACAATTGATACAACTGATATGAGCATGGAATATAAGCATTCTATGCTCAGCAGATTAAGTAAAGTGTACAGTTCTCAGAAAATTACTCGCAAATGATAAAAGGCATTTTAACAAGGATGCAGAGTACAATGGGTGAAGATTAGGAAAATAGTTCGAGACATGTAAATAAGTCATCCATTTTTTTTTTTAGTTAATATTATTTTGATTTGACATAGAATGCTTTCTTAATATGTAGAGTTATTGTTTTAGGAATTTGTATGAAATTAAAATATGAATTGATGGATATTATGTGGTGACAATCAATATGTGCCAATATAGTTATGCCAATTGATTGAAACAAAAATCACTTTTTTTTTACTTTAAGAAGAGGGGATAAATGTGAATGACACAAAGAATGGTAGAAGATAATGAAAAAATAATTGGAAAGTGTAAGCTCATGTTGAAAAGCTCTAGAAGCCAGAACACCAAAGAAATGGAAGCTAAAAAAATACAAAAAGAAAAAAAAGGAGAGAAAAGATGTTTTATTTTTGAATTCTTCAGGCAACTATAAACAAAAAAAGAAACTGAAACGAGCTTTGTCAATTAATGAACTTGCATATCCAATTGTTATTTTGTTGTTAGGCTTTATGTATGTGCTGCATATGTGTTATCCCTAAACTATTGAATGTAGGTGTTTCTATTTACCAGAGAAGTTTTACTTGATTAGGAATCTACCATCATCACCACCACCAACAACAACCACAAAATCACCTGGCTATGGATCAGCAAATGAATAGGTTGCTATCAACTGCTTAAATAAATCTTCCTCTTTTTCTCTCATATTTTCCATTTCTCTCTTTCATCTTTTCTTTTTTTTTTTTTTCTTTCTTTACTTTTCTTTATACTTTTTTAAATTATATTTATTTATCTTCTTTTTTTTTTTTAAATAAAGAATTGTGATGTGAAAAAAGTTGTTGAAGTTGTTTTTTCACATAATTATTTTCTCACCAGCTAACTGGAATTGGTTATCGGCTTAAAAAAAAAAAAGCAGAAACAAAAAATGTAAATCTGTTTTTACCAAACAGTTAATCGTATAAATACAGTCAATTTTTTTTTTTTTGAATACTTGATCTGCTTCCATGAAATAAAATTTAAATAATCTTTTCAATATGTACTATCTGCTTCATACAAACGAAAGAAAAATTTTTATTTAAGTGCTCAAATTTAAATATATCTGAGCAGAAACTAACATTATGATTGGCTGGATAAGAATGTAACTTAAAATTTAGGTGTGTTCAGTGATTCAGAAAAAAAAAATAAATAAATTTACAATTTTATTTCAACATTAATTTTGGTAACCAACACTGTTTTAGTATATTTGAATTTTGATTTTTTTTGAGTTTATTAAAATTCACCTTTGATTTCTAATAATTTTTATAATATTGGGTTATAAGTATATAATGATATTTTGAATAATCTATTGCTTAATTAGTAATCCAAAAACAATTTGGTTCTTGTCTAGAATTCCCCGTAATATTAAAAAAAACAAAAATAAAGAAAAATCTGTATGATATATATATACCTACAACGGAATGGAAATGGTATATTCCAAAAATTATGTATATTGATTACATAGTTTGTATTTTGACCAAGAAAATCAAATTTTATGAGGAAGTAAGGACAAAGTGTCTTGCTATACCCTCTTTAAGAAACAAAGGGAGATAACTCAAACTAAAGAGATCAAAATCAGCCTTGCAATGGCTATGAGTTACGATTAATTGCATAAGATTGTTATAAAATGATTTTTTTTATATTAAAAAATTTAGTTAATTTTCATGATTTTTAGAATATGATCTTTTCATTCCATCACAGGGATGTATTTCATAAAGATTTTTCTGTAATTTTGTTATGGGGAAATTCAGGACAATTTTGATAACATCTAAAAAATATATTTAGTTTTGCAAATGACCTTAGCTTATGATCATGGGATATATAAAACTAGCTGTATCTGCTTTGTGTTACCTGGGGTGCGATAAAGTTATTTTAGTTTTGTAATTTTGCTTACACGTTAAATTAATGCAGAAAAAGGAAAGAAAGTTTAGATGTAAGGGTGACAACTTTTTATATTCTCCAAAAATTAGTTCTTCTGATTGATTTCACTTAATTTTTTTTTCTCATAACTGAAAAATTCTTTGATATTCTGGATGGGACTACAGTAATTTTGTAAATAAACTATAACTGAGTACATTATTATAGTATCAATAACTTCACACAACAATGACGAACAATAATTGTCTTGTCAGAAAGAAAATTTAATATATCAACTTAAATGCTACTTAGGTACAACTTTTCAAAAAAGATAACTTTATATGTTAGAATATTATATATTCTCATTATAAGAGTAACTAAACTGATAAATATATAAAGGATTTTAAAAGATTGGGGAAAAAGTCAGAAAAAAACAGTTAATGATACATTAACAAATGCTGATGATCATATTCTTTTCCAATCAATCATTCTGCTCTTATGTTAATTTCATTTATTTTTTTTATCCATTATAGACTTATCAAAACTTATTTTTAAAATAAAAATATTGCTATTTTCATTGAGAAACAAATATTTTCTTGTAAATGAAAACTGTGGCATCTGTGTGTGTCTGTGTGGAAACAATTTTATATCAATCAAGGGTCAGCTGTGACAATAAATGCTCTGATTGCATTTATTTAGTTTTCTCATTTCCAACAGATCTGGTAAATACGTAGAAGGCTTCTTCTCCTCCTCCTCCTCTTCCTCTCCAAATGCGCGGCTTCTTTTGATGTGATGCTGACTGTTGTGGTGAGGTGCCAAGGTTTCGGCCGAGTGACATACAACGCTAACCCGTTCTCAAGTGAGTCACCCGTATTGCTCTCAACCCTTACACCTTCCCATATCAGTTGCAAACACAGTTTTCGTTTTATAAGTAACAGTTAAATAGTAAACTAACAAAAAATATTTATGATCATTGTAATAGATATTTATTTTGCTGTTATTTATAAGTATTCTGATAATGCGACAATTACATTTTGTTACATATATATATATGCATGTATACATAAAATTTGACATGCATATGAACGTGTATGTGTGTGTATATATATATATATATATGTTTTTATTTTTTATACACATACAAATTCTTTCAAATATGTTTGCTATAAATTACATATGAATAAAACATATCTCACATTTGAATATGTTTCTTTTTTTTAATTATCCTATTTACATGCTGCTGCAAAGGCAGTTTTATGAAGCTTAAGTTTCCATAAGTAAAAAAATGAATGTAAGTCTCATTAGCACCAATGTCTGCTCTGGATAGAATTACCAACCAAATCATAAAAGTAATAGTCAGCTAATGTACTTCCAGTGTAGTTGCTACTGGAAGCGGTGACAAGGCAAATCAGTTCCTTCACTTTTATTGTTCTTCAGTATTTTCTATTGTGAAACAATTTATTGAAATAAAATATAAGAAAAGGACATTATTGAAAAATATACAAATAATATAAATATACAATAAAAATACCCAAAATTTGTACAGATAAAAATAACAATTAGTCTTTATTTGCACTTTTAATAACAAAATTAAAATAAGTTTTTATTTTATTTAAAATTTTATAAGAAATATGTTCATGGAATTATAAAAGTAGTTTTTTTTTTTAATTTAAAAAAAAAAGAAGTTTTTATTTAAATTTATAAAATATATTTTATAAATACAAATTTATATATAAAAATAAAAGGTACTTGTTTAGTTTAATCAAGACATTAAAAAAATGAAAATATAAAAAAAATATATATATTGTACATACCCATTATGGAATGAAGTTCTCATTAAAAAAATGTCACTTAATTTGATCAAGTGGTTTTTCTTTTTATTCATTGTATTCTGGCCATCTTGCTTATGTCATGGACAAGGAGGGGGTGCCTTCAAACGAAAAAGTGATTAACAAAGGACAAAATGAAAAAGGAATTAAGAAAAGACAAACTGAAAAAGTACAGAGAAACTTTGTAAAATAAGTGAAAAAAACTAAAATATTTATGTAGGTATTTTTTTCTGCCTATGTTTCAAAATAATCTAATTCTAACAAACTTTAGACGGTGATGGTGTTATCTTCCTTAGCGCCCTCATTTGCAAAATAGGCAAGATGATGGGATACGATCGATCTCATAAAAATTTGATTTTCCTCTGTAAAAAAACAAAACAAATCAAATTGAAAAAAAAATTTTTTTATGATAACTTAATTCCATAACAGATACATACAATATAAATTTTTTTCCAATATTTTAACTTTTTTTTAATGTCTTGATTAAACTAAACAAGTGCCAAATAAAAATTATTGAAATCAAAATAACAAAATAGAAAAAATGTAATAAAAAAGAGTACATGCACAGGGGAAATGTAGGCGTGAGAGAAAAAAGTGAAGAAACTGATTTATCATGTCATAGTTTCCGGTAGCAGCCACATCAGAAGTTGTTCGTTAGCTGACTGTAAACATCATAGATATTTGTATACAAAATGTTTTGAAATCTAAATATTTTTTAATATTTAAAATTTATTTCAAAAGTTGCATTTCAAATGATCTTTTATCTAACTTTTAAAAATAGGTAAAATGGTGATAGAAACCATGAATATATTTTTATTAAAAGTCAGTTTTTACTTTTGTTTTAAATTTTTTTGATTTGGTTTAATTTATAGTAAAATTTTACTTTTTATTATTTAGTAAAGTCCTTTTTTTGTTATGAATATCAGTTGTTTCCTTCATATAAGAGTTTAACAATAAATTTTATACAAGGGAGATAACTTTTGTTACTAAATAAAAATGTGAATACTTGTTTTCTGAAAATACTTAAAGCAAATTCTTTCTGATTTTTGGCAAGCAAAATTAAGGATTACTTGAAAGCAATTCAAAAAAAAAAGTTAAGATAACTATCATTTTATGTGATTCAGACTTGTTATTGAGTAGACAAGTTTTGGTGAAAAAAGTTCAAGATTTTGAAATTTTCTCATCTTTCAAAAGCTTCTGGCACATTTCGATTAGTGTACCAACCATTAGTCTATCCCTCCTCGAGAAGATGTAAAAAAACAGAGTGCAACCTAATAGCTGCTAATACCCTTTCACAGAATTGAATGCTTGTGCTTATTTTACAAGTACTTCCACGGAATGTGCTCTTATGAACTTACTACACTTGTACCTCTTCACCATAAATACCTGTAACCTAGATAGCAGTAAAATCTACCTTCCTCACTGAGAGGTACCTAGATAGCAGTAAAATCTACCTTCCTCACTGAGAGGTACCTAGATAGCAGTAAAATCTACCTTCCTCACTGAGAGGTACCTAGATAGCAGTAAAATCTACCTTCCTCACTGAGAGGTACCTAGATAGCAGTAAAATCTACCTTCCTCACTGAGAGGTACCTAGATAGCAGTAAAATCTACCTTCCTCACTGAGAGGTACCTAGATAGCAGTAAAATCTACCTTCCTCACTGAGAGGTACCTAGATAGCAGTAAAATCTACCTTCCTCACTGAGAGGTACCTAGAGGCTGAAAAATTCTCTACTCTTATAGCTTCTTGCATTTGGAATTCCATTTTTCTGACTACCAACATGAAGAAATTTAAATATGATGTTAATAAACATATTGCTGCCCGACTTCCCACTTAGGCTACCGTCTATAAATCTGGTGTATATCATGATTGCCCCTTACACTTTAGTCATAGTATGTCTTGTTTGCTTTTTAAGTTTGTAAACAGTTACTATTTTATGTAAATTAATATCTATATGAAGATAATGTTGAATTTAGGGTTTTGACTGCCATCTTCAAAATAAGGTTAAATGTTAATGAGAAGCATTTTTTTACATTCTCATCATTAGTTAATGTGTAGAATAATTATAAAATTCCTGATTAGTTGTAAGTTGTTTTCCCTTGTTTATGAATCATGTAAATTTAAAAAATTTATCCTCACTTTAAAAAAAAATAATAAATTGAAAATCTTAAATAAAACTTGTTTTTGCTAAAACAAGTCTGCATGACATGAAACCTGAAGCTTATTTACATTTGTTAGAAGAGATTTTTCACAAACTCAGATCTTACACCCCCCCTTTTTATTTGACCTTATATCACTCCAAGTAAACTATTTTTATCAGTTATATTTTTTTTAACTCTTTATTTCCCCATTGCATGATATTAATCATGTTTTTGTTTTTTATTTTTCAAGAAAGCTTTTCAAAATATTTTGATATTTGCCTTTTCTATTTTATTTTCATTGCCATAATAATTCTTTGCTTTATAATCATCTTTATTTTACGATTTTCTTCAAGTTTTAAAGGTAATCTACAGTAGCATGAAATTATTGCATATGCATTCGTTTCATTGCACTTTTTGGGAATCAAAAATGTTTTATAATTATACATTTTTATGTTTATAATTTACTTAAAATAGAATAAATAACAGATTGAATTTTCATAAATATTTTGTGTAATTGATCTTAAAACTCTGCAAACTCTAAACAACATTTGTGTCCAACCAGCTTGGCACAGATTGTCTCCCTTTTCTAATATAAACAAAACACACGCTTGTCCTCCATATTTGTGTAATCTAAATAATAAATGTTATTTTTTATTAAAATTCTACTGAAGTTTTCATAATTTTTATTGTACACTAATATTTTCAACTCATAAGTTTTATGTTGATATGCCCTATTTGGTAATATACCTTAATAAATACCAAAACATCTAAGTTTGTGGTAGATTTAGTTTTTGAAATCACCCACTAAATCTAACATATTTGAATCTTTAAAATCTTATTAATTTTGCAATTGCAGAAATTAGCAATTTTTTTTAATGTAAGATAATTATATTCATATACACTAATACTATTATGTTGCTTGTCATACTCTTTTTTTCGTTTGTGCATTAATGTTTTAGATTTTAGAGGTGGGATGATATGAATAATAAAGAAAAAGGATTTATTGTGATTATTTTGTTTTAATAAACCCACACTTTGGCCTCTTTCTCATTAATTTAACCTCATTCCGTTGCTCTTCCATTGGTTCTTTGTTGTTCATTCCTCTCACATAAATACGTACAGATGAAAAGTATGCACATTAACATCATCAGTTTTATTTTAATCATATATAATAAATATTGACCTAATGATTCATTTATGTTATCACCTTTATTATTTTTTTGTTGTTTTAATTTGGATTTTTGCCTTCTCAAGAATCTTAATCACTTCATTCTCTCTGATGTTATATGTTTTGTCCGATTTAGCTTCATTAGTGATAGCAAAAACGTTTCCATTATTTGCTCTATATTTTCTGATAGCATGTACATGGCTATATCATGTTGAAACAAAAGTTAAACCATGTTGATCCTGGTCAAAATTTAGATGGGTGAATATTTGTAAATCTCAGACATTGTGAGTTTGGAATTAGAAGCAGGTGAAACTCGCTTGCCATAATAATCTTGGCACTTTGTTATTTTTATTTATAGAATCATACAATAAACAACATTCTCAAGTTTTAGTAAGAAAAAACAACTGACATCAATTCTTTTTGCTTAATCTTGCATTTCTCATTGCTAGTCAAGAACTTTCTTATTCAAGTAAATCATTTTTATTTTTATGGATTATGGTTCAGCCCGGCTTTGCTCTGGCTCTGTGTACTGTTCATAACTTTATATGCATATGTATATATTAAAAAGTGTGCATATGTATGGTAATGCCTTTCTATATAATAGGCTTCCTTAACTACCATAGAGAAAAGTTGCTAGAGACCGCAGAGGTCAAATTTTCTTTTACTTTGACTCTAATTTTGACCCCATAACATTTGTTTTGTGCTCAAATCAAATTAAAATGTCTAACCCATATCCAAGTAACCTATATCTAAAATTTCAAGTGTTTAGACCCAAAACTGGCAGAGGAGTTTGGTAGAATCTGCAAAGGTCAACTCTTTCAACTTTGACCTCTTGGCAGCCAAATTTTTGCCCAAAACCTGATTGCTGAAAGTCTGAATACCTTTTATGTAAAATTTCAAATGTTTAGACCAAAAATTAGCTTAATAGTTTGCTAGAAACCACAAAGGTATAATCTTTTGAACTTTGTCCTCTTGGAAGCCAAATTTTCAGAAAAAAAAAAAAAAAAAAATGAATAAAAAGCTTGCTCTATGTCTGAATACACTTTATATAAAATTTCAAATGTTTAGGTAAAAAATTGGCTGACTTATTTGTTAGAGACTGCAAAGATCAAATTCTTTTTAACTTTGACTCCAATTTTGACCCTTTAACATTTATTGTTTTGGGCTCAAATCAAAATATAAAGTTGGATCCATGTCTAAGAAACCTATATCTAAAATTTTAAGTGTTTAGACCCAAAATTGGCAGAGGAGTTTGGTAGAGTTCTCAAAGGTCAAATCATTGAACTTTGATCCCTTAACAGCCAAATTCCTGGCCGAAACCTGATTAAAAAGATTTTTCCAATGTCAAATCTCGAGTCTGTAGACCGAAAATTGGTAGGGAAATATACACAGACAGACACACACACACACACACACACAGACATTTTCATTTTTATAGATATATATAGATTAGGGTTGCTTTTTTATTTTGAATTTTGTTATTTTTAATTTGTTTTTTGAAAGTTACATTTAATCATTACTCGTTTGGTTATTCATTGAACCAAAAATTTTATTTTATGCTACTGCATTTTTTTATTTGATAAAGAGTAAATTAAAAAAAAAAATGAAACAATTCAAGTTATTTTGACACAAGAAAACTGCACATATACAGGGAAGTGTCTAATAATTTCATCAATCTTAGCATATCAATAATATAATTTAAAAAGTCTAATACAAAATTTTGAAAAGCTCATCTTCTAAGGTAAGAGTTGTGAAATGAAGTTGATAACTTTTAGTTTCTCTGAGGTTTATATTCATCATTTGAAACTTTCAATCCAACATTTTTCGTTTTGTTTTCGTACATAGTAGTTGTTGAAATGAAATTTGGCATCAGGATAGTTTGACCAACACTGTCCACACAGTAAAGATCACCGTTCATACTGATGTTTACAAAAATGAAGTGATGGATGTGATGACTACATGATGGGGGAACAATATCAGTGATAAGTCATGTTTCGGATGGCTATATTGACCACAAAATAGAAAAACAGTATTTATTCTGGTTGAAGTTAATCCATTTGAGAGTTTGTGCACAAAGGATTTTTGCAGATTATCAAACTTGAATAGAAAATGCATCAAATACAAGTTTGTCAGGGATTTCTGAATCACTTTAAGGTAGCATTCACATAAGATGGGTCTTTTTGTAGAACACATAGTATCCCCGATGAACACGGACCTAGCACGATGATTCATAGCGGCCAAAGGCTGCCATTCCCAAAACCAGCAGTGAACACTGTAGACCTGGGAACCGAAGTTAGGTTTGATATCTGCTTTGATGATGTGCAACTATATCTTTAACTGGCCCCTTGGACGTCTTCGCCAACCTTGGAGTAGTTTCATGGTTTTTCAGTGCATCATCACTGGTAATCAGCACAATGAGTTACAATCAAAATGACATCGACAGGTACGCTTGGTAATGAATGGTAACTTCCATGTGACTGCTCGCAACTCTAAAACTCATATTACTATGATTTGTATGTTGTTGTTTACCATGCAAATGGAACCCCAAAGATGCTATTGTAAAAAAAAAAAAAATAAATTATTACAAAATTAATAACACCATTGAATTTCTTATAAAATTTTATGCAAAAAGTCGTTTGATTTTGGTATAGAGCTTTTTTAATTTCATACCTGGACAAATAGAGACCTTGGAGATAGAAGTGCAATTTATGGATTGTTAATATGCCAATAAAAACTGTAAGTGAATCTTCGGTATAAAATGTATTCAGTATCTCTTAATCAAGGTTTTCATTTCACCTAATAAAAAATTACACAAATACAAATTTATGTAGTAGTAGTAAAACTATAGATCTTGCTTTGTTGTAAAACAAAAACATACCATAAGATGCGAGGCTATTAAATCAGATGAACTAGAGACTTGGTAATTTCTTATCTTAACCAACTCGTTTCACCTGGTATTGGTAATAGTTTGTTGTATCGTTTTTATTTTTTTTCTCACAATATGTTGGGAAATAGTTGTATGCCAATATGCACTCTTCTTAACTTTTATTAAGAAATATATATTGCTTGAAAATGGTTGATGTAGAGGATGCAAGGTAGATGCCAAAAGTAGTGTAATGTTTGTTTGAAAGAAGCATCAGTAAGAAATTAGATAATTGGTAATATTAACCCACAGATCACAGGCGGTCAAGTGTACATATATATCTATATTCCTATAAATTTTTTTTGTGTGTGTGTGTGTATTTATGTTCATATTAAAAAGCCTTTTTCTATTTAAAAAGAAAATACAACTTTGTTATATATGGATCTTGGAATGGCATTCACTAGCAAAAGATCTAGCTAATTTGCATATTTTTTTTAAGCATTCATTTTTATTTCCTATTACTTTTTTTGGTTTTCTTATGGGATGATCATCTTTAGTTAGTGTAATTTCTATTAATCTTATATTGGTCTCAATACCCTTGTCGGGTAATCAATGACCTTTACTTAATATAACTTAAGATTAATGCAAATATTCTACATGATTTATACTTGCGTAATACTTTATAGTAAACACAAAACTCTTCCCATATATATTTATGTATACATATATATTTTTGTTTAAAAAATTTTGCTTACCAAACTCCTAGAGTTTTTGGTATACAGATATGAGATTTCATATGTAAGGTATTTGAACCCATGTGAAACTTTATATTTGGGTTGGGTTGAACACCGGCATTACAAATATGCATGTATAACATAGTAGCTATTGGTTTATAATTTAAGTTTTAACCTTGCAGCAAACATGTCTTCATAGCTCAGTCATTAATGGCAGAGGCAAAAATAAATCATAAGCTGAACGTTTTGGTTTCGATTCTCACTGGTGGCACATTAGCCATTTTTTATTTTTTTATTTATATTAGAGTGGGGACAATTAATTGGAATCAGAAAAATCTTAACTTTTCGGGAAATTAGAAAATTTTGTACCTATTTTTCTGATACCAAAAATGATTTTTTTAATTGTTTCATTTTTGTCTTTGATTAAATTTTAATTTTTCATTGCCGATACAGAGGCTCAAATGCTAAATATTTATAGATTTTAAAGTATAAATAAAACTAAAATCTGTACCCCCCCTCCCCACAAATGTATTTTTAAGTTTCTAAAAATATATGCACGTTACATGGGTATTTTTATGGTAAATCACCCCACCCCCTCAAAAGAAAACAACTCTCAATATTTAGAGATTTAAAAAGAATCAGAAAATAAATACAAAATCTGTAATTGTATCAGCATCTGTAATATTGGAAGAATGGCTCTATCACTATATAATCTACAATTTCAACACATGAATATACTGATGAAATTCTGTTAATCACTGTTTTACCACTGAAATCTTATTAATTCATTCATCGTGTTCTTCACGTGTTGTAGCATGTGGAAATAACTAGCAGCCATTATTTTCAAGACATTTTTTGCATAATAATATTGATCATAATATTGATCATATGTGTATGTGTTACTTCTATGATTATCATGGTTATTTGATTATCTTGTTATTTATACAGTATTTTTGTTTCCTGAGTCTGAATTGTTTTATACGTTAGTATTGGAGATTTGATAAAGTGTCATTACTTAAGGGGGCGGTTCATCAGGAATTTGTTTATGTGGGACTTGAAGACATCCCAGTTGAAGTCAGGTGGGAAACAGGCAAGTGGTAGAGAGTTCTACAAGCGTGCATTTCTAAGAAAGAAGCTTTGTTCATGTTAACTTATAGTTCTTGTGGGCTCACTGAAATATTGAGTTTGAAGTGATAGCAACAAAGAGAAACTTTCCCGACATCAAGTGTAAATATTTTTTTTTATATCTTTGTGAATCCATAATTCCAAATAATGTCTGTATTAATATTGGAACAAGCAGAATCCACAAATAAATTAAAACAATTTCAAATGATTTTTCATTTATTCTAGAATTTTAATATACAAATTATACCGCAGTATTCCACCATTATTAACTTTTCTAGAACTTGATTGGCTAACACTTTAGTTAATTTTTTCATTGAATATTAAGATGGTGAAAAATATAACTATTAATATCTTCAATTGGATTTTTCTAATTTCTTATTGATGAATTTAGTAGGTAGACCTGGTGATGCCCGGGTGTAAAATATGCTGTCAGATTTTGTTTAAATGTATACATATCTCATGTAAATTATGAAATAGAAATTAAACAAATTAAATTCCTCGAAATCTTCTATAAGTCCTGAAATGGTACAAAGTGCCTTAAATAAGTTTCCAACCTTTATTTTGTAGAGGCATTTAAAATTGTCATAGACTCTTGAAAATTCAGTATGTTATTGCTTATGAGATAACTGACCAATTTTTATGATTTCAGGTTCAAATGAACAGCTACAGCAGGAATTGGAATACAGCCTTAGCTTTAACCTGATTGTCACAGCTGGTAAATTTCAAAAATGCAATCTGGACATGAAGACACTTTCGAAGAATGCTATACAGCAAAATTCTGTTTTAAACTTGGAAAAAATGCCACAGAAACATATGGAATGCTTCAGATTACTTTTAGAGTTTTTGAGTGGCATAAGAGATTCAAGGAAGGCAGGGAGTCCGTGAGGGATGATAAGAGGTGTGGGAGGAGTAATGAAGTCAGAACACCAGAGTTGATTGGCCAAATAAAGAATTTCATGTATAAGGACTATAGAGACAATACGTGCACAGTTTGATGTCGGTGTGGGAACTGTACACACTTATTCACAAGGAAATGAAGATGCAGAAGATTTATGTGAAATTTGTCTCAAGGGTACTCAGAAATCACAGACTATTTGACCCAGATAGGCATCAAGACAGTTTCTCGCCTTCCCTATAGTCCAAACCTTGCTCCTTGTGACTTTTGGTTATTCTCTAAGCTCATTGTAATACACCTTCTTATTCTAGTAGATTCTTTCCAAGAGCTTGTGGAACTTTTTGCTGATTGCTTTCCTCCTCCTTGGTCTTTTCAAGATTAAGGTCAATAGGCATCTCTTTCATTGTTGTTAGCTCATTACATCAAATGGCTTCATGCTTTGTCTGGAGTGATTTCCACTTAAAAAAAAATTGAATAATTATATTTACTTCCACAATTATCATTAAAAACTCCAAATTCCTAAACTTTATTAAAAGAAAAAAAAGTTTTAATATATTGTTGCAAAAGTTTACTTTGTTACTCCATTATTCTTTACACTCTAACACTCCGTTATTTTTATAATAAATTTTATTGCAGATTTCTAAAAATTAAAATTAAAAAATAATTAAATTGAGTAATAATTATCACAATTGGATTTCTTTAAATCTTAGAAAAGTTAATTAATCTTGTAACAAGGCTTTGTTAAATAAAATCTAGTAGAAATTTGTTTGTGGATATTTTAATACAAAGTTATTTTACCTCAGGATTCTGTTTAATATAATTGTTGGAACTTGTTTTCACTTGTATTCCAAGACACAACAAATATAGTACAGATCAAAACGATTCTGCCTTATTTTTATTTGTTAAAATTTTACATAAATCATTTGTAATTATTTCATAGAAATAACACATTGAATTTGTGATTTTCCTAATCATAAAATTAAATATAAGTATTTTTTTCTTAAATTATTATTTTTAAATTCTATGTGTATGTTTTCCTTAAAAATTTTTTGAATTAACATGGAAGACATAAAAACTTGTTGTGATTGAAAAATATCTGCTTGTATTTGAATTATTTGCACATTTTTATAAATATTTTGTATTTCAAACTTGGGTTCTACTTAATGACAGGATACTTGAATAACTATTTCCTGAAATGTATGGCTGCTGTTATTATTTTTTGAGTAGATAAATTTGAGAAAATTATATTAAATGAACAAATTCTTAGAATATTTAAAATAATTAACAGGATTTGTGTCCTCATTTAAGGAGGAAAAAGAATTTATGATGCAAGAAACATACACATGACTATCAGAGATTAAAAAAAATAAGCTACTATGCTATTAGAATATTATGTTCTTTCGTAGTGTTTTGTGTTGTTGGCGAGAATGATTTTGTCTTATTTTAAAGACTATTTAATGTTATATTTGTTTTCAATGACTTCTTAATCTTTGTTAGCTGAAAGAAATGGGAATATGCTTATATATTCATCAATGTGTTAAACCAGTTGAATATGTGTAGTAGGTGTAATAATTATCCCGCAACAAGTTCGACTAAATCAATATGATTAAACAGAAAAGAGAAAACAGATTATTTTTGGTTCATTTTGTTGAAAGTTTATTTCATCATAAGCAAACAACAAACACAACAGTAATTATATATGGAAAATCTAACTATACATTTTTAGTTTTTGTCGATATTTCCCCCCCCCCATATTAAACCAAAAATAAAATTTTGTTTGATGTACATAACTTTGACAAAATGAAAATATCATATTCCAAAAAGCCATGTAAATTGATCAAGTATTTTTATTTTTAAATAAGAATATCACATTTTATGACTAAAGGGCAACTGTCTTGTCCACCATTTTGAAAACAATCTAAGGAAAATAAAAACAAGGAGATAATTCAACAATAATTCATACTTTCTAGGTTTTTTGTAATACCTATGAATTCCCATTAATCATTTAAAAATGATTTTCTTTATAAAAATAAAACTACTTGATCATTTTTTATAACTTTTGGAATATATTTTTGTTTTATCATGGGTACGTGAGTCATATAGATTTTTCTTTCTTTCTTTTTTTTTTTCTTTTTTTTTTTTTTTAATGTAGTGGTAATTCTAGACAAGAACCATAGATTTTACCAAAGGAAGTAAATGTAGTGCATAAATGTTTCATGAGTTTTTGTTTAAAACAAAAGAATTTGTGGTCAGTTTTGCTAAGAATGTTCCGAGATTTTGTAAATTTTATTTTTAATTGGAAAACAAAATTTGTTTTTATTTATTCTTTGCTATTCGATGTAGTGATTAATACAGTTATCTGGTGCACAGTGTATTCTACCGCAGTGTAATGGGTTGAAGAATGAGGATTTAATACTGAGAATATTTGCTCTCACCACCTCTTTAAAAATAGTAAGCCAAGAGAAAACTATTGGAGTAAACACAAAAAAAGAACAATGAACTTGAATGAAACTAAATTAATTTTTTTTCTGAAAAAATCATACCATTACTAAGCAGATTTATATATGAAGCATTTGAAAACTATACCCATCAATCTAAGAGGGGAAAATCTCACTGTACTGTATCTGTCTATAAGATTAATATATTTAAAAAAATTTTAATTCATCTTTCTTTGAATAATAGAAGTTGTTTCAGTTAATATATTTGTTCGGTAATCGTGAAGAAAGAGAGAGCCTGTTTCCTCCGTTTGACTATAGGTGGCGTTACTGTCTGTCCACCCAGTTACGGAAGCACAAAATGTTTTCAATGCCACTCTTGAAATAAAAATAAATGTTTTTGTTATATTTTAATTTTAAACGTGTTTTTTTTTTGTTTTTTTTTTTGCAAGCATATTTAAGTTTTATTTTTTCAAACATATTTACGTTTTTTTTGTTGTTGTTTTTGCAAACATATTTAAGTTTTATTTTTCCAAACATTTACGTTTTGTTGCTTGTTTATTTTCAAACATTTACGTTTTTTTTTTTTTTGTTTTTTTTGCAAGCATAAACTAAATATTTTTAAATATTTTTCTTTTTGAAAAGTTTGCTTATGCACTTATTGTACCGGTACCGCGCTATTTCTTAATAGTAGTTTCAAGTAAGATTCAGGTTTTACAATATCCTTTTTCAAATATATATATAAATACTCGCGGAAAAGGTAAAATAAGTGCAGAAAATTAAAAAAAAAAAAAAAAAAAAAAAAAAAAAAGGGAGGGGCTCATAAAAAAGATTTAAAAAAAAAAAAAAACGTTGATTTTTTTTTAATCATAAGAGCGTAAAAAATACTCGCCGAAAAACGGTTGTATGTTTAAAAGAAAAATATAGCAAAAACAAACGTAAATGTTTGGAAAAATAAAACTTATATATGTTTGCAAAAACAAAAAAAAACGTAAATGTTTGAAAAAAAATAAAAATTAAAACTGTTTGCAAAAAAAAAAAAAAACATGTTTAAAATTAAAATATAACAAAAACATTTATTTTTATTTCAAGGGTAGCATTATATACATTTTGTGCTTCCGTAACGGGGTGGACAGACAGTAACGCCACCTATAGTCAAACCGAGGAAACAGGCTCTCTCTTTCTTCACGATTGCCATTTGTTCTTATTATTTGTGCAATTGATTTAATAATTTTTCCAAAATATACTTTAGACGTGTTCAATAGTATACTGCAACTAAAAATCATTGTTTTGTAATTAGGGTTGCTTTTTTTAATTAGTTTTTTATTTGTTTATTTCAGATATTCCCTTGTATTCATTACTCCAGACTGAAGCTAATGATGATGTGGAGGTCAGTAGATAAATTTTAATTCTCCTGAAAAAATATGTTAATCATAATATTTTGACAGAAAGATTGGTTTGCATAATTTCACACATGTGCGCACATTAACCTATTAGATTCAACCACCCTATAAATAAAACACTAAATAATTTATTTTTTAAATTTATAAGATATAATAGTACTGCTTCCTGCATAATGACTCTGAAAAGAAAATCTATGTTCATCAACTCTTATAAATTCTTGTGAAATTTGCTAAAATTCTATTTGCTCAATAATAAATGAATTTTAAATGATTTCTTAATGTTTAAGATGAGGATTCATTATTCATATTATTTAAATTCTTCAGACTACTGTTCTTACCTTGAGTGTTATTTTTACGTTTCGGTTGATTTAAACTTCGACCTTCTTTAGGTGTAAATAACTTTTTCCTTTCAATTTGTATATTCTAACCCATTTTTAATCCTTAGACAAATTTTCAACACAATCATTAAAAATTCATGTACTCTGAAACTTAATGTTAAGTAAAATTTGTACAAAATGAAAAAGTTAAACAAGTAATATCAATATTGACATCATATTTTATTCAAAACTTCAGTAAATTCAATTTTAGTTCCAAGAAATAAATGTAGTTAGGGACTTCACATAGCAGCAGTGCTAATTACTACACATGGTCAGCAGGCTGCAGCCTTACTTATGGGTCTCTATGTGGTCAACTTGCTACAATCCTCTTTATGGCCCTTGATATGGTCAATTTTTTTTTTTTTTTTTTTTTTTTTTTATTATTATTACATTTTCACCCCAAACAAGGCAAATTGCCACTTTGGTATAGGGGGCTACTATCAGGGGCAACAACTACTGGGGCAGTAAGATGTCGGTTCACGTTACACTTGAACTTCTGCACGTCAGTACTGTTGGGGAAGCAGGGACCTGGAATGGAATTCCAGAGTCTAGCGGTTCTGAGGAAGAAACTATTGGAGTAAAAAGATCTTTTACATCTAGGGATTTCTACAGTGTGGGGGTGGGATTTAGCAGCCTGTCGGGTTTGTCGAGGGTGCTCACGTCGTGGGGGCACAAGTGATTGCAGTTCGTCAGAGCATTCACCACTAAAATACTTGTAGAAAAGGCAGAGGGATGCAACATTTCGTCGATGGGACAGAGGCTAAAGCTTAGATGCCAGTTCAGGGCCTATCAGGTTTGCGACTCTCTTTTGAACCTTGTCAAGGAGCAAGAGACTAGTAGCAGATGCACCAGCCCAGATGTGACAGCAATACTCCATACATGGGCGAATGGTGGCCTTATAGAGGTACAGGATACTTTCGGGTATTAGTAGTTTTCTAGCACGGTAGAGAGAGCCCACCTTTCTTGCAGCGGCCCTGGCAATGCCTTCAATGTAATTGTTCCAACTCATGTTTCCTGTGAACGTTAGGCCAAGGAGTTTGAAAGATGTACTCTCAGATAAAGAGTCGTTGGCCATTGCTATAGGTGGTAGAGAGGGTTTCTTGTAATTATTGAATGAAACTAGTTTAGTCTTGGCAGCATTGAACGCGACCAACCACTTTTGTCCCCATTCCACCACAGATTGGAGGTCTTCCTCTAGTGTTTCTGCCATTTCTTTAGAAATGTGTCTATTCGTCTTCCTGTCGTGCCTGCCATAGAGTGTAGTGTCATCAGCATATATACCCATCTCAGAGGCAATTTTGTTGGGGAGGTAATTTATGAATATCAGGAACAATAGAGGTCCAAGGATAGAACCCTGGGGCACCCCCGCATTTATATCATATTGTTTAGATGTACGACCGTCGAGGACAACCTGGATTTTTCTCTTATCTAAGAAGGATTTAATTATGTTAAGTATTCTACCAGTGATACCGTATGATCTAATTTTCCTGAGGAGACCCTCAAGCCATACCCTGTCAAAAGCCTTAGATATATCTAGAGCTACCGCTCTGTCCTCCCCAGCTTTGTTCAGTGAATGATATATGCGTTCAGAGATCACAGTTAGGATGTCTGCTGTGGAACGGGCTTGTCTAAATCCATATTGTTTGTCAGTCAGAAGTTTAGCATCTGTAAGGTGATGGACTAGAGCATGGTTAATTAAGGTCTCAAATATTTTGGCAAAAAGTGGGAGGAGGCTAATGGGACGATAATTTGATGGGTCAGTTCTTTCGCCAGAATTCCTGAATACTGGTACAACAGAAGCAGTTTTCCAACAGCCCGGAAAGCAAGCTTCATTAAGTTGTAGAGTTTGGAGAGAACTGGAACTACTTCGGCTGAGCACTTTTTTAATAGCACAGCTGGGATAAGATCGGGTCCACATGCTTTTGAAGTGTCAAGGTTTTTTATGATAGCATGCACCTGAGCAGGGGTGGTTTTCAGATCGTCTAGCGTGGCGTCTGTCCACATAGGAAAGTCAGGTAGGGGGTGGTTGGAAGGGTCCAGTGTGGAGTTTGAGGCAAACCGACTGGCAAGCATATTAGCCTTGTCGGTTGCTGAGGAGACAACCTCGTGATTGTTGGTTAGTGGGGGAATTGTTGATTGCCTATTATTTACTACACTGTTGTAGATTTTCCAGAAGTCTCGAGTTCCTAATTTTTGTGCTTTGATGCACTTTTCAGTGGTTTCCGTAAATTCTCTCTTAGCTGTCGCTATTTCTTTCTTAATGTTATTTCTAGCTTCTATATACTTCAGTCTGTTTGAACTGGACTTATGTCGGTTAAACCTACAGTATGCATGCTGCTTTTGAGCAATGGCAGTTGCGCAAGTCGACGTAAACCATTGGGGAGAGTGGGGCTTACTATAAAATTTCCGCATGGGAACATGCGCTTTGATTACAGTTTTGAACCAGTCAGTGGTCTCGTTTGCACACTGTTCAGCAGGGAGAGAAAAAATATTTCTCCATGGGGCATCTCTGATTAGTTCCCTGATGGCTTCCCAGTCAGCCTTTTTATAATATCTCATTTTGAGCACTGGCTCTTCAGTTTTGGGTCTAGAGTTTAGGGCGATTTCAACCATTATCACTGCATGATCAGTGTTCCCGAGTGGGCTGTGGGCCTTCGTTATGCAGTCTTCGGGAACTGTGGTCAATAACAGATCTAGAAGTGATGCGTGTTGTTCTTCCTGGTCAGGGAAACGTAACAATTTGTGATAGGGAGTGAGATATAGTGAAGCTATGAGTTGTGCTGCCTGTTGCATCTGTGTAAGTAGATAATCCAAGCCAGTTTTTGTGGTGGACATTAAAGTCACCAAATATATGTATTTGTGCGCTAGTGTCGAGGGGCAGTGCTGTGTCTATGCTGTCAGAGACTTTGTAGCCTAAATTATGGCTCTTAATTTCATTTACCTGCTGCATATTATAATAATTATAATATATGATAATATTTTTAAACCAACTAATACAAAGTTAATATCATTATATTTCTTATAAAATTTTACTTGGAGAAAGTTTTTAGATCTCGATTATAGGGTTTAGTTGTTAATGCATTGCTAGACATACACCAGAAAATTAGTATATATTTGAAATATAAGAATTAATTTTATTTCCCTTTTTTCTTTTCTATTTTCAGATATCAGATTTGATGGGCTTGTCAACCTACCCTCCCCCACTTGCATCAGCCAGTGGCAGCAGCAGCAGTAGTAGTAGCAGCAGCAGTAGTGGCAGTTTTGGTCAGCAGGCACCGGCCACTCTTGCAGCCACAACTGCCTCCACTAGCAGCTTGAGTCCAAGCCAAACTACATCTCCTGATGTCATCTCTCTTGATTAATATCAAATATTGATTGTTAATGACGCATATGCCATATTATTTGGATTATTTCGACTACTGTTCTTGCTTTGAGTGTTATTTGAACATTTCAATTGATGTAACCTCTGACATTCTTCAGATGTATCTTGTCAAACTCGGGGAATCTTTCTGTCAAGCTTGGGTATGTTCATAAAATTCTGAACAGGACCCTTAATTTAATTACATCTTGTTCTGTCAGCCATTGCTGGGTAGAATTCCTAAATAATTTGCAATTGCATTTTGAGTGTTGCTTGCACTGAGCAGTTAACTTTCAACCTCCAGAAGAGTAACTTACAACTGAATTTTACCAAGTACTTCATCTACTGTGCCACAGGTCCTTAGAGCATGCTACCCTCATGGATTAAATAAAGGGTTTCATTTGAAATTCCATGCAGATTCCCAAGTTCGACAAGATAAACCTGTGAGAAAAACACGCAAAATGAGAACAGTAGTCCGAATAATTCAAATTATATGATTTTTAAATCCCTGTTTCAAAAACTCAGAAACATTAAGCATACTGTCAGCATGGAAACAAAGGAAACAGCATCGTCTAGTATTAAAGTTTATCTCAACTTTAAAGGAAGACAACTGCATACCTCCAACAATATTCTGTCGGGTTGTTTTCAAATCCACATGCAGCATTTGCATTTTACTTTGACGATCAAGTGTATCACTCACATGCACCAGTATGCAGTGTCTGCACATACACTTTGTCGGCCATAATCATGTATGTGTGCACAATCAAGATTTACATTTTCTCACTTACACCACACCAATTATTTAGTACTTGTATAAAGACAAGTCACATAGCACCCATCTCTCAAGTTGTATATGCAAATAATACATTACACTTATGTTTTTAGTTTGTTTGTTTTTTTATATTGGTTTCTGTTATAGAAACTAGACTGCGAGGCTGTATTTGCACTGCAACTGTATTCACAATTATCATTATAAAGGCTTATCTTTCCTACTGTACATCCCTCAATGTAGAGACAAATGGAAACAACTGGATAACAGAATGTAATCAAATCAACTTTTATGATGAGGTGTTTTTATATTGTATCTTTATTATCAAAAGATATCATCACAAATGAGTGAAGAAATGTTTAAGTTTTACAAAATTGACAGATATAAAAGAGAAAGGAAGAATGGATGTGGACAGAAGAAAATGTGAGGAATCTACTTTTAAGATATTATTGCTTCAGATCTGAACAGTTTTCACTTAATAGCATCAAACCTTATTCATGAATGTAAGTTCTCCACTTTTATTTTTATTTTTTATAAGAAAGAGCCATATTGCTAGGGCTTTATGTCCTTATTTTTTTCTCATTTAGCCACATTTTTATTTTTTCCTTTTTAGTTTTATCTTCCACTTTTCCTATATTTTTTCTCACATCCTCTTCATTGCCTCCTTTCTCTCTGTCTATCTGAAAATGTTAATTTTGTCATACTTCAAATGATTCATGGATTGGGGAGGGGTTTGAAGACTTGGTTGTTGTCCAGAATTTATCCTATATTAGAAAAAAAAATATAAGGAGAATTGAGTAGCAGAAATTTATATCCTAAATAACAATGTCATTTTGAAAATATGTAAATAATATTTTTAAAATAGAACAGTCATTTTTAAAATATGAAAATATTTTAAAAAATAGCAATGTTATTTTGAAAATATAAAAATAATATTTTTAAAATAGTAATGTCATACTGAAAATATGAAAATGATATTTTTAAAATAGCATTGCCATTTGGGAGATATGATCCCTCCATTCTCTATCATTTATCTTTTCCTTTTTTCATGTTTGTGAGTGAAGAAATGTTATTTTAAAATCTTTATAGAACATTTTTATAAAACATTAACATTTCTTCACTTCTAATAAGGTTGTTTGATAATAAAGACAAAATGTAAAAAAATTTTCTCCTATGAGTTGATTTAATTGCATTTTGTTTACGTGCTCATTTCGTTTGTGATCCATTGTAATGCTGCCTCATCCAGGGTGAAACTCGATTATCCGTTTGGAATGCATATGCTTGTGTGCATTGTTCACAGAAAATGTTTCAAGTGAAAAAGACTTCACAATCTCTTTTTTGTATTTTCACATTTTAGTCAAATGTTTAGGCAGCAAAACGATGATTTAAAAAGGGGGGGGGGTAACTCCTAAGTTTGAAAGTAAACAAAGGAATAAAGAATAAATTCCATTTGGTTAAAGTCATTTTTTTATTGTCAATTTGTATATGAAAAGGATCTTTTTAAAGATAGAATAAATATATTCAATGAAAAAAGATGGGTTGTCAGAGGTTCAATTATAAAAGAGATGATGGATGGGTGAAGAGTGGTAAGATAACAGATGGTCAAAGGTTGAACAATATATAAGATGGTCAGAGGTTGAACAATATATAAGATGGTCAGAGGTTGAACAATATATAAGATGGTCAGAGGTTGAACAATATATAAGATGGTCAGAGGTTGAACAATATATAAGATGGTCAAAGGTTGAACAATATATAAGATGGTCAGAGGTTGAACAAGATAATAGATGGTCAGAGACAGAAAGAGAGACAAGATAATAGATGGTCAGAGACAGAAAGAGAGACAAGATAATAGATGGTCAGAGACAGAAAGAGAGACAAGATAATAGATGGTCAGAGACAGAAAGAGAGACAAGATAATAGATGGTCAGAGACAGAAAGAGAGACAAGATAATAGATGGTCAGAGACAGAAAGAGAGACAAGATAATAGATGGTCAGAGACAGAAAGAGAGACAAGATAATAGATGGTCAGAGACAGAAAGAGAGACAAGATAATAGATGGTCAGAGACAGAAAGAGAGACAAGATAATAGATGGTCAGAGACAGAAAGAGAGACAAGATAATAGATGGTCAGAGACAGAAAGAGAGACAAGATAATAGATGGTCAGAGACAGAAAGAGAGACAAGATAATAGATGGTCAGAGACAGAAAGAGAGACAAGATAATAGATGGTCAGAGACAGAAAGAGAGACAAGATAATAGATGGTCAGAGACAGAAAGAGAGACAAGATAATAGATGGTCAGAGACAGAAAGAGAGACAAGATAATAGATGGTCAGAGACAGAAAGAGAGACAAGATAATAGATGGTCAGAGACAGAAAGAGAGACAAGATAATAGATGGTCAGAGACAGAAAGAGAGACAAGATAATAGATGGTCAGAGACAGAAAGAGAGACAAGATAATAGATGGTCAGAGACAGAAAGAGAGACAAGATAATAGATGGTGAAAGGTTAACAAGATGAGACAGCGGATAGTCAAAGATTGAACAAGGTACGAGATAGCAGATGGTCAGAAGTAGAAAGGTGAAATAATGGATGGTCAAAGGCTGAACAAGAGAGGTGTCACCACCACATGTTCCCTACTTGACAACTGGCCAACTCAAACATTTTGTGCCGTGGTCTTTTTCTCCTTTATCTTCTCTTATCATTATTCTCTTACTACTGATACACCTATTTCCTATTTCTTTTGTTATATTTACTTCCTAACATTTGGGACAGGGGGCGGGAACAATATTATCAGAAAAGGCTGAATGAGAGACAGGATTACAAATGTTCAAAGGCTGAACAAGAGACAAGATAACGAATGTTCCAAGGCTGAACGTGAGGAGAGGTGATGAATGGGCGGAGACGGAAAGAAGAGATGGCAGAGAAGAGATGATATATGGTCAAAGGTTAAAACAGAAGACGTTATGAATTGGCTAAAGCTGAAACAAGAAGGTTCATAAAGAAACAATAAGTTATAAATGGTTAAGAGCAAAGAGAAAAGGTGACAGTTGGTGACTGAAAGCATAAAAAATAAATGATTGGAGGCTGAAAGAAGAGCATAAAAAATAATATTCCAAAAAGATTCTTGTCAGATATTATCAGAGAGAATTTAAAGCATTGTTTTTTTTGTTTTTTTTATTAAATGAACTGGCTGGGTCCTGTAAGGCAAAGACTCAAATCCTTCTGCTATTGACACATCATACTCTTATTTTGAGGTGAACATGAAAAGAAAAAGTAATGTCTTCAGTATAGGAGATTGTTTATTTTATTTTGTTATTTTAACACATTTTTCACATACGAATAAAAAGTTAATACTTCAGATGTGAACAGTTTTTAGTTAACAATATCAAAGTTTATTCAAGAATATGAGTTCTCCACTTTTTAAAAAAAAAAAATTGTAAGAAAGAGCCAAATTGCTAGGACTCTACATCCTTATTTTTTATCCCATTTATTTAGGTACATGCAAAATGAATGCTGATGCTCAAAATGTATAAGCATTTTGACCCCTCCCTTTACTTAAAAATTCATCCAAAATCAGGAAATCAAACAATTTTAATGAAATTTATCAAATAATGATCACGGAATATTTGAACCCATTATTTTTATTTAAATCTTAGTGAAAATAAACAAAAAATACCTATACTAAAGTTATGGGTAGTAAAAAAAAAAAAAAAATGATTGAATTTATTTTTGCTTTATTTATGAAAATAAAGCATTGTAAAATATAACATTTAAAAAAAAATTATTTAATTTTTACGGGAACATTACCATAAAAGCCCCTAAAGTCTGTATTAATGAATTTGATATAACTCAGAGAAAAATAAATTTCTGAAACTACCGATATTATCATTGAATTAAGCATTGTTTATAAATTATAATTATAATAGAAAAAAATATTTCTGCTTTTTTTTTAAATTACAGGTTTTGGATTATTTTTATATGTAAGATTTTAATATTTTCCTTGCTTGAATGAATGTGAAACTTTCAGCGTAACATAATTTTTATATAGTATTGAACAATAATTTAAAAAAAAATTAATTTAAAAACAGGGAGATAAAAAAATGATTAAATTTAAAAATGGTAAAAATTATACAAACTTTCAGGATAGGAATGTACGGATACATGTCTGGAGGGGGGGGGAGAAAACTACCATCCCCCTTCCTCCCTTTTAATTACATGACATCATTTTCAAGCTCTTTCGACTGGCTGAAATTTTCAGTTTCCGTATATTTGGTGTTTACAAAACTTTCGTTTATTGCACTTTTGCGAACAGTTTGGGGGCTAATTAAGCTATTTTTTGTACAAACAAGGTGTTTTTTTTTTTTTTTTTTTTTTTTTTTTTTTAATTCAATATCTTAGGTCTTTACTAATTATCATTGAAATAGACCCCAAAAACTAATATTTATCTTTTAAAAGATTTTTACAATGAATTTATTTAACTTCAAAATTTAGCTGAATTGGTTAGCTCGCCAGGAAAACATTTTTCATAACTTTTTTTTTTTTCCTGTGTACAAATATTCTTTTCGTTTGGGAAATTAAGTTTAGTCCTTAATCTTTCAAATACAATCAAAAAGTAGTCGGAAACCTACAAAAAAAATTATGATAAATCAGCTTTCAAAACTAGGTCCCCCATTTTTATTTGTCGATTTTTGCCCGTATCCACATTTATTCAATTTTATTTCTTATTCCATACTCTCATTTTATCTATCTTTCTGTTTTTTTTGGGTGTTTTTTCCTCTCTCTTCTTCTTATGTTCTGTCTTACCTTGTATCACCTTTTCTTCTGTGTTTGAAAATGTTATTTTTGCCATACATCAAATGATTTGTGGATTGTGGGGGTGGGGAGTTTAGAAGACTTTTGTTTCATCAATCAATACCTTCCTGATTCTAAACACATTATTTGATATTTTCAACATAAAAAGGGTATTATAGATTAACATCTAATCACTGAAAAGATGTCACTACCAATGTTACAATTTCTTCCTATGCTTTTTTTTGTGCTTGTCCCCCCCCCTATTAAACAACAAAAATAAAAATAAAACTTTTGTATGATGTACATATGTGTGATGAAACGAGATGTCATATTTCCAGAATCACATAAATTGATCAAGTCATTTTCTTTTTAACTAAGAAAACAAAATTTTATGAGTAAGCGGAAGGGAACTGTTTGTGCCAGCATCTTGAAGAAACATGGAGATAACTCATGAAATCAGCTTTGTAATGTCTGATTTTCCATTAATAGCTTAAAATTATTTAAAAATGATTTTCTTTACAAAAATAAAACTACTTGATCAATTTACATAATCTTTGGAAGGTGATATTTTCATTCTATCATGAGTACATACATCATAAATATTTTCTGTATTTTTGTTTTTTAATATCGGAAAAATTCTGGACAACTATCATATTTTTTACCTCTTATCTCATGAATTTATTTAAATAATAAAAAAAAAATTAATTATCAAGAAACGTATTATTTAGACCCTTGTTCTAATTACAAAATTCAATTTATTTCAATAACTTAATCAGCGTTTATAGTGAAAGTATGGGTAATTAATATTAACTTTTTAAAACGGATAAATGATTTCTATTTCTTTGGATTTCTTTTATATATGTATATGCATTTACAGAGTATCTCAGAAAATATACTCACACTTCGACTGATGGTAAAACGTTTATGTGTATATATGTGTATATTCAAAATAATTCATAGACATTTTAAGAGATTAAAATGTCATTTACGTATTTAGGTAAAGTACATTTGACAATCAAATAAAAGTATCTGTTTAGACAAGATATCCTATTTGTTACACACCTTGCAAAGTTTATGGTAATACATTTTTGAATAATTTAAAATATTTTGCTTCTTAATCAATTGTAATCTAAATTTAAATAAGTAAAAGATTTTAGAGATTTTGACTTTTAATTACATTGCTTATCGTCAGCCTTTTTAGACAAATATATTGATTCAATTTATTCAACAAAAACATTAGAATTTTAAGATTTTCTGCTGAATATGTAAAATACTTTTTTACAATTAAAAATAAGCTTAAATTATTATTTATTTGACTTAAAATATATCTCTTCAATAGCTTAAGACAAACAGTAAATGTTATTTTAAATATTCTCAGTGTTGATCATATATTTATATTGTATAACACATATTTATAATGGTGCTTGTGCAGTATAAGAAATTTCAAATAAATGCATTTTAGTTAAAAACATGTATTTACATGTATCAGTTCAAAATTAGTAAAACTTATAAAAAATGATCAATTAGCAAAATGCACAAGTATAAAAAAATTAGCAAAATAGACAAATATAAATAAAATTTATCGAATTATAGTTTTTGTATTTGATAATGTGAAGACTTCTTAGAATTCAGGGGAAGTAACTGCAGTCTATGATTTTGAAAAAAATAATTATAATCTATTTTAATATAGAAAATGAAGAACCGCTAATATTTCTTTATTTTATTTCTTTATTTTATTTTTTTTTTTTTGAACAGAAATAGTTCTAGCAGATATATTTAATTGTTTTTCATAATTTTTGGAATTCTTACTAATTTTGATGACACATAAACATGTGATAGTATTTTTATTTTATTGCATTTTTTGGTAACCAATTATAATGCCCAAGCACCTAATGAATTTTTAAAGTGTTTTTGCACAAAATTAAAACCAAGTTTTGTTCATTTTATGGTCCAAACCTGTCACAGTATAATCTTAGATTAGCTCAATTATCTAATAGATTAGAAATAGAAATATACTTATAGAAATTCCCAGAGTTAAGATATCAGTTGATAATGTAGGTAAGTTGTGACAAAGGCATTACTAAGAGGATCTTTCTAAAATATAATCATTTATATCATATAATATTTAATAGCATATATTTTTTACTTTCACTAATTTTGAACAAACACAGCAATTAGTTAAACGTTAGCGAATGAAAAATGTATTTCAGAGACAAGACAAAGCCAGTACCAGTGCATACAAAAACAAGTCTCTTATTAAATATAACCAGGTTTAAAATTTAAAATCAAAACATGAGAGGAAGTGAAAAGAATGAACTTGAGAGAAGGATAAATACAGACTTGGCTAGAAATAGATTAGTTTGGAAATTAATTTCTAAAAACCATTCAAAACATACCAGCATGTAAAACAGACATTAAACTGAATATGATAACAAGAAACAAGTGTTGGTGACTCCAGGAAAAGTGGTTTGCCCCAAAGTACACTTTTTTTTTTTTTTTTTTTTTTTTTTGGCAAAATCTAATAGTGGGGACTGCAGGGGCAGATAACTCACGTTTTCCTTGTCATTTCTTTTCAAACAGTGATCAACTGCACATTCATTTTTTGCACAAAAGCATTATTATCCCATTTCTCTTGTTTTGGGTCTAGGATCAAATTATAGTATCTGTTTTGTTCTCAGTCGATGGAGGAGAAATCCATCTCGATAAAAAATGTTTATTCTTGTTTTATCTAGAGTGTCCTTTTTTTATGTATATTAAAAACAAAAAAAAAAAACGACTTTATGTCCAACTTTATCCCCTTTTTGGGGAGCAAGTAAATGGGGATTTTATTGCATGTTCATCTTTGTTCAGATCACCCAATGAATCATTGCTTCCAAACACACAAACTACCACCTGTCTATGCAAATGATGCAAATGTCTTAAAGAATTGAATGTTTCTTAGGCCAACTGATATTATTATTTATTAATTATTATTATTGGCCCTAAGAATACTCATTAATGGACAGATTCATATTATTTGCTGCATTTTCTTGTTTACAGTTTGTTCAACAAATGACAACCAAATAATCTTGGTCTTACGAAATGGTTGAAAATTGCAAATGTAAAATTAAGTAAACAAAAAAAAAAAATGGCCCAATACAACACACATGCACACACCTATATATCCTGTATAAACAACTGTACCTTTTCAAACGCTCTTCATCAGATGATGATCTTTTGTGTTAGATCTGAATCATGATTACTACTAACCCGACAGACTCCCCAGCAATACCTCATTATATCACCAAATTTTGTTGGTATGTTGCCATAGAATAGACATTCTCAATTAAATCTTTATGCATATAATTTTCACCTGATAATGAAAGGAGATTGTACGCATGTATTACATGTATGTATGTATAGATAGTGTGCAGATGCTGATTTTATATGCATCTAAAATGTGTGAATTTTGCTTGTTTCTTATTTAGATAGTTTCAAACTGACGTGAATGATTGTTCACTAAAAAAAATTGAATTTGAAAAAAAATCGATTTTGTTTTTTATTCAACTTATTTGATGTTTTTCAGGAAAAAAAAATCCATTTTTTACCTGAAAAAGATTTTATGTGATCTTTTCTTTAAAAAAAAGTTTTAAGTGATGTTTTACCGTTATGAACTCAGAATAACCATCCTCAAACACACTTATCGGTTTGAGTTGTTGGCATCAGTTTCTTCAATTCTTTCACAGATCATATACTTACAAGTTGAATCGCATGAAGTTTGCCAACATCCATGCTATGGATTCAAACTTGTCATATCGCATCCTTAACCCCATCACCTTCTCTGTGCTTTTGTGACACTGTTGTTTGATAGAAGCACTAAATCAAGGTGGATGTCAATAGTTGTTTGTTATCAAAATAAACCAAAATTCTTGGAGTATCTGTAAGTATTGGAGTAATAACCCTCAATTATAGATTATTTTGAAATAATATGACACTTTTTTTATGACAAGTAGATTTCTTAAACACCATTTCCTTTTTATTGTAATTAACCCATCATTTAATTTCAAACTGTTGTCACCATCTTCATTTCCAATTTATTTATTTTGCTCAACATGTTTACTTGAGTTGATCAACTGGTGGAAAGTTTGAACAAAATTTATTTCGTTAAAATCACACAAGGCTGTTTTCATCCAACCATGACACTTGACAATTCCTTAATTGCAACTTCTAATCCTATTTTATGAGAGAAACCCTGAAGAAAGACACCAAAAATTCATGAGGACATTAGTATTACTCATTTCAAAAATTATTTGAAGAATTACAGAGTGACGTGCCCCCCCTCAAGAAATTGCAGCAACAGAATTGTTAAAAGCGTTCTCATTGTTTTCTTCACTTAAACCAAACCTTATGACTGGCTTGCCCACCAACTTTCAGTCATGCATATCCAACAGTCTTTACTTTATTGTTGTTCAATGATAAACATACTTTGATAGAGCATGCAAAATTTTTGATCAATCTGACACTCATTCGCTTAGCATTAATTTGAGCTGTTATGAGAACAGTCTGAGTCTTTATCTTGTATTCACTGTACAACACCATTGTGGTACAAGACTTGAAAGTCTCTTGGTTTTTTTGTTTTTTTAATATTTTGTTAAACTTGAGTCCTTGTACCGGAAAAATATCCAGTAAATAAAACGGTTAGTAAATCGTTATTTTTTTGCATTTCCATACACCAAACATGGATATAAATATCACTAAAACATCTGCTGGGTCATAAGCTTCATTTCGGTACCTTACTTGTCTGGGTGGATTGCCTTTAGGCTGAGACAAATCGCGTCACAAACACAGTACAAAAATTTATAAGATATACCAACAGAATTCGTCTAAACCAGAAATTTCAAACCATTTTTCAATAATGACCTATTTCAATCTTTCAAATTTGACAGCAAAGACAGCATTCTGTTTAGTTCAATGAAATAAATAGTGTCCTTTTATTTTAAGTAAAGTCTTTATAAATGGACAATGATATTGAGCTTAGTATTAATCGAAAAAATTATGTGATTGAGCTTAGTGTTTATTGAAAAATGATAATGCCCTGAACTGGAGCTGTATTCTTTAGTTTTGCTTCTTTTTTTTTGCTTTAAAAAAAGTATTCTATGGCTACAAACAGAATTACAATGAAGTTTGACATGAAGCTATAAATAATGATGGAAGTTCATCATTATAATTATCAACACACTCAGCCAGAAGACAGAAACCTGCCATGCTTGTTTGTAAATTGTATCCTGCCTTAAGTTCATTTACATTGTTTCTGCCTTTTGCTCATAAGAAATCCGAGAAATGACTGCTCTTCTTATGATTATTGAAGATCATTCATGGTTCATTATGACCTTTTCATGGCTGATTCTTCAGTATCAAACTGCCTGACTGAATAACACTGACGACAATCACACAATATTTAATTTTCTTTCAATCAGCCATGGCAGGATTTAAATGATTTCTATTAGTTTTTTAAAAACCATTCGATAGAATTTGTAATAAACAAAAAATATGTGAAAAAAGAAATCCTAAACTTGTAATTGTCTTTTACTTCAAATACTTCAAATGGACTGTAGGAAATTTAATATATTAGAATTGCATTTTTTTCTATAGCTTAACTAATATATAATAGACTTAGTTCGGTGCTTTTTACCCTATATTAAAATAACAAAAACAAAGAAAAATCTACGATGTACATAGCTGTGACAAAACGAAAATATCATAGTCCGAAAATCATGTAAAATGATAAGATAGTTCTTTTTTTGCTTTTTTTAATAAGAAAATCAAATTTTATAAGTAACAGAAGTATGGCTGTCTTGTCCACCATTTTAAAAACAATCAAGCAAAAAACTCAAAAGGAAATAACTCAATAATTCAAGCTTGCTGGATTATGATTTTCTTTATAAAAATAAAATTACTTCATCAATTTACTTAATTTTTGGAATATGATATTTTTGTTTCATCATGGGAATGTATATAATACAGATTTTTCTTTTCTTTTTATTATTTAATATAGGCGAAATTGTGGATATTCTAAAAACAGATTCGATCTCACCTTTGCTTGCAGCCACACCATCATGATGATGATGGCCTCATCATTTTCCAGCTTCAACTTTCTTTTATGAACTGTTTGCAGCTCTTTTTTTTTTCAAGCAATACTTGGATCACATCAAATAAAAAACATTTCTTTTAATAACCAATAAACTATTAATCCCATCTGTTACTATTATTATATTGCTACTACTGCTACCACCACCATTATTACAACTATTACTACTGCAACAAAAAAAAAAAACTCAACAAAAGAGGTTGTAAGATTTGATGTAATTATGTTTTTTTTTTCTATAAAAACAAAAATCTCCGAAGTTTGTTATAAAAGATCTAAGAAAATCAAATTTGGAAGGAATTGCGTAATTAAAATTATTCCAAAATAATGGATATTTGCTATAATTTTCCAAAAATATCTTCATCTTCAAATGATTTTTTTTTTCTCATTTATGTAAATTTTTCAAAAATAAAGACATTTATCCTCTGAATTTCTTTTCTTTCCTTTTTCAGTATTTCTAAAAACCATAATTTCCAAACTGTGGATCAAATGTTAAGTGGTCAAAATTGAAAAAGGGAAAATAAGTTTATCGGCAGAATAAAGGTATAGAAAGTGAGATTGGTGGAAAGAATATTTAGTAAATTGTTCTCAAACACAGCTGAATAGAATTGTTAATCAAGGTGTGGCAGTAACTGAGACAAAAGATTGAACATAGAGGTCGACATTTAAAGTTTGTGGACAGTTTTAGGAGTGGCATGAGTTTTGTGACAGTTTAAGATACTTAGGGACACTTTATGAACAGTCTTGAGTTTGCGACAGTTGAAAACTGTTTCCAGTTGAAGACAGGTTGTGGACCAGAGCAGATGGGAACATGATTAACAAACGGATGAACATATATATATATATAGACATTAGCAGTTAGAGGGTTGTTTTACACAATGGGGTGACCCATATCAACAATGTGTTTTATGTAAAAATTTGTACGAAGTCAACTTTCACAATTGATTTAATGTTGATGATGTAGTTCTTGTTAAGAATTCTGTCAAGGTTATACCATTTTTTTGCTGTTGGGAAGAGTTTTGGAGTTAATTGTAAGTGACAACAAAAAGATTCATTCTGTAAAAGTCAAGAGAGGTGACTGGTCTTTTCAGGTCCATTCTATCGAACTGCTGTATCCTCTAGATTTAGCATTAACTCATACCCACCTTCTAGAATTATTCTGGGTTCAAGGGGAGTTGGTCATAGGAAAATTGATGTTACACAATCAGAGTTACCTGATAATGTATGAGATTCTAAAGGTGCATCTGTTCCAATAAAACAGCATCCTAAAAAGATGAAAAAAATGAAAAGGTAGTAAAAACTCAATCTTTACTATTGAATTCAGTTTTATTTAACATGGTCTTCACATACCTTAGCTTTGAACAATGACGCTTACACTGTTCACATGGTGAGCATTATTTTGGGTTTCTCATCCTTTATTACACCATTTTGTTTTGTTTTTTTTGCAACTTTACAATTTCTCTGGGCCACTGTTCTAATTTAAAAATGTCCTCTATTATTATTAATGTAAAAATGTGCTGTCCAGCACATTTTGGGGATAGTGCAAGTGAATGGCAGACGTTGCAATGATACTTAGTCAGAAGAAGAGGGGATGCAGAAGATTGAAAATAACTCTGATCAGCAAAACCACCTAAAAAGATATTGTCTTTGGAAAATAAGTACCTTTGTGAATGGGAAAAGTCTCACTGAAATCACCTTTGTGAGGAAACAATATCCAAGTTTATTTGCAGGTAAGCCACATGAATGAAGACAGTCTTAGATGTTATCTTAAGTAGATGTCTGGAGTAGCTAATCCAAGAGCAAATAAACAGTGATAACTAAATTGGAAGAGATCCCAGGAGAATAGGAGAGGTGGTTAAAGCAAGTCCCTGGAAGAGGAGGGAAAATGGGAGTTGAACGTTAAGAGGGTGCGCACTTACCCAAGTTTCCAATATAGTTGTGTAAAGACCGAAGTTTTGCGGATCTTTTAAACACAACATGAATTTAGAACAATTGATAGAACTGTAGTGCTGCTCCTGGCTTCCGATAATGTATTTTGGTGATAGTAATGCCTTTGAAAAATATTAAGAACCGCACTCACAATTAATGTACATATAGTTAAATTGGCGAATGAAAAAGATGAATAAAAACATGAATATTATGAATTTGTCACCAGTTAGGAAGAACTAACTCAACAATGCAAATTTTGGAATGCAGGTGAAAAAACATTTAATTAACAAAATATATTTATAGCAACTATTTTACAGATCTAAAATATATTTTGAAGGCCAAAGTAGGAGAAGTTTTAAAGTTCTGGAATAAAAAATAGACAAAAGTGCCAGAAAATTTATTTCAAAGTTTTGTTGTGTATGTGTGGGCGTGTGTGCAAGTTTATCTTCATTAAAAATATAACATCAGGCTTAAAGGAATTTCAGCGTGCCACGTTTCAGTCTTCTAGGATGGCTGTTATTGGTGTTGAGAGTCAAACTGTCGCTTAGAACTGATTATTACTTAGCACTTACATTAGTTATGCCATAAGTTTTCGCGGACAATTTTAATCACAGGTATCTTCAGAAAAAACTCTGAATTCAGCTGACCAAATCGCTATCTTATAGGCTTAATTAATTGTTGCTTTTGAAAACGATTTTTATTAGAAAATATTTTGAGTTCACACGTTTTTGTGAAAACTGACTTTCTTTTGAAGTGACAAAGATAGCGAATCTCAATGAAGTGGAGAAAAAAAAAGAGTAGTAATTAAGCTTTTTAGCATTCAGCTGAATTGCATTTTGATGTAAAACTCCAAAGCCAAACTGCCATGAAAGAGGTGAAAATGGCAGAAGAAAGAGTAAACCGGACAAAGAAAAGAGATAGCATACTGGTTTGTCTTGCACATAAATTTCCAATCTAGCACAGAACAACTAGTTGAAATGCATGTGGTTCTCATGGTGTCAAACTACATTCAGTGCGGACTGAATACTGAGTAACCCAGATTATGGCACTGAGTGACTTCCACGACACATACAGCTATGTTTGAGCCATGAAAAAATCAGTCCAAATAAAAACAACCGCAAATATAAACAAATTTACTGTGATGATAACATGTCTGAGAGATGGACAAAATTGATTTAAAAAAAGATGATGTTTAACTTTCCAAAAGATAATCGCTATAATCCACAAAAAAGTTTGATGGGCGAATCCAGTATGAAAAAATGGCTAGGATTTGTGCAAAGATGATGTCACAATGCCATAGGTTGGACTTTACAAAAGATGCATTATTTAGATGGTTTGGACCAATGTTCTTATCTTCAATGTTATCAGCATAATATTTCTGCTGATGTAACCTCAGACTTTCTTCAACTGCATTTTGTCAAACTTGGGAATCTTTCTATTGAACTTGGGAAATTTGTATGGAATATCGAATGCAACCGCTTATTTAATTCATGAAAATAGCTTGTTTAATTCCATTAGCCATGATTGAATACAAGTCTTAAGTAATACGTAATTGTTTACTTAATATCGCCTGCACTGAGGAGTGAACCTTTAATTCTCAGAAAAAACTGTCGCTTAGAACTGATTATTACTTAGCACTTAAATTAGTTATGCCATAAGTTTTCGCAGACAATTTTAATATTAATTTAGAGAACCTTAGGCCTATTCTTGTTTTTAGAAATTTTTAGAATGTGAGAGAATATATAATTATTTCCACAGCCAGACAATGTCACAGCCCACAAGATCCATGAAAGCCAACAAACTGGAAGTCCAAAACTCAAGTTTCACCCTCATTTGGGCTCATCAGTTAGACACATCCAAACTCAGGATTCAAAACGAAGTCAAGCACTCTACCAACTGAGCAAACTTCCGGTTTGTTGACTTTCATGGCTCTTGTGTGTTGCAACATTGTCTGGCTGTGAAAATAATTATATATTCTCTCACATTCTAAAAATTTCTATTGCTTATTCCTCGTTAGGAAAGCTTGTCATGATGATATCCTTAGCAATTATAAATTCCTACTAGTGAGACATCGACTTGGGTTATAACTGGTCGTGATGATCACATCCCTTGTTCGAGATGAAAGTAGATTTATTCCACCGTCGGATTTCATTGCGGTTTACGATCTGTGATAGTAAATAAAACTTTCTTGTGTGGGCACGTTTGCTCAGTTCGTAGGGTGCTTTCTTCGCATGCAAGAGACTTGTGTTTCAAATCCTGAGTTCGGATGTGTCTAACTGATGAGCCCAAATGAGGGCGAAACTCGAGTCTTGGACTTAGGGTTTGTTGGCTTTCATTGCTCTTGTGAGCTGCAACATTGTTTGGTTGTGGAAATGATTATATATATATATATATATATATATATATATATATATATATATATATATATATATTGAGTACTTGTACAGTTTAATCACGACATTAAAAAATGAAAATATCAAAAAAAGGTTATATTGTACATATCCGTTTTGACCTGAAGATCTCAAAAAAAAAATTTCATTTAATTTGATCAAGTAGTTTTCTTTTACAGCGGAAAAACACGTTTTTATGAGAGCGCATTGAAGGCAGATATCTTGGATTTTAAAAAATTTTCTGTTTGGAGTTTAGAAACGCCACAGGGAGATAACTCAATTTAAAGCGCCGACACTCCCTCCCCATCTTTAATACTAGCTTTTCTTCCTAAAATCGAACCTTTTGCTCGGTATCATAACATTTTTTTTTCGCTGTAAAACCAAAACTACTTGATGAAATTAAGTGAAATTTTTTTTCAGAGAACTTCATTCCATACCGTTACGTACAGTTTAAACTTTTTTTTTTTTTCTCGATATTTTCATTTTTTAATGTCTTGATTAAACTGTACAAGTACCATATATTGTAATTTACTACTTAGTAAATATATATATTGTAATTTACTACTTTAGTAAAAATGAAAAAAATTAAATCCCCAAAATATAGATTTTATGGCACACACGGTCCCGGATTCTACAGAACCCAGGCCTCAATTATTAAAAGACCCTTAGTTAGTGGAGTGAATGAATCCTGGCCCTGTTTTGTCTTTTGGTATAAGAGATGTCCACTCCCTGCATTTTATTGTGTCCCCAGTCATCCCTGTCATCTTAAATCTTGGAGGACATCATCCATTCCCATCTTATGAAATTTTTCTATGAACATTTTCTTTTTGTAAATAAAATAATTTTTAAAACAAACTGGGAATTATATAAGTAGGATAAACCCACAGAGTGGATAAGGTATTTTGGCGAAAGAGTTTAGTGTAGGGCAAGTTACAAAGTATTGACAAACTGTATGAAAACCGACCCCCCCCCCATCACACCCTAAAACCATTAGGGCTTTATGCAACAAAATACAAAGTAGACTTAAAACAAAATGTTGTTATAATTGTACCATCTTTTTGTCTAAATAAATTATCTGGCACAGGGGTCCTCGCTCTTGGATTGGAGTGAAGTATGATTCTGTTCGGTTCTATAAGATCATCCTTTCAGGCACTACTGGTCACCTAAGGTGCCTCAACAGATCCCATCATGACAGCTTACAAATAAAAATAAAATTACTGCCATCAACCAGCTTGCTATGCCAGTAATAAATACAGCTTTGGTATCATTGACTGGCCACAAAAATCCATCAACTGGTTAGATGTAAAGACACGGAAGTTACTAACGCTTCATAAAATAATATATAGAAATCAGTGTTTACCAAGGCTGTATTTGCCCAGTGGAGAAGGAGGTCTGGGACTCTTAGAGATCAATCATCAACATAGGGCAACTGTTGTAAGCACCGGTCAGTATCTGAGAAGTTCCCAGAATCACACTCTCTTAATAGTATACGAACAGCAGAGACAAGAACCAGCAGAACAACATCAGTCACCCAGCTAGCCAAGCATTTTGGTCAGGGTTGTCTCTCAGATGAGGACGAAACACCAAACAAGTGTGCCACAGAAATAGCAAGAAAGAGTCAAGACCTTCCAAAGGATGAACTTTAAAGAATGGGACCAACATCAGCATTATTTTTTTGGGGGGGGGAACTCTCTCAGAAATACATAGACAAAGAAGGTTCATTGGACTGGCTCAAAAGGGGGGCCCTCCGCCACGATCAGGAAAGGGTCAAAATAGCTGCTCAAGACCAGAGGTTGATGACCAATGCATTCAAGAAGATGGCGGGGATCAGTAATGACAATAAATGCAGGTTCTGCCATACAGAATTGGAAAGTGTTGGTCATCTGATATCAAGTTGCAAGGTTCTTCTAGGGAATGGCTACTATACAGCGAGACATGATGGAGTATGTAAGTACCTCCACTGGACCATATGTAAAAAATTAAACATCCAGTATAGCAGCAAGTCCTGGGAACATCAACCTGAAAGAACAGTTGGAAATGACTTATATACCATACATTACGACCATGTAATCCCTACAGCCACTTACTTTGAAAATGCTGCTGTGAAACCTGACATAGTTATATGGAATAAATCAGAAAGAGTTGCAACCTTGATTGAAGTGAGTGTTCCTAATGATGGCGGTCTGAACAGAGATGAAAGAAAGAAACAGACCAAATACCAAGGTCTCATGTATGATATGAAAAGAAACTGGAATCTTAAGGGGGATATCAATCATACCAGTTATCATAGGTGCCACAGGGCTCATGAAGAAGAACCTGAAGTTCTACCTAACTAATATTCCTGGTGAACCAAGTGCAAAAGAGATCCAGACAATTGCACTTAGGGGAACAGCAAGGATACTAAAAAGAGCTCTCGGTTGGTTTCAATAAAAAGCAGGGTAATGTTGGCAGCTGGTTTGGCTTCCCCCATACCCAGCATTACAATCTTCAAAGGAAGAAAATTAAAAAACAAATTTTGTACCCTTACCCTGAGTACCTCCTTTGGGATGAGGAAACATTATAAACTAACGTCACGTTTAAGATATCAAATTCTTTATTCACAAGAAAAAAAATACAATTGGGAATAGGAACAAAAAATTTAGGCACAAGGTCAACACGTTTCATTTTGCTAAAGTAGCAGAGGGTGAGGAAATTAAATATATTTACTTTCCATGCTGTAGCGATCCGAAAACTGGCCGAAATGTCCATTCGTCAAATGTCCACATTTTTCAGGGCGTGAATTGTCACGACTCGTGACTCACGAGTTGTCTCCCCCTTCTAATGATGGCGACTCTCATAGCGAACTTCTCGGCCAGCTGAGTGACTTCATCGCCTTTAGTAGCAAAGAATCGTGCAGTGTGAAAAGCGACAATTTCAGAGACAATTATTTAGGAGAAAATAACGATGGCAGATGTCCCCGACCGATTATGTTATGTTTATAGCTGTGATTTGGATGTCAATGTAGAAATCAAAATGTAAGTTTCAAGTTGTTTACGTCAGTTGTTTCGCCATTACCTGTGTCGATGGATTCTTTTATTATTGTTGATTTATCGCTGAGATTTTTTGGTTTAAAAATTGTAAACAATAAATCGTGAAATAAGCAAATCTATGCTGATTCAAATAATATTTTTTTTTCTTTTTTGTAATGGTTAGTAAGAATAACCTTTTCTCACATCGGAAGATGTTTTTTTTTTTGTTGTTCTTGTTTTCCCGTGAAAAATCCACAAGACTTTCATTTTTAGTTTTCAACATCCAAAATTTGTTAAAGAATTTCTACGAAGTGAAAAATAAATAAATAAATAAATAAATAAAAAGAGAAACAAAATGTCCACTTCGAGATTTTCGAACTATTAAAAAGAAATTAGTTTAAAATATCACAAAATGTACCCATGCGACCGGATAGTATTTTCAAGTTAAATTTAATTTTTTTAATATCTCGCTTATTTAATTGTTAGATGAAAGTACAGAATAGTTACAAAATGTTCTCTCCATGTTAAGAATGGGTTTCTAAATAATAACGTTATTATTTCAGCACGACCCGTATTCTGCATAAGTACCAAAAAAGATTACCTGCATTCTCTCTGCAAAAAAATCCAAGATTTTATTTCTATTAAAATTTATTAAAAACAAAAAAATAATGATTTCTTTGTTAAAAAAAAAATGCATTCGAAATAATGAAGAATTTTAACAAAACAATGACTAAAATAATGAATATTGAATATAATATAATATAATATAATATACTATGTGAACTTTATACGCAACAAAAATGGGTGTTAATTATTTAACCTTTTTGAATAACTCAAATATTGTTGGTTAAAAAGAAAATCTTGCATTTTTTTTTTGTACTGTAACTCTAACTTATTATTTTATTTATTTTTTTTTCGCAATTATTAAAATTTCAGTTACGCAAATATTCGGGGTTTTGTGTTTCAACAAACATATACGACTCGTTCAAAACTGACTTAATTGTAATGTTTTCGTAAATAAAAATCAAACAAAAAAAGTAAATCTGTAGATGAACATCCTCAGGTAACCTCCTACTTTTTTAGGCGATGACGTATAGATTCCCTCCAAAACCTAGCTACGAGAAGAAAAACATTCACAAAAAAAAAAAAAAAATTAGAAGATCATTATAACTTTTTTAGAGTAGTTAACCCATTTTCTTTTTTTTTTTTTTTTGTACCATTAACTCAAAGTCCCAGTGGCAAGGTTATAAAACCACCTAATCGGCGAATCGCCTAAAAAAAGTAGACATACCCCCCCCCCGGCCCGAAAAACGCACAGGATTTATCTTCCATAGTAAAATAAAAAAAATTGGTTAACTGCCCTGGAACGCTAGAATGTCCCGAAAATGGAGAATCATTTTAAATTAAATTTATGTGAGAAACCGATTCCCTACTCTAAATTGTAAGAATTTTTGTTTTCATATGTAATTGCCTAAAAAGTAGAATCTCTTTTTGGAGGAAGTGATTAGCAGATGATGTTAATTTAAATGAATGAATGCGAAAGTTGGACCTTTTATCGTATTAACGATAAAGTCAATCTGGCAACAGATTCAGTACTTCTTCGATATTCTTTTGGCTAAAAGCAAAAGTGTAGTATCTGTTCTGATTAGTGTTACTGTTGGGACTATTAATCAGAATTGGCAATCGGAAAAATCTGAACTTTTGGGAGTATCAGAATCGGGGTTTGTATTACTGTACACATAGATTCGAAAAAGTTGTCAAAAAACAAATATAGAACAAATAAATGTTATCAAAGGCAAGATAAGTTACTTTTCTACCTAACTGGATATAATTCACGTGTTTTTATTCAGTGTAACATGTTTATTCAGCTCGAAAAACATGCAATGTTTACCGATGTATTGGAAAATTCAAAATGGCAGCCGACTGTCTCTCGGAGAGGGTACGTTTGGGAAAAGGTATTATAAATAATAAACTAGACAAAATACTGTAAGAAAAAAAATGTAAGGAAAAATTCAAGATGGCGCCCGACTCTCTCTTTAACACGGTAAGATATCCTCAACACGGCACAAGAAGCAACAGCCACACGATTCCCCAGCCAACTCAATCGTCACTCCCCCACGTCTTTCCCCTCACCCGCTTTTATCGTCGTTCTAGGCCGGCTAAATTTGCATATTCCGAGAATTCGTGTGACTTTGCGAGACATCATACTTTACAAAAGACGGCGGTCGCCATCTTGGTCCTTCTTTTCTATTTTTGGTCGGTAACGCTGAGCTGGTCTCGAGGTAAGTCTTTTTCCCCTCATCCGTCTCTCCCACGTACTCACACAACACGCAAACACGCGGGCGCTTATCTCCTGGATGCACGTTACACTCCCCCCTGATCTGATGATCACATAGAGAGCACTGGGGGGGTGGCCTTTTAGTGCGTGTGCTTCTGCGAAGAGGTACATTCACTGTTTCAGATTCGGGCTCTGGATCTGGTTCCGCCTCATCAGATGAAGTATCGCTATCAGTCTCTGGAAGGGGCTCACTGAATCCGTGCATCGGCAGCTCATCGCTAGACGCTTCACTGCTTTCTTCTGTAGTTGTATGACGCACCTCGGTAGCTGGGCGAAGATCTCGCACATGTCGTGGGGTTCCATCGACCAAAACAGACTGCTGGCTAATCACTCCAGATATGTGTCCTCGCTTAAACTTGTCGGTGCACCGATTTCCTGGAGGCCGCACCCACACTGGATCTCCCACTTCATATCTGTTATATGTTCCCTTGTCGGTTGGCTGCGTAGTGTTGATTCCCTTCACTCCGACTCGGTACGTGTAAATAGCATTCGCAGGTGCGGTTGAAGGGGACGTCCCGTCCTTTGGCGTAATGTTGTACCAATATGTTGCTTCCGCAATAGTACATCGCTTCCTGGCAGCAATTCTCTTGATGCTGCGATGGCTTCTTTCAGCAATGCCATTTCCTGATGGCACATGCGCACATCGCAACCGTAGACGGACGCCCCACTCATCTAACAACTGCCGGACTTGCTGGCTACAAAACGCTGCATCATTGTCAGTCAGGAGCTCTTCCGGCGCACCTCGCTCAAAAAAAATGGATGATAGGTGGCGAACAACATTTGCTGAATCCTGTCTGGTCATCTGCCGCCACACCGCAAATCTCGTAGGCCCGCAATCAATGAGAGTTAGAAAGGGCTTGCCACTGTAATGGGTAATATCCATGGCCAGCCGCTGCCACACACTCTCAACTTCCAAGCGACCCTTCTGCCATCGCTCTGGTGCAGGATCAATAGACTGGCAAGCCTCACAATTTCTGACGATCTGTCTGACATCCATCTTGGTCACTGCTGGGTATGCACGCCTCACAAAATAAAGGGTCCTCTTGATACCCGGATGTCCGCTCTGTGCATGAATTTTTTGTATTTGACATGGGTCGATTGCAACTGCACAAGATCGAGCAGTAATCTCCATTCCCATCTTCGCGGCTTCATACCATTTGTGAGGTACACGGGTCAGTTGGTCAGCACGATTACAATGTGATGGCACCAGAGTGACGCTCAGTGATAGCCCATACTCAGATACCAGGTTTTTTAGCGTGTCTAGCCTTCTCCGTATTAACATTTCGCTTGCTGCCTTGGTACGGATTCGTGTCCGTCCTGAAAGTGTGTCAGACACCCAGTGGTAGACACAGAGAGAATCTGTGTACAAGGTCAACTTCTTGGACTGCCACTGCAGGGCCAGATTTACCCCCTTTACAACAGCGTCCAGCTCTGCCAGGTTGATATGCTGAGAATCTGTTACGGGCCGCAGCCAACACGCATCCTCGAACACGTTTCCTCCTTGCTCCAACGATACTCCCAACGCCAAAGAACTGGCATCAACCCACACACCTACGTTGTCTCCGTTAACACACCACCGCCCACAGGCAGGGTCCTTCTTGTTCACTCTCTCCAGTGTCTCTTTAATCATCAGAGTTAGTAGGACATCATCGGATATGTCATCCCAACCCGTGGTTGTTAAATTTGCTCTGCGTTTAATCACACCAACAGCTGCGCGGAGCCAGCCACAGACCGGTAAGTGACCAACAAGTTTTCCACACCAAGAAAAAACGGTCCGCCTTGTAACGAGGTTGGGGATGCTTGGAATTTCACTGCCACGCCTCCATTGTAGGGTGCCATCCTCTTCATAAACATCCAATCCCAATACACGTGCTCCTTCCCTTAAACGTTCGGGATTCTTGCATTCCAGACCAAACTGAGCCAACTTTTCTTTGACACACGACGCAGACTGTACATCTTCATTGACGTATACGTCATCAATGTAAGCTGACGTTGAGTCCCTCATGGGCTTTTCTTGGGACAATACTGTGTTGACAATAGTCTTCATGATCTGTGGTGCCACATTTAGGCCGAAGCCAAGGCGTGTAAGGCAGTACCTCTGCCCCTGGAACCAAACTGTCTGGAATGGCCACAACGTCTCATCAACTCGCACCTGTAAATAGGCTTTTCGTAAATCCAATATTGAGACATTAGTGCCTTTCTGACGCCATTCCCTCAACTTACTGGCGCATACGTCAGCATCGGCAGTATAGGCTTCAATATGCTTGTTAAGCTCCCTATAGTCCAGCACGGGCCGTACTTTCGACTTGTTATGCTGGACTACTGCCATCAAGGGTATTAGACCCTTCGGAGGCCCAAGCTTGTCCTCAGGGTAGGGGATTAACCAGCCATCTTGGATCCACTTCCAAGATGCAATCCAGGCCCTCTTGCGCGAGTCGTAGTCCACTGTAAAATCCGGCCGATCGATATGGAGCGCTGCACACACTGGGGCCTCTAAGAATCGCACCTTTCCATCCCGATGAATTGCGACTCCCCCCAGCGCCTTGATGGCATCGTATCCGAGCAACAGGTCAAACCCCAGGAGATTTCCTTGGGTCACGAGCACATTGATCTTAGTGGCTACACCGGTGTCCGTGTAGATCTTGACAGTTCCAGCTCCACAGCATGTCTGGGTCTCGCCTCCTATCGTGGTGACTTTGATCTTCCTCTTAGTCCAACTTGGACACAGCCTGGTGCTCACTATAGTATGCGAACAGCCTGAGTCGAGAAGTGCTGAGCAGGGTATCCTGTTTACGTAGACGGTTATTACTGGTTGCGCCTTGTTCAAATTTTGCTCGGGGAGCAGGGCGGCGCTGACGTCCTCTCCCCTGATACGTTTCCTGCACAGTTTTGGGCTAGATGCCCCAAACCGCCACACTTAAAACAGCGCACACGCCCCCTGTTGGTGCAATTCCTTGCAAAATGTCCGCGTCGGCCGCAGCGAAAACATTTCCCATTGCTCGCAGGGTTCTGATTCGGAATCTCCCGAGCGCCAATCTGGCCTGTCTGTGTCGCCATCACAACTGGTTCCCCCAGGTCCTCCTCATCTTTGATGATGGCTCGAGCACGTTCCATCAAGTGTTCCATGGTCGTTGTTGAAACGCTGGTTGAGGCTCTCAGTAGCTGCTTCACCCGAGTGGGAAGGCCCGCCACAAACGCGTACGCGAGCGTCCGCTCCGACACCCCTCCACCGAACAGAACTGCGAGTTTCTTTAACTCAGCGAAGAAAACGTCCACGCTTTCCTCCGGTAGAAGTTTTCGGGAAGCAAATTTTTCATAGGCCGTACAAGGATCCATGGCAAATGCCTTGTACAGCGCAGCTTTAATTGCGGTGACATCTCCCTTTTCGGCAGCACTGAGTTGCTGATATACACTCAAGGCACCCCCAGCCAATCTCAGGGGAATTACAGTGTGTACCCTTTTCACCTCACAAAGGTCGCACGTCAGCTCGACCCTTTCAACCCAGTCGACGATGGACGTGGACCCGTCAAACTCGGGTATGAGCTTTAAGTCAAATTTCGACTCGGTCATAGTCCTAGAGGCCAAATGGCCGAAATAGCTTGTAAGAAAAAAAATGTAAGGAAAAATTCAAGATGGCGCCCGACTCTCTCTTTAACACGGTAAGATATCCTCAACACGGCACAAGAAGCAACAGCCACACGATTCCCCAGCCAACTCAATCGTCACTCTCCTACGTCTTTCCCCTCACCCGCTTTTATCGTCGTTCTAGGCCGGCTAAATTTGCATATTCCGAGAATTCGTGTGACTTTGCGAGACATCATACTTTACAAAAGACGGCGGTCGCCATCTTGGTCCTTCTTTTCTATTTTTGGTCGGTAACGCTGAGCTGGTCTCGAGGTAAGTCTTTTTCCCCTCATCCGTCTCTCCCACGTACCCACACAACACGCAAACACGCGGGCGCTTATCTCCTGGATGCACGTTACAAATACTGTTAGAAATTCGCTCAATATATGTTACCGTGACATAAGTTGACATGTATTCGGTTGTTTACTAACAGTATTTTGTCTAGTTTATTATTTATAATACCTTTTCCCAAACGTACCCTCTCCGAGAGACAGTCGGCTGCCATTTTGAATTTTCCAATACATCGGTAAACATTGCATGTTTTTCGAGCTGAATAAACATGTTACATTTAATAAAAACAAAAAAAATGTATCCAGTTTGGTAGAAAAGTAACTTATCTTGCCTTTGATAATATTTATTTGTTATATATTTGTTTTTTGACAACTTTTTCGAATCTATGTGTACAGTAATACAAACCCCAGAATCGATATCGGAATCTGGGGTTTGTATTACTGTACACATAGATTCGAAAAAGTTGTCAAAAAACAAATATATAACAAATAAATATTATCAAAGGCAAGATAAGTTACTTTTCTACCAAACTGGATACATTTTTTTTGTTTTTATTAAATGTAACATGTTTATTCAGCTCGAAAAACATGCAGTGATTGCAGTGTTTACCGATGTATTGGAAAATTCAAAATGGCGCCCGAGACTCTCTTTAACATGGTAAGTTTGGGAAAAGGTGTTATAAATAATAAACTAGACAAAATACTATTAAAAAAACACCGAATATATTTCAACTTATGTCACGGTAACATATAAAGAGCGAATTTCTAACAGTATTTTGTCTAGTTTATTATTTATAGTATCTTTTCCTGAACTTACCGTGTTAAAGAGAGTGTCGGGCGCCATTTTGAATTTTCCAATACATCGGTAAACACTGTATGCTTTTCGAGATTAATAAACACGAAAAATATATCCAGTTAGGTAGAAAAGTAACTTATCTTGCCTTTGATAACATTTATTTGTTATATATTAGTTTTTTGACAACTTTTTCGAATCTATGTGTACAGTAATACAAACCTAAAGTGTTTATATGTTTCTGAGACAAATGTTGAGATTCAGACAGTGAAAAAGAATGGAAAGAAAATGCTGAAACTTTTAATTGTTTGTAGACGTCGTAAAAGAAAAAAGATTGATAAGAAATATGCTAGGTCTTTTCAGTGAAAATATTGAGTTATTTACTGGCCAAGAAACCTAAACGGGATGTGGCAATAATCTTTCTTTTTTTTACAAGGTAGTCACCACTTATCAAGGCCCGGGAACCACTCGGGGATAAGGGTTAGTGCGTGTACGGTACGTTAGTATTGGAGATTTGATAAAGTGTCTTACTTAAGGGGGCGGTTCATCAGGAATTTGTTTATGTTGGACTTGAAGACATCCAGGTTGTAGTCAGGTGGGAAACAGGCAACCGAAACAGAGTTCCACAGGTGTGCACTTCTAAGATAGAAGCTTTGTTCATGGAATCTACATTTTGATTTTGGCACAGATAAAGAGTGGGGAAAATTTTTGACAGTGGATTCAGTTAGACTGGTGTTTATGGTGAAAGATTAGTGAGGTGGGGACTAGAGATTATAGCTCAGACGAGCACTTGCCATGATAGTAATGATAAAACAAAGACAGGCTCGCAATGTCTCTCCTGTGGGAGAGCCGTTACAGGGAAGAGAAAAGGGCACCACCCACTAAGCCACAAAGTCTATTTTGTACTCTGTCAAGGCAGGATAGGCTGTTTTTAGCAGCTCCTGCCGAGATGTGGCAGCAGTACTCCATCCTTGGATGTACTTGGCTTTTATATAGATAGAGAATTACATCAGGGGTGAGATATCTTCTGGAGCGGTAGAAGGATCCTACCATTTTTCAGCGACCTTGGCAACTGACTTGATGTACGTGTTCCATTTCAGATCAGGAGTAAAGGTCAAGCCCAGAAGCTTATCAAAACATGGGGCCTCCCCTAGATGAGAGCCACCCATTTCAATTGATGCCAGATGGGATCAGAGCATTGATGATGTAAAGATAGAAGCTTGCATTAAAAGTAACCAGCCACCTCCTCGCCCACTGTACCACATTCTCAAGATCAGAGGAGAGAGAACTTTGTCATTTACAGCCTTTAATGTGTTGCTGTAGATGGTTGTGTCATCAGCATAGATGTCAACGAATGATTTAAGTATGTGTTTTGGGAGATCATTGATGTAGATTAGGAAGAGAGTTGGGCCCAGGATGGACCCTTGAGGGACTCCAGCATTAATACTGCAGGCCTCTGATTTTTGTCCATCAACCACTACTCTTATGAGCCTATCAGAGAGAAATGATTTAATGATAGAGAGAATATTTCCAGTTATACTGTAGCTGGAGATCTTGTGAAGTAGGCCTTTATGCCATACCTTGTCGAAGGCCTTTGATATGTCAAGAGCAATTGCCCTGGAAAGGAAGCCTTTGTCAAGAGATTCACTAATCCTATGAGATATAACCGTTAGCACATCTGCAGTAGATCTTGTAGAACGGAAACCATATTGCGTGTCACTAAGAAGGTTATTTCTGCTGAGGTGGTTGACTATTTCTCTATTTAATATGGATTCCAGCAACTTACTCATGACACACAGGAGAATTATTGGTCTGTACTGAGAGAGAGATGACTTATCACCTGAGTTCTTAAATCCAGGGCATACTGATGAGGTTTTCCAGGGTGTTGGAAAGCACTTCTCGCTTAAACAGTTTCGTAAGTATGGGAGCAAGTTCTGGTTGAAGCTTTTTTAACACTATAATTGGAATGCCGTTAGGGCCAGTAGCTTTACTGGAATCAAGGTTCTTAATTAGCTTGGCGACCTCATGCACAGATATTTGTATGTTACCTAGCGTGTTCTGTGTTATAGAAGGAAATACAGGAAGTTGATGGCCTTTGTCGCATAAGGTAGAATTAGCTGCAAAGTTCTTGGCAAATAGTTTGGCCTTGTCTGATGCTGACGAGATGACCTCTGGTCCGTTGATAATGGTTGGGATAGAACGCACACTTCTGTTTAGGATCCTATTTGTTATTTGCCAAAACTGGTGGGAACCAAGCCGCTGCTCAGCTACTTTGGATTTAACAGACTGGGCATGTAGCTCTCTTGCATTTTTTATTACTCTTTTGCAGTGGTTGCTGGCGTTCCTGAAAGCAGCTTTAGTCTCAGTGCATCTGTTGCGTTGGTAGCTATAGAAAAAGTGATTTCTGTGCGCGATGGCAGCAGCACATTCTGGGGAGAACCATGGCTGGCTGGTAGGTTTTTATTGGAATTTTTTAGCTGGTATGAATCGGTCTATGCCTACAATTAACCATTCGATCAGGTCTGATATTATAGAGGACACATCCTTTTTAAACATGGAATGCAGAGGTAGATCAGATATAAATGTACGGAAGCTATCCCAGTCAGCCATGGAGTATCGGTATACAGTACGGTGGAGGGGTACGTCTGGGGACTTATTACATTTCGTTTTTATCTTAACTGATACGAAGGAGTGGTCGGAGGATCCTAGAGGAGAAAGAACGGAACATAAACAGGGGAAGTTGTGAGAAAAAGGTCTAGGAGGCTTGCATATTGACCTGTAGTATCGGGCACATGGGTGGGCTTGCGAACAATCTGAGTGAGGTCATAAGCAATGGCAAAATCATGACTGAACCTTTCCTCATCGTCCATCTTATTTGAGTGGATCAGCCATTCCACATTATGGACGTTGAAGTCATCACAGATGTGGATGTTAGCCGAGGGGTGTGCAGACAGGATGTGGTCTATTTTCTCAGATATGCTCTTAAAGATAGTATCTCCGCTGTTGTGGGGCCGATAGAGGGCAAATATAAATGCAGTGGTATAAGCAAGTGCAACCCGGAAGCACATGTAAGGTAAATTCGGATTTTCTCTAGAGATATCCCTGTCGCATAGGAAGCCATCTTTAATGTAGGCACATATTCTATGCCCATGGCGATCTTTGGGGTCAGATTTAGATGTTAAGTTAGAGTATCCGTTAATTATGAACTCATCTAGGGAAGTGGTCGGCCCTATTCCAGTTTCGCTTAGAAAGAATATGTCCGGTGTCGTCTCCTGTAATTGGGTTTCAACCTCTGGAAGGTTGGAACGTAGACCCCTGATGTTAGAGAAGGAGACATGGTAGTAGGAGTCTACGTTGGAAGAAGGGGTTCTAGGTTTATTCAAGTTTTTTTGTTTTGAGATGTTTCATGTTGAGGTTTTGGGATTTGTGGAACAGGTCGACATACTTGGTTAGAGCAATACAGAGAGGCAAAATAAGAGAGAAAAAGACAGGAAATTTTTTTTTTTTTTTGTAGCACATGAAAAGGTAAAACCGCAGCAATTACCCACTAGTATGGCATTGAGAGACCCCACCAGAGACTACTGCATGGTCCAGAGTCCATTCACCAAATGGCAATACAGCAGTCCCAGTACTTTGCGCCTGCTGATAGGACAGCCTCCTTAGTGGTTAATCCATGGTTCCGGTCCCTGACTATCAGGCGGACAAAACGTTTACCTCCAGCACCCTTACTAGTAACATGGCCACAAGGATAGACATAGAGACAGAAAAATTTCCGACATCTCAGACTACTGTTTACTACCGACTTTTAAAGCAGCTTTTTCTTCACCCTTTGTCAAAAAAATCACTCATTTGCATGAGGACTGAGGGACAAAAAAAGAGAAGCGAGAGTTACTGGAGCTGCCGATAACACATCCACTGTATTATCTACTCTCCATTAAAAAAAAAACCAAAAAAAACCGGGGGGAATGGGTACAAGGGGCTTATTAATGTCTACTTAGTATATAAGTCCAGTGCTCAATTATCAATTCAGGACGCTTTTGAAGATAATCTCCCCTCCCATATTAATGGGTGGATGTTTTGGCATTATATATCTCGAGTTTGAATAATTCGAGCTTCACCTTATAATTAAAATTCAATAATTAACTTTTATCAATTTGTGTAGTCGGCTTAATATTAATTTACATTTGAGTTTAGATAATTATTCAAGATTTTAATTTGGGAGGTTCTCGTTTACATAGTTGACTTTTTTTTTTTTTTTTTTTCTGTTTTACATGTAACAAGACGATATTGGCTAACAGCATAGTTGACAAAGATTTCAGAACAGAACAAAAAAGCAAGACAAGATACGTAAAATTTAGTTACGAGTTTTTAAGTCAAAACTGTAATAAGAAAACAGTTAGCTGTAATTAGTACAAATTAGGTTCAAAAGTTTGAAATATTTTTTAACCTTAGCTGAAGAGTCTGGAAACAGCGACTTACCCTTTTTTAGGGTCATATCAGAAGTGGGAACCTAGCAGACTCATTCTAGCTACATAAGGATATGGTGGGCGTTGTGTGTGTATGTTGGAGGCGGGGGGGGGTAATGCTTTTATTTATTTTTTATTTTATTTTATTTCTTTGTCTATTTTTCTTTTTTTTTTTTTTTTTTTTTTGCCTTATCTATCGGGATTGAAATCTTCGAACTTCACCTTATAATTAAAATCCAATAATTAACTTTTATCAATTTGTGAAGTCGGCTTAATATTAATTTACATTTGAGTTTAGATAATTATTCAAGATTTTAATTTGGGATTATTACATAGGTGACTTTTTTTTTTTTTTTTCCGTTTTACATTGATGATGGTTGGGATAGAACACATGCTTCTGTTCAGGATCCTGTTGCTATTTGCCAAAATTGGTGGGAACCAAGCCACTGCTCAGCTACTTTGGATTTAATGGACTGAGCATATATCTCGCTTGCATTTTTTATTACTCTTTTGCAGTGGTTTCTGGCAGTCCTGAAAGCAGCTTTAGTCACAGTGCATCTATTATGTTGGTAGCTATGGAAAAAGTGATTTCTGTGTGCGATGGCAGCAGCACATTCTGGGGAGAACCATGGTTGGCTATTAGGTTTTTGTTGGAATTTTTTAGATAGTATGAATCGGTCTATGTCTACAATTAACCATTCGGTCAGGTCTGATACTATAGAGGACACATCCTTTTTAAACACAAATTATTAAGGGCCCAAGTTGAGTCTTATGAAGAATCATTGTATGACTTCTTTCTGCAAATAATTATTGTTACTTTATCCGAAGAGATTAGTCGTTGAAATGTTATTCTTTCTTCTTTTGGCTTAAATGACCTTTGCTTCCCAGTGATACAGACTTTGGCAACCAGTGCTGAACAATTTGCAGTTTCGATCTTTTTTATAATGTGGGAAAAGTAGTAATTCACTGCACAGAAGCTTTCAACACCTAGGACCTTCGCCAGAATGACTGCTGAGCATCAAAAGACCAACCAGAACCCAGAATGGCCAAATTTAGTGACGTCACTCACTGGATATCATTTAGAAGAGAGAAAGGAGTACATTAGTGCGTGCAACTATAGTAGCCATGTTGAGTCTATGGTGTTTCTTATCGAACCTCAAGGCCCAATTGCCCCGGGGGTAGGGTGCACCTCAAGATGGGGGTTGGAAGAAGTGCCATCGAATGTATCAGTTCATTTTGGTCTCCTAGTCGGAAAAGAGAAAGTAGCCTATATGTTAACCCTTTTTCTCAACTTCTATCACATGTTCAATTTGCCTGAAAGAAGGTCTCTGGGCAAACCAGAAAAGAAGTTGAATGCTTGTAACAATCAACGCTGAGCTTATAATCCAAACACAGATTCAAAATTATAAACCGCAAGCTGTCATTGCTGCTGCTGTGGTCATCTGTAATAGTTACTGCTGCTACGTTTAACACATGTAGACATGTTTATAAAGTCAGAAACGAGCTTTTATGAATTTTGGAAACATTTTTTCCCCACGTTCAGAATTTCTGAAGCATAGACCAAAAGCCTGCATCAGTTGTTGGCTGATGAGACACTGCATCCTTTAAATAATAATCCCCATCGACTATGAAAAGCTTTTAAAACACTCATGACATTTGACCAAACTACACTTGATGTCCCTTCTCCATGCAATGCACACATATCATAATTTGTTGTATGTTGCTCGTTTCCCTGACCATTGTACATTATCACATCTACTACATATGCACTTTTGACAAGTTTTAGTGCACACAAACACTTTTTTATACAATGATTACATTATTAGGTTCTTGTTCAGGATTCCACCTATATTAAAAAATAAAGATAAAGACAAATCTGTATGATGTATATACCCATGCCAAAACAAAAGTATTGTATTGCAAAAATCGTATAAATTGATCAAGTAGTTTTATTTTTAAATAAGAAAATCAAATTGTATGAGTAACAGAAGAGTAATGGTCTTGTTTGCCATTTAGAAAACAATTTAAAAAATAAAGGGAGATAACTTAACAATACTTCATACTTAGTAAGTTTATGTTATAATGCCTATGAATCCCATTAATTGATTAAAAATGATTTATGTTGTAAAAATAAAACTACTTGATCGATTTACATAAATTTTGGAATATGATATTTTCCTTTCATCACAGGTAGGTACATCATACAGATTTAAAAAAAAAATGTTTTTTTTTTTAATATAATGGGAATTCTGGACAAGAAGCCATTATCATAATTTACTATTGTTACTATTTCCTTTCTTCCCCACGAGGGCAAATTTGACACAAACTCATTTTTTTAATGTTGAGAAAATCTGGCTCCTCAAAAAGAAGTATTGGAATAAAAATTGCCCAAGTCTAGACTAACTTCTCCTTCACTAATTGAGAACTAGAACAGGTACAACACTTTGGTTGTAGTCAAAAGGGTAGAATTTTGTAAAACATTTTCATTTCTTTTGTCATTACTAGGTGACTACAATCCAAATATTTAATGCAAAAATAAATTCCAAAATAATTATTAAGTAAACAAAACGATTTTCTTGTTTTCTTTGTGGCTGTTTCAAATTGATGTAATTAATATGAATACTCCAAGGTTTCTCCATACAAGAATTTGATTGTCTGGTGTAAGCTATAAATATGGATGTGTATAGCAGCCTAGGGAGATCTGAAAGATATGCCGAAACCTAAAGCTGAAGCATATTACCAGCTACGACTATGAACAACTGTTCATTAAAGCGATTTACTTGATTGTGTCACTCGATTTAGTATCTAAGACCATTCAGCTACTTGAAACAAATATATCCGTTTTCAGGACATATCAATGACGTTTCTCATCATTATCATCATCATCGGTTTAATGTTTCACATATTGGCATGTGTTGGACAACTTTTAAAAATTGACATTCAAACTAACATTTGGCCAGGTCTTTATTTATCTCTCTTTCTCTGAAGTTCATCCTCATCATTTCCTCCCATTTTTTCGTGTGAATTGATCCTGCTACTTCAATTGTTCTACAGCTGTTCTGTCAGTGTGACCAAACTATCAAAGTCTCCTATTCCGTTTAATTTCTGCCTGAGTTTGTCAAATCTAAGCCTGTTTTTCAGTTTTACATTATGCATCCATCAAATCATTTCTCTCCATGCAACATATGTCCTCAACCTTTACTGGCCAAGTTTCGCTCCCATATATTATCACACTGAATGTAGATGTTTGATCATTGACAGTGGTGATGCTCCGCTGGTTAGTAATGGTATGAACAAAAACAAGTACACCTGTTCTAATGGTGTGAACATGCAAAGTTTTGAAAATTCACTAAAATTATTAAAAATTTTATTTTCAGAAATCTTAAGAGATAATCTTTTTCTTAATCTTTTTTCCTGACAACATTTTAGAAGCAACTATTTTTTTGTAAGGTATTATATTTTTTATAACCCCCCCCCCCATCACAACTGAACAATGCTGCCAATTTTTTTAAGCACTGAGTATGTTTAAATTTATGTCTAAAATTTTGAAAGATAATTTCTTGCAGCTTAATATTTTATTTTTGTTTTGAAAAAAAAAAAAAAATGCAACAAACAATTTCTAGTCAACACGCCGTTTACTTTTGGATATGTAAAAACGCTAATAAAAATAAAATATTGCTTGTTGAGAAAATTTTTTGGGTTAAATATTTGCCTAATTTATAATGGATGTGGTGATAAAAGAAAAAATTATAAAAATTTTGTCCAGAATTCCTCTTTAAAAAACAAAAATAAAGAAAAATCTGTTTGATATATGTGCCCATAATAAAAAAAATTACGTAAATTGATCAGCGATTAATGGGAATTCATAGGCATTACAACATAAACTTTAAAAGTCTGAATTATATTTTCTCCTTTTGTTTTTTTTCATGAATTATTTTCAAAATGGTGACAAGACAGCTGTTCTTATTAAGTTACTCATAAAATTTTATCTTATTTAAAAATAAAACTACTTGATCAATTTACATAATTTTTGGAATATGATATTTTTGTTATGGATGCATGGCATCATACAGATATTTTTTTATTTTTGTTTTCTAATACAGGTTGAATTCTGGACAAGAACCAAATATAAAAAATTTAGTCTAACACATGTTTGAAAAAGTGACAACACAAAATTTATTATTTTCACAAGGTAGATCAATCAATAGCTTTTATAAATGCCCCACTCCATTCTCCAGTTTTATAAATGCTCCACTCCATTCTCCAGTTTTATAAATGCTCCACTCCATTCTCCAGTTTTATAAATGCCCCACTCCATTCTCCAGTTTTATAAATGCCCCACTCCATTCTCCAGTTTTATAAATGCCCCACTCCATTCTCCAGTTTTATAAATACCCCACTCCATTCTCCAGTTTTATAAATGCTCCACTCCATTCTCCAGTTTTATAAATGCTCCACTCCATTCTCCAGTTTTATAAATGCCCAACTCCATTCTCCAGTTTTATAAATGCCCCACTCCATTCTCCAGTTTTATAAATGCTCCACTCCATTCTCCAGTTTTATAAATGCCCAACTCCATTCTCCAGTTTTATAAATGCTCCACTCCATTCTCCAGTTTTATAAATGCTCCACTCCACTCTCCAGTTTTATAAATGCTCCACTCCATTCTCCAGTTTTATAAATGACCCACTCCATTCTCCAGTTTTATAAATGACCCACTCCATTCTCCAGTTTTATGAATGCTCCACTCCATTCTCCAGTTTTATAAATGCCCCACTCCATTCTCCAGTTTTATAAATGCCCCACTCCATTCTCCAGTTTTATAAATGCCCCACTCCATTCTCCAGTTTTATAAATGCCCCACTCCATTCTCCAGTTTTATAAATGCTCCACTCCATTCTCCAGTTTTATAAATGCCCCACTCCATTCTCCAGTTTTATAAATGCCCCACTCCATTCTTCAGTTTTATAAATGCCCCACTCCATTCTCCAGTTTTATAAATGCCCCACTCCATTCTCCAGTTTTATAAATGCCCCACTCCATTCTCCAGTTTTATAAATGCTCCACTCCATTCTCCAGTTTTATAAATGCCCAACTCCATTCTCCAGTTTTATAAATGCCCCACTCCATTCTCCAGTTTTATAAATGCCCCACTCCATTCTCCAGTTTTATAAATGCTCCACTCCATTCTCCAGTTTTATAAATGCCCCACTCCATTCTCCAGTTTTATAAATTCCCCACTCCATTCTCCAGTTTTATAAATGCCCAACTCCATTCTCCAGTTTTATAAATGCCCCACTCCATTCTCCAGTTTTATAAATGCCTCACTCCATTCTCCAGTTTTATAAATGCTCCACTCCATTCTCCAGTTTTATAAATGCCCCACTCCATTCTCCAGTTTTATAAATGCCCCACTCCATTCTCCAGTTTTATAAATGCCCCACTCCATTCTCCAGTTTTATAAATACCCCACTCCATTCTCCAGTTTTATAAATGCCCCACTCCATTCTCCAGTTTTATAAATGCCCCACTCCATTCTCCAGTTTTATAAATGCTCCACTCCATTCTCCAGTTTTATAAATGCTCCACTCCATTCTCCAGTGTCTGACAATCTTCTCTGCCAACGGATTGAAAACACATTTTATTTAATGTTTAAAATTTGGTGTCTTTGTGTATGTTCATCCAAACCAATTTGGATGAACATACACAAAGACACCAAAAAAAATTTGGACGAACATACACAAAGACACCAACTATAAAAAAATAAAAATACAAAAAACTCTTTATGAAGTACATACCTTTCATGGAACGAAAATGTCATATTCCAAAAATCATGATCCAGAACTTTTTTTTTTTAGCTAAAAATAAAAATCTTATGAGACAGCAAAATTAGTGTGTCTTTCTCTGCCATCTATATATATATATAAGCGAAAATGTGTGTGTGTTTGTGTGCATTTTTTCTCTATGTCCAGCAAAGGGATTCTTGGGGGGGGGGTACCATTTCTTAGAACTTTTTATATACCATCTAAATCATAATATCTGGGATTTGCGAACGCGCTTCACGTCTAGATTTATTTACATCGACTTTTACAAAATTCTTGCTATTTTGGCCCGTCTCGTGTTGATTTGGCTTTTTCGTATAAAAGCGAAACTAATCTAAAGCAAAGGCATTGTTCTCAGCTTTCATGCCGGGAACGTCCGGAAAGCAATCAGCTTTTGATCAATGTGGGGCAAACCCCTTATATCAGACAATTGCTATTCATTGGGACACTTCCCTTTTTATAGGGAGCGGGTTTTCCCCACAACATCTTGGGAAACAAAACCCCAAAAAACTACCCCGCAGTGAAAGTTAACTCTGGTATTTCTATTTGACCTCATTAAATTCGAATTCATGCAACTGTCAATTTATGTAAACAAACCCCCCAAAAAGCTGCCTTGCAGTAAGAGTTAACTGCGCAATTTCTATGGTGTGATATTTGACCTCATTTTTTAATGCTTAAATAAATTCAAACGTTTTTCTGTTACTCTCCCTTGCTGGTCGAGCGGGTAACGTGTCAGGTTTTTTTCACACTTTATTTTCCACTTCGCCTCAAGGCTCCTGGTTCGATCCTACCTACCTACCAAAACTTTTTATTTTTTTGTTGTTAACCCTTTCAACTCCACCAACACACACACCTACAAACACCCTGGCAACACCAGGTACCCCTGCTAGTATTTGATAAAAGGAGACAACTTAATTTGAACTACCGAGATTAAAAATTAGCCTTGTAATAGCTCCAATATACTAATAATCACTAAAACTTTTTAAAAATGATTTTTCTTATAAAAAAAATTATTTCATCAATTTACATGATTTTTAAAATATGACGTTCATTTCATGACAGGTATATACATCGGAAGGATTTTTCTGTATTTATTTTTAGTCAAGTTGAATTCTGAATAAGAACCCAATATTTTTATGTTTCTAAAAGCTTTGGGATAGAAAGAAAACAAAAAATATAGATATTAAATGGTTATCTCTTTTTTTTACCTTTTTCTTTTTTAGTGGAACATTAGAAGGTCACCGAGAGAGGCCAAGTTATAAAGACTTCTTAAATGATCCAACCTTGAAGTTTTCGGGCGCTTATTGTGATGGATGTTCAGATCTATATGTCACGTGTCAAGTGTTCTCGGATGCAAGATCATTATCACTTCCAGTACAGACTTCATACAAATCGTTCACAACGAGATGGAAGTAAGTTTGGTTTTTCTACTTCAACATTTATAATCTCTACCTCACTTCAAAGTTGTTCAATATTTTCAAATATTTATTCACAGTGTTTGTTTTAACTTGTTATTCAGGATGTACATATATGTGTATAACACTGGATGTGGGTTCTCAAACCAATGCATTTCAGATAAAAATATTATCACACAGTTATGTGTCATTTCAAAATTAGTATAAATTCCCAAACATTATGAAAAATTATTCATTAGAAGATTTGCTAGGTCTATTTTTCGTAAAAAAAATTTGTAGAGATTAGTGGTTAGACATTTTCTGGGTTTTTTTTTTTTTGAATGTTGGATTTCAAGGAAAGCAAGGGAGATGAGTCAGTTTGTTATAAATAATGAGATTTTAAGAATTCTCCAATTTTAATATTCTAAAACTTATGACAAAACTTGATAATTTGATAAATTCTATTTTTAGTTGTAATTATTTTTCTATGTGATAATTTTATTGTAATTTTTGGAATTCATATTAATTTCAACATGACACATAAATATGTAATAGTGTTTTTATCAAAATGCATTGGTTCAAAAACATGGTATAATGCACAAGCACTCAGTTCCATGTGAACATAATCTATTTTATCTTATAGACTACCTAGTGTTCCCTGGATCCATAATAAAACTAAATAGAAACAGTTAAATAATGTATGTAACATCTTTCTATTAAAAGAAATGATACTAATAATGACAATTTATTTGCTCTCAGGCGATGCAGAGTAAAACAAATGTTTCTGTTACCTCCCTCTTCTAATAAATATAATAATGTAATTTTAGTTAAGAGGCCTTTCACAGTACTATCAAAAGTATGATTAAAATCTAATTATGGCGAAAAATCATGTTAATAATAACAATTTTATTGCTTCTGTACAACACTGAGTAGAACTGAAGTATATATCTATGTGTGTGCAACCCTAACCCGCTCGACAATAATCACTGATCCCAATGCAGTGTGTGTCACGCCACATTTTATTGTTTCTTTTCTGGCTGTGTCATGATCTCTTATGTTGGTGACTGCTTAGGGAGCATGCATTGGTTTACAATTATAGAAAATAAAACCCAAAACGCAGGAAACACAAACCCTGACACATCCTGTAGATATGAGTTAGGCTCTGGATGTATGTGTGGCTCCATTGTAGAAACCACTCCTCTAAACGCTAACATCCACATCTTAGTCGTCTGTCAAACTGTCTTGATTCCGTCCAACTGTCGCAAACTCAAGACTGTCTGTAACAGTCCCTACCAGTGGTAAATTGTCACAAAACTAACTCTAAATATATTAACTTTTATGTTTGGTCTTTTGTCCCAGTCACATGCCACACCTTGATTAACAATCCTATTTCAGCTTTCTTTTGTGCTCCTTGGCAAACAACTTCCTCTCCATTGTCTTTCTACTAAGTTCACTTCCTATACCTTTGTTCTGCTGATTAACTATTTTCTCTTTTTATTATAGTTTTTCCTCTCTTTTTTTTTTTTTTTTTTAAACTTCCTAACACATTTTCTTTTGGATGGGGGATGGATGAAATGTTAAAGTAACACTCAAAATGAAAACAGTAGTCTGGATAATACAAATTATCGATCTTCACCTCCAAAATGCAGAAATATAAGAACAGTCTTTCACTCCAACTTTTTTTAGTCAATTTTATGCTTTAATAACAAATATTTAAAATTGATCTGCAAACTTCAAACTTTCATGCAACTTATCAAGTACAATTCGTTCATAATAACAATATATTTTTAAGATATGTCTATTTAACATGGGATACCAAGATTAGAGCAGCAATAAACATTATTTATAAAGACAGAATTGCGCAAGTGCTAACACTTAATTGTGAATAGACTTCTTTTAGATTGCTTCTGGAGTTTTTTCCTCTACATTATTGTACTGAAGATACATCATTAGCACTGCCAAGTTGATCAAGGAAAGCTAACTTTTCTGTTTCAGGTGAAATTATCTCCTCACGTTATATATAGAGACTTGAGAATTGGATGAGGCAGATATTTGCAGATGCAAACAAAACTTTGAACCTGGACAAATGAAGATGAAAACATATTGCTTCTGTTTATGATAGTTGTGACACACAAGCTCAATATCGAACTAAGACTGATGTAATTGGTATCATTCTATGTGTTGTTCCCTAATAAATAAAATATCTATGCCAAGTCAACTGTAGGTCTCTTTATTTCTTCTAATACTTTCTGTCATTCATGTGTTAAACACATATTTGTCTTCAGGAATAATCTTCTGCAAGACATTAATAGTTATAATATGCCAACATTTCTATTCCTAACAATAGAAAAATGCATTTATTACTGATGCAGATTGTTATAGTGATAAAAAGGGCACATAACTCTAAATAAATTAAGAATGCTCACCCTTTGCTCCGAGTTACGGCTCTTTATAACCAGAGTGTTTTAGAAGCGAGACACTAGCAATGATAGCGACATCACTGAACACTCAATATCATCTGTAAGTAATTTAATGTTTCTACCGTGAATAAAATGGGTGTGAATGCAAATGAGCCTGTATACTTGTTATTATGATATCCAGCGATCCTGACATTATATTTCTCTGAACACAACAAATTTGATGACGATTATGAGATGAGATTTAATACCAAAGCACTCAGAAACAAAAAAACGCACATGGTGACATTAAAAAAAACACTTCTGCAAATTCCTTTGTGCACAAATAGAAAAAAATCTTTTCCACAATAATTTTTTTTCATGAACACACACAAAAAAAATTTGTGCACAGACGGAAAGAAAAAAAATGGATTTATTTATGCCATGGGTCCAAATTTATTGATAAAAAATTACGAAACTAGCAAGCAAAATTTTTAAAGGCTCAAAACAGTTTTATTGAAACTTTGACGCCACAATTTCATAAACAATTAATGGAAACACCAAAATCAATTTCTCCTGACATTATAGCAAGCACAATAACAGATTTTTCGTTCAATCTGGATTTAAAACAAACATTTACTGCTTGGTATGGATGATGGAAGGATACTTTTCAACACAATTCATATCCACGGGCGATACATGGAGATTGCAAGCTGAGCACAGCAGAACATGAAAGATATACAAACTTCGTCCTTCTGAAAAAAGCAGGAAAATTTCACATTTGATGAAACGATAGCACAGTTATCAGACATTTTTGGTGAGGCAGCTTCGTCGTTTAATATTCATTATAATTGCTAGAAACTAGGGATGTACTGATTAGTAAATTAGCTGATTAATAAGTTTTCTAAGATTTATCAGCAAATTTTGTTGTCATAAATGATACTAATATACATTAAATTATATTGTAAACGAAGACAAGTTAACTCCCTTTTTTGCTTGCCGGTGAAAATTTATCGACATCTGCACCATATTATCAAATAACAGGCATAACATGCTGTTAATATGTAGACTTTTACAACTGTACTAAATTTGAGGCAAATAGATGTAAGCATATGGAAAATTCTCCTTTCTCTTCCTATCGAATTAACATTATTATTTTGTACTTTAAATCACCATCAAAGAAAATTATCGCTTCATCTTTCAGCTTTCATGTTGAGGAATTGTACAGCAAATTGCGACGACGTGCGAACCGAAAATAAAGCATTCTTTAATTTTTCTGGTTTAGATAATGCATATTGCATTGAGATAAATTACTTATTAGATATCAAACATAAATTTAAATACATAAAAAATTAACTAAATATTGGCAACAACCTTCACCCATTAAGGCAATCAGTTTCTGTTGAAATTATTAATTCCAAAAATAAGAATACAGTTGCCTGCAAGTTATGTCAATCTATTACATTAAAAGGTGGCAAATCAGCAAAAACTTTTATGACTAATATGATAAACCATCTTAGAAATGTTTGTTCAAAAGAAGTAAAAGATGCAGATAAGAAAATGAAGCACAAAGAATATTCAAGGACAAACATTCCAGAAACAAGTGGCAGCAACTATACGAGCCTCCAGCGAAACACCAAACTACTATAAAAATTCAGTCACAAGAGATCCATTATCTGAAAAGAGAAATTATTGTTGTTGATATTCAACCATAATCTGTAACATCTGACATTAGATTTAATAGGCTTGTTGTAAAACTTGTTCAAAGTATAGCATTCCATCAAAAAAGTACTTCACTGCAAAATAATTTTCAATATATTTACAAAAGTAAAACAAAAATCAAAGGTCATTGGCTTTCAAATGACTTTGAACAGTGCAGAGCTGTGCTTATTGTTCCATTACCTGGTGCACACATAGGTGCAAGAATAAGTGAAGAATTGCACAATGTTCTGGATAAGTATAAATCTTCAAAGTTTTATTAGTCTTGTGGAAACAGGAACAAATATGGTTGCTGGTAGTAATTATCTGTATTTTTGAGATGAGGTGTTTTTATTGATTGAGATTGTTGGACTGACTTCCTCATCTTGGTTGTTATTGTCACAACGTTTCAGCCGCAAAACGGCCGAAACGTTATGACAGTAACAACCAAGATGAGGAAGTCAGTCCGACAATCTCAGTCAATGAAAACACTCAACCCTTTATTATTATTACGGTACCGTGTTCAGACTCCAGCTAGGCTCTGGGACATAGTTGCTGATTCTCTGTTTTGAATGTTACTTTTTCACTGCCTTCGTTCAGGATTGAACTCAGCACCTTTGGGTAACTGTAAACTTTGATACAACGTCTAGGACATATGTCACTAGGACAATTCTTAGTTGGTTTTTGTTAATGTTAAACCTATGTTGTTATTCAAGGTTTTCTCTCTCTATCAGAGGCGTCCAAATTGCATTCAGCTCTATGCTTGGTTTGCTCAGTAGGTTGTTATGTCCGAGCATGTGAGCTGTTTCTTTAAGTTTTCTCACTTTCCAGTGGGTCTCTCTGTTTATTATTTTTACTTCATCACATAGGGGGCAATGGTCCCCCCTCTCCATCCAGACATGGTTGGCTATACCCGATTTTTCCGTCTCCCCTTTAGTTACCGCTTTTCGGTGTTCTTCCACCCTTACTTTAAGGGAGCGGCATGTTTCACCCTTGTAAACCTTTCTGCAACTGCATGGGATGGAGTATATGCAGTTTTTGGTCATGTTCTCCTCCATGCGAGGCTTCACTCGTACCAGGTGTCGTCTGAGTGTTGACTCGCTCTTGAATACTGTCCTGATGTTGTAGGGGGCACATATTCTCTGAATCTTTTCGGAGATGCCTCGTATGTATGGTAGGCAGACCGTTGGAGGTTTTTGGGTTTCATTCTCCTCTCTTATACTATTAACACGTCTGGTGGATTATTATATAATAATTCTGCCAACAGACAAAGGCAATGCTACTGTGGTGATGGACATGTCGGAGTACTCTGAAAAAATGGCAGGCCTAATCGCAGATGGTAGCTACGGTAAAATAAAGAAGGACCCAACTTTGAAAACCGAAAGAAAGCTGTTACAAATCCTTACCAAAAACAAGGAACACATCGCTCCGATGAGATATAGACAGCTGGTCCAGCATTACAGTAAGCTACCACATATGTATGGTCTCCCCAAGATACACAAAGACGGTATTCCACTCAGACCCATAGTGAGCTGCCGAGGCTCAGCATGCCACCCACTGAGCAGGTACCTTGTAGATATAATAAACCCATTAGCAGGCAAGTCAGCAACACATGTAAAGAATTCTGCCCACTTCACGGAACTGATCAAGGGAGCACCCATTAGTACAAACCAAATGGTAAGCCTAGATGTGGTTAGCCTGTTCACTAAAGTCCCAACTAGTGAGGCACTAGCAGTAATTCAAGACAAACTAGCTGCGAACCTCTCCATAGAAGAGCGCACATGTGTACCATTGTCAAACTTAATGGAAATGCTGACATTCTGCATAGAAACAACCTACTTCAGAATGGGTACTGACCTATATCGACATGAGGAGGGACTAGCTATGGGCTCGCCATTATCATCAGTGATGGCGAACATATACATGGAATACTTCGAAGACATGGCCTTAGGTTCAGCTCCCTTAAAGCCCACCATGTGGCTAAGATACGTTGATGACACCACCTTCATACTCTAGCCCCATCAGGAAGACATCCAGGCTCTCCTAGACCATGTGAACTCAATAAGACCATCGATACAGTTCACAATGGAGAAAGAAAAAGATAACATACTGGCCTTCCTTGATATACTCATATCACGCACAGAGCATGGGTTTAAGACATCTGTATATCGCAAGCCTACCTTCACCGGACAATACCTAAACTTCAACTCCCATCACCCATACAGTATCAAACATGGAATCGCACGCTGCTTACAACATCGAGCAGAGACAATAAGTAGCGACACCATTACATACCACCAAGAAATGGTCAGGTTGAAGAATACCCTCCGTCGTAACAACTACCCCGATAGCATACTATCCACCAGACGTGTTAATAGTATAAGAGAGGAGAATGAAACCCAAAAACCTCCAACGGTCTGCCTACCATACATACGAGGCATCTCCGAAAAGATTCAGAGAATATGTGCCCCCTACAACATCAGGACAGTATTCAAGAGCGAGTCAACACTCAGACGACACCTGGTACGAGTGAAGCCTCGCATGGAGGAGAACATGACCAAAAACTGCATATACTCCATCCCATGCAGTTGCAGAAAAGTTTACAAGGGTGAAACATGCCGCCCCCTTAAAGTAAGGCTAGACAATCAAAAAGAGGGGATGACTTTTGAAAATATTGGTAAAAAAGCAACCCCTCCCTGTAGAAAAGTGCCCAGTTGAGGGTGAAGGAATTAATGTTTTTAGCCAATTTTTTTATATTTGTCATCTGAAGGGTTGAGCTTCAAAATGATACTGATCTCATGAAAATACATTGTCTTTGTTGAAAGTTTTAGGCAGACATACAAACAGGCATACATTTAAACAGACAGGTGAAATTTATATGATAGATTGTTTAGAAAACAAGTTTTTAATTATAGAAAGAAAAAGAATATTTAAAAAAAATAAATTCTTTGAAAAAGAATGACCGAAAATGAACATTGTTTTTAAATGAGTTAAAACACGCAAACCACTTATCCAGTCAAGTAAAAGAATAACTTTTATTGGGCTTGTTTTACAATCCGCAGAGGTATGAAAAAGTGGCCAAAAAACAAATATATAATTAATAAATGTTTCCAAAGGTAATTTATTCTTCTACTTACCTCGATAAATCTTTGGTGTTGTAAATGTTTATTATATTCAAAAAGCAAGTAGTGTCGAGCGTTATATGAGAAAAAGAAAAAATGACCGCAATGTCCCTTGAAGTCTCGACAATGACTTAAAGATAAAAAAATGATACAAGATAGTAGTAGAAACTCACCCGATAATTGTCACGGTAACTTGAAGCCATTAAAAATGAAATTTAATTATCCTAATTAGTTTAATGAACTTGAAAACATAATTGTAATCTGTACAAAATTTCCTTTCATTTTGTATGCTACAAGCCATATTTTATTAATAATTTCTTTGAATCGTGTCATGGGGGCCATCTTGGATTTTTCACGATGTAATGATGACAAATGATAAAGTCCATCAGAATAATATTTCGCATGATGATAAAGTCTTATCTCCCATTTTGTGTGTGCTATGTTTCTGAAACACCAACCCTGAATCTTCTTGATTTGGATTTTATTGAAAAACTTGATCTTTTCAATGTTCCCCTAAACTCAATTTTCAATTCTTTCACTATTAATGCTGCAGCAGATGCTGAAACGCATTTTAAAACATAGAAAGTTTTTCAGACAACTCTTGGATGTTGTTCTAAAGTTAAGGCGACTTTAAAACTAAAAGGCAGATGTAAAGCCAGTCTTTAGACCAAAGCATCCGGCACCATAAGCAGCTTTAGCTACAGTAACAAAAGAATTGGATCGCCTACAACAAGAAGGTGTAATCCAAATTACTCATCCTGGCAGCACCTATTGTCATTGTGAAGAAACTAATGGCAAAGTATGCCTATGTGCAGACTTCAGCACAGGACTAAATGATAGACTGAAGACATATCAGTATCCACTACTTTTACCGTAAGATCTGTTCTCAAAACTTAACGGTGGAACTTGTTTTGCAAAAGTGGACTTCGCAGATGCATATCGATAAATGGAAGTTATGAAGATTCCAAAAATCTTTTCACTATTAACACCCACAATTTAACCGCCTTTCATTTGGGGTCAAGTCAGCCCCAGCAATATTCCAACAAACTATGGATACAATGCTCACAGAATTGTCAGGAGCTTCTGCCTACATTGATGATATTATTGTTACAGGCACATTTCAAGAGGAACTTCTGCATTGTTTTACTTCCATTGCTGGATCGAATTCAGCAATATAGATTTTACTTAAGACCAGACAAATGCAAATTCTTTCAAACTTCTGTGAAATACCTTGGATTCATATTTAACAAAAATGGTCGAAAACCAGATCCGGAAAATATTCAAGCAATAAAGCATATGCCAGCTCCAAAGGATGTTACAACAATACAATCCTTTCTGGGCCTTATGGTCATTATAGTGCCTTCTTACCTGAACTGCACAAGTCATGGGAGCCTCTGAATAATCTTTTTACAAAAAGATGCCAAATGGAACTGGTCAAACACATGCAAGAATCATTTGAGAAAATCAAAACACTTCTTAGTTCTGATCTATTGCTGACAACAATCCATCATTAGACACTACTTTTGTGACGGATGCTTCAGACTATGGAGTCTGAGCAGTAATATCACATATTTTTCCTGATGGAAGCAAAAAAGCTCTTGCAAATGCATCAAAGAAGTAGAAGCCTACTGAAAGAAAGTATAGCCAAATTGAGAAAGAAACCCTAGCAATTATCTACGCAGTAAAGAAATTTCACAAAATACTATGTGGCCAGCACTTTGCTCTGATCACAGACCACAAGCTCTTAAATATTTTTGGTTTCAGGAAAGAAATTTTACTTTATACAACAAACTGCTTACAAAGATAGGCAACTATGCTTTTAGATTATGACTTTTCTATACAGCACCAACCAGACTGCAAAATTGGCCAGGCAGATGCGTTATCTAGACTCATCTCTTCCCATCAAAAAGTAGTGAAAGAAACAGTCATCGCTGCTATATCTGTGGAACCTGATATTGTCTCTGTTTGTTACCCCAGTGAGATTGCTACCTGTCGCTTCAGAGATGATTCAGGAAGCTACACCCGCAGATCCATTATTACAGAAAGTTCGATATTTTTGTCTCACAAGCTGACCAAAAACATGCATCTTCAACCATTTTTTCAAAGAAGATCTTTACTTGAGATCAATGGAACACTTCTTTTTGAAGAACATCTTGTTGTCCTATCCAAACTCCAGAACAGAGTTCTCAAGCAATTCCACTATGGACTTCAAGGAATTAATCGGATGAAAGCATTGGCATGTGACTATGTGTATTGGCCAAACATGGACAGGCAGTTAGAGGAACTTGTAAAAAGTTGTGCCAAATGTCAACTGGTTGTGAAGTCCCATCGAAAAACAACATTGCAGGCATGCCCTTTCCTAGAAATCCGTTTGTCACTACTACACATAAACTTTGCAGGACCAATTAATGGACAACATTACTTAATATTGGTTGATGCTTTCAGTAAGTGACCAGAAGTCTTACAGATGAACCATACTACATCAAATGAAACTGTAAAGAAACTACAAGAAATTTTCACCAGATTAGAAGTTCCTGAAATCTTAGTTTCAGATAATGGTACTGCATTTACCTCAGCAGAATTTTTTGACTTCTGTAAACAAAACTGTATTTAGCATCTCAGAGCTCCACCTTTCCATCCATAATCAAATGGCTAAGCTGAACGCTTTGTCGACACGTTTAAGAGAGCACTCTTTAAGTTAAAAGAGGATGGAAACAGAGATCATAGAAATATTTCTAAATAACTACAGAGCTGCTCCAAATCCAAATTGCCCAAATGGAAAGTCACCTGCTGAAGCACAGCGGAACAGAAAAATATGTTTACCAATGGATGGTATTCATCCATCATCAAATAATCTTCCCAAGAGAAACACAACCATAGAAAACCAGTTCGATCTCCCTCATGGAGCAAGGTCACGTAAATTCTTACCAAGACAACCTGTTCTAGTACTTTCTGCCATTCATGTGCTAAATACATATTCATCTTTGAGAATGATATGCCAACACCTCTATTCCTAACAATAGAAAAATGCATTGATTACTGGTGCAGACTTTCCAAATGATCTCACATTAACATCTGACTATATCAAACCAGTCCATGAAATTTGAATCTGTAACGAGTTATATATAAACCACAAAATAGACAGATATGTCATGTTCAGCCATGTAGATGCTGAGTTAAAGACAGTGGAGAGAGAAATGTAATAAAATAAGTTCATGGATAACAAATAGCATGGAGAGTAGAAAGAGGATATTGGGTCTACTTTCAGCTGAATTTATGATTCTTGCTTTCCTTATTTTATCCTTTAGTTTTTATATTCTATGAGCAATGTTTCTGACAGAGGTGAAAGAATTGCTGTTTTCTGTTTTATTATTCGCTATTTTTTTACCTTGAAGCTGCATGATATTTTTTTTAGTTCGTTACACGAAATAGCTTTATGCTTTGGATCAAGTGAAAAAAAAAAATGATATGTAGAAGTTTGAATTGGAATGTAATTGAATAATTTGGCTAAGATTTGGTAATAAATGTAAACCCAGTTGTTAAAATCAATAGTAGGTGGTGTTTTACTGTACGGTGCTGAGAGTTGGTAGGATGCAGGTTTGGTGCTTTTGCAGAATATTGGGATTTGAAACGAATGCATTTCAGGTAAAAACACTATTGCGCACTTGCATGTTACATCGAAATAAATTTAAAAAATTACACAAAATGATTCAGTAGAAGATGTGCTAGATCTAATTTTTACAAAAAATCAAACTACCGGTTCAGCATTTTGTATTTTGAAATGGTGGATTTTAATTGAAAGCAAGGGAAACAAGTCTGTTATACAAAATTAGTTGCAAAATTTTATAATTAATAAATTGTATTTTTGCTTGTAGTTATTTTTTTACTGGATCATTTTTGTAATTTTTAAAAATTTATACTAATTTTGACATGACATGTAAGAGTGTTTTTACCTAAAATACATTTGTTTCAAATCCCAATATTCTGCTGAATCACTGCAGGTTGAATGTGATTTGCATTTAAATGTTGAGAGCAAAGTTTGGATTGATCCTGGAATGATAGATTAACGACCAAGGATTTATATCGTAAACTAAGGAGTATAACTTGAGTTTTGAAAGTGAAAAGGTTAAAGTTCATGTGGAGGAAGAAGGAAACCTCCTTTTGAAACTAACCTTGGGAAAGAGAAGATCAGTAATAACTTGTGTGGTTCAGTTGAGAAATGACACTGAAGAATTAAAGAAAATTATGAATAAACGTGAACAGTGGAGGAAACTAATCGATGAAGTTCAATATAAAAGAAATACGTGGCCATTAACAGTTCTTTTTACTGATTTTTGTTTCACCAAAAGCAGAGTTGAATTTCTTTTTCTTTTTATTCTGTTTAATCTGTAATAGAAATGCATTTGTATGCATGTATGTTTTATGTTCGGCTAAAAAGAAATTCAAAACAAATTTCAAATTTGATATTGTTTTGATTAGTGTTGCTCTGGATGAATAATATCTAAAAATTAGAAAAAAAATTCTTTCTTTGAGCCTAAATTGGCACAGATTTATTTAAGGATGAGGATGTTTTCAAGCCATTTAATGTACTTATTAAAGGGAAGTAACTCTAATTTTTTAATCCAAGAGTTAATTCCCTTATGCTGTTGCATTCCTCGATGAATCTATGAAACCAGTTTATGTGTGTCCAGAGAGAGAGGAATAGGCTGGGTGCAGAAGAAAGAGCGATTAGGGAAATGATGATTAGGAACTGATCTTCTCTTGTCAAAAAGTATATTTTCTAATAGTTTCTGGTACATCCATATTCAGACTATATTCTTGGAACAATATAGTCTGAATTTGGATGAATAGATTTTAATATGCTGATGCAGAGTAATTCTTATATTTATTGGAAATTTTACTAAAATATAATTTGGATCATGGATAAACCTGAATTTCAGAAATGTGTACACACAGATGACCTGTTAAGTTTTTATTTCTGGAGTTTGATTTAAAATTTTAATAATTAATATTATTTCAATATTTGGAATGGTATCACACACATACACACACATATATAATAATGGTATCACACACATACACACACATATATAATAATGAACCCTCTCATTGCTTTCAACATATGAGTGTTTCAGAACTAAATTCAGTTTCAGTCTCTAGTGCGACTTATGTTCCGCCACAAGCAGTATATGAAAAATGGTATGACATGACAGACAATTCCTTCATTCTTTCTCTTATTTCTTGGAGCCTTTGTATTCTTCCATATTCAAATCTCATCAAAGCATTGTGACATGTTAATTGCCAGTCTTCTATCAGGAGCAATTTGCTCAAAAGTGGACAGTGGAATATGTGTTGCTGTAAGATTAGTCTAAAGTTGATCCTTTTATCTCAGCAAGGGGTGGCCAACACGTCTTTTTTCAGAATGAAACTGTCTTTACAAGAGATCTTCAAGCATTCTTTTGTTATTCATTCTGACTAAGAGCTCAGCCCAACCTAACAGAGACTTCATGAGAAATGTATCATTTTCATTGATTTTACACTTAACAAAGAGGTCAGCATTGGTAAACTTGGTTACTGATATATGTGTGTGTGTGTGTGTGTGTGTGTGTATTACTACAAATAATTAACCATTGGGTTACTCATTGAGCTTAAATAAGGAAAATGATAGAAGATAATCTAATATGTGAGTTTAACAATGCAAATTCTATTTCAAACTTAAGTGTGACAAAGCTTTTATGTTTGATTATGAAAAGAATGGAAAACAAAGGTCATTCTTTTTAGTTGTTGTGCAACTAAATTGCTTACAAAATATTTAATAACATATTTATTAATATGTATCTTTTGTTGTTACATATTAATATATTTAATATTTGAGACTAGCAGGGGAGGGGGCCTTTGCTGGGTCTTAAAATACGCTTAAATATATTTTAATTCATGCAGATTTTGTATTTATTATTACAAAGAATATTATCTATTGAATATTATATTGTAACTAATATATAGTATTGGTTTGAAAAATTTAAAAAAAAAAAAAAATTACTTGGATTCTATCAGCTAGAATTGAAACCAAAACATTTAATCTCCAGCTCCATCTCCTACCAATGTAGCTGTTGTGAGATAGGTAAGAAAGATTTAATATTAAATGAAGAAATGAATTTGGGTATGCGCAGAAAAAAGTAAAAATATGTCAGCAAGTTGAAATTAACAATTTGCATTTAAACTTGCTAATATATGTCTGTACACATTATTAATCGATCCAAACAAAGATTTTACTCGTTATAAACTATCCTTAGTGTATGATTACTATTTGCTGTTAATTTCAGTGTCATGTGATTAGTAGTTTAAGAGTTTATTCATTAAAAATTTACACACGGACAGACACACATATACATCTACTGTTTTATTTATATAGATATAAATTGAGATGTCAAAATATGTGAAGAAAGTATATCTGGATAGTGAAGCTTTTGAGGTTGTCAAGAAGTTTTGTTAACTTTATGATACCATTGGAGCAAAGGGTGGAGTAGGTGCTAGTTTGATTTCAAGAGTTAGGAATGGATGAAATAAGTTCAGGGAACATCTGCCATTACTAACCAACAGAATGTTACCATTATCGACCAATCACACCACAAACATTAAAAGATGAAGAAATATAAATAAATCAGAAAGCTGTAAACACCAGCCCAACCAGCACTAAATACCTACTAAGTCACCAAAAACACAATGTGGATCAAGGAAACGCAGACATTAAACTAGTGCAGGATAAACTTGTAAATATTTTAGATAAAGCTAAAACCTTCTTTTCAGAAAAGTTTAGAATGAAGTTGTTGATTGCATCATCATCATCATCATCGACATAACCATGTTAAAGACTAAGCAATAATGATGATGAAAGCACACAAAATAATCTTTTTTTTTTTAATACATATATTTTTGGTGTGTGTTTACAGAAATTAAAATCATTTGGTTATTAAAATTTTCTTTTTTTTTTTTTTTTTTTAGCTGGAATGAATGGTTGACAATACCTGTGAAATATAGTGATCTCCCACGGAATGCTATGCTTGCTCTGACAGTCTGGGATCTCTACGGGACCAACAAATCCATTCCTGTAGGAGGAACGGTCATCAACCTCTTTGGGAAACGAGGGTGAGCCTTTTCTTCTTTTATTACAAGTTCCATCATAAATTGAATTTACATTAAAAAAAAAAGAAAAAAAAAGAGACCATATGTCAGTCATAAGACTGCATACCTCTGCCTGGTAATGTAAGGATGTGCCGAAGTTTTATCTGAACTTCATATGAATTATGGAATAAAGTTATTCGATGAAAACATTAACTCAAAAACTACTTATCTGATCCAGCTGAAATTGTGTATGGTGGTTAATGTTATCAAAGTGGATTAGATCCATACATTAAATTTGAAAAAAAAACAAAAAAAAAAAAACTTTTGTCAACTTGAGATGTGAGACTTCATTGGTTACAATATGGGCCAAGTAGTGAATCTGTACAATAAACAGAAAGTCAGTGCCAAAAATATGACTATCAAACATAATTAATATTTTGACAGCTTGGTGATGTGGCTGTACACAAACGAACAAACTTGGTCAAAAACATAATCTTGTCAGAGGTATATACCTGGAGTTTTTAATTATTTGTTTGAATCTTGAATCATAATTTCCATTGTTTTTGGACTATTGTCCTCATTAATGTTGAAATTTCTTTGACATTCCGGTTGATATACTCTCTTCAGGTTGATGGGGTAGTGTTTACATGCCGGGGCCTAGAAACAAACTGGATGGCCAAATAGTTTTATGTAAATATGAAAACTGATTGAAAAGGAAATAAAATGCAAAACCAGCACACTAATTAATAAATTGAAACAAAATAAAAAATGAAAATATTATGTAATCAAAAAAACTTTTTTTAAACAAGTCTTTTGTAATTATTATTCAAAATTTAATTGATTGAAGTTTGAAAATGTTTCAAAAAAGTATACTAGAAAGTATGGTGCTAATATATTACAGCAGTACCAATTTGAAAGACAAATTTTGGGCACAAAAAAACTACACAATTCCCTCTAACAGATTAACAAAATAATTTTGCAAAATATGTTTAAAAAAAAGGGGAAAAAAATGAATACTGCAAACTATTTTTATTTTTTTAATAAAATAATTTCTTTTGAATAAAATATTTTTTTCAATAATTGCACAACACTTTCATTAGTGTGCTGGTTTTGTATTGCATTTTGCTTTCAGTCAGTTTTCATTTTTACATAAAACTCTATTTCGCCATCTATTTTGTTTCTATGCCCAGACATATAAACATTGCCAGTCGATGATTTGTGTACAGTGATATTTTTCCAGTATTTAATCTAAATGATACATAATATTTAGAACAAGTATATTATTTGGATTATTCAGACATATGTTTTCATTTTGGATGTTGTTTTCACAATGTTTTAGTTGATGTAATCTCCGACCTTCTTCAGGTGCATTGATCAAAATGTGTGAATAACGCCCAAGATAAAAACGGTAGTCGACTAATCCAAATAATATAAATTATCAATTCTTATTGCAAAAATTCCAAGACATAATGTTGATATTATCTTAGTGTTTGTATGCACTGATAATTTTTATACTTACAATTGAGAACCCACATTTAAGTATATACTAACATTCCCAATAAAAGAACGTATGTCATTTTTAAATGTTCTGAAAAAAAAAATTGTACATGAATTTACCTAAAAAAGCTTGGCAGGCACATTGGCTAAAAATGGTAAAATTATAAATAACCATGTTGCTGAAAACAAATGTAAAATAGTGCCAGACAAGGTAAATGATGACGCCCCCACCCCCTTCATAATCATATTCAATTTAACATCCATTTTACATGTTGGCATATGTTGAACAGTTTTTAGAAATTCACTTCCAAACTAGGTCTTTACTTATTCTTTTTTTTTTCTCTCAAATCTATCCTTTTCACCACTTCCTTCTATGTTTTCTTTGACCTCCCCCTGGTAACTAACCCTGCTATCTCAATTGTTGTACATTTACTAATCAAAGCATTCTCACCAAATTTTTTTAATGTGATCATACCATACAAGGTCTCTTGTTCTGCACACATCTTCCTTTAATGTCCAGATTTAATTTATCTTCTGAAGTCATCAAATAAAACTTATAAATTTCCATTTTTCATGGATTTCTGTTTTCATCCATAAAAACTAGAAAAAATGTTTTTCAATGGCTGCATTGTGTATTTTTTCACAATTGTTTCAGCTTATAGAAAAGCTATCAATTATCAGGATGCCACATGTCTGTGGTGCCATGTTGGATTTTTCCTTTATTCTCTTGTGTGATGATGAATTACGTCATTTCATTAAATTATGCCCCTATTACAATGAGGAGGTGATTATTTGTGACTATCATTCTTGTATTAACTGTTCAACCTTTCATGATTCGTTTATTTTATTTTCAAAAGTTCTAAAAATAGCAACAATGGATTTCATTTGAAGATTTATGAAGCTTCATTAATTGGCAAGATCGGTTAAACTTTTGAACTAAATTAATCATGCACTCTTTTAATGCACATTCTTTTATGACAAAAAATTAAATTTTGGTACTAGTTACATTAAAATGATATTAGAAAAGATTTTTAAATGAAAGTATAGGTTCTTGTTTAGAATTCCCCCACATTAAAAATACAAAAATAAAAAAAACTCTATATGATGTACATACCTGTGAAAAAACGAAAATATCATATTCCAAAAATTAAGTAGTTTTATAAAAAACAATTAATTGGAATTCATAGGCGTTACAACATAAATTTTACAAGTTTTGAATTATTGTTGAGTTATCTCACTTGTTTGACAATCATTCTTTTGGATTCTCATAAATTTTTATTTTCTTATTTAAAAATTAAACTACTTGACCAATTTATGTGATTTTTGGAAAATGATATACATATGTATATACATCGTTCAGATTTTTCTTTATTTTTGTTTTTTAATATATGGAGAATTCTGGGCAAAAATCAAAATATGTCAGAAATATGCATTTATTGATGCTAAAAATAAAAATCGTTATAATTGATTGTAGTTATAGCTAAATATAGCATGGTGCTGTTATCAGCAAATATACCCATCTCGGAGACACTTTTATTAGGGAGGCTGTTTATGAATATACAGAATAGTAAAGGTCCAAGGATCGACCCCTGAGCTACACTCATATTTATATCATGTTTGGATGTACAACCATTCAGGGCAATCTAAGTTTTCCACTGTCTTGGAAGGATCTGATTGTACTAAGTATTTGTCCAGTAAGAGTTTCCAATTTGACAACTCCCACATCAAACTCCAACTCCTATTCCATTGCTGCAACGTTGCATCCAGGTGCCTGTTTTACAAGTATTTTAGTGAAATGTGCTCTGACAAACTCATTGCACTTGTGCCCCTTTCACATAAATACTCTCAACTAATCCAAGAAGCAACAAAATCTCACCCCTTCACTGTAGAGATCCTAAGATGCTGAAAAACCTTCTAATCTTCTTCCCCTGAACTGCTAAACTTTGGAATTCCCTCCCGGTTTCTTGCTTCCCTAACTGTGGCACTGTGCCTTGTTTGGGATGAATAAGAGCAAGAAAAAAAAAGTTTATCATTTGTACATTACCATCAAAATAAGTTATTGTTAATTAAATTAATAACACAATATAATATTTTCACATTCTGTGTGTATATATATATATATATATATATATATATATATATATATATATAAACGATTAAGAAAAATCTTTTGAAGAATTAGTTTGCATGAAACATTTCATAAAAAAGTTAATGTTTGTTGTTAATTTGGAATTGCATTGTCTCATTTTTGCAATAGTTTTGTTGATATTAACAACAATTAATTACAATTAATTAATAAAATGGATAAATGACTAAGACACCTAAAGTTAAACTATCAGTGTTCATTATGAGCAAGGTATAAGTGAGAAAGGGAAGGGAGGGAGAGGATGCTTATTTCTTCCTCACTCTCTCTCTCTTCCCCTCTTTTTGCAATTGTTACATTTTCTATGAAAAATAATGTTTTTTTTTTAAATAGTGTTGTAGACCCGTTCTAGGGGTCACAAATGAAAGAAACCACAAGTAGTATAAAGTGTATAAAATATAATATGTAGTTATCATAAAGAATACAGGAGCCACTAAAATGGTATGAGAGGAACGTGTTCGTAGCATGCGGTTAAACATGGTATGAATGTCTCCCTTTAGTCTCTGAAACCAGAGGTATTCATAGGACTGGTTGATTCCACTTAGTTCTCAAATAGAGGTGATTTGTACCTCACAACACCCCTCTTCCGAGCTTTTCATTCCCCTGGGATGATCGTATAGCTCTTTTTCCTGGGGTTGATCTCTACTAGGTTGGTCATTTTCCTTTTCCTGGAGGACCAGCGTTGTCCGGCTGCTTGTGGTGTTACTAAGTCAAACGTGTCATATATCTGGTCCATTAATTCTTCTTGTTCAGCAGGCGGTTGTCTTTTGTCATCAGTTATACGTTTCCGAATTTGGTTTAAATGTTTCTTGTGTGTAAATCTTGGACCTTTGATAATGTAGACCATCCGCCCGATCCTTTTCTAGACCTTTCCTAGTTCCCACATCGTGCTATTATTTTTGTGTACCTGAAAAAATACCTTTTCACCAGGTAAATACCTCTTTTTAGGAACTATAGTATTTGACGATTTCACCTGTTTTGATAAAAGTTTCTCGAAGACTGGCCTAATTTTCCTTGCGAACATTAACTCTGCCGGCGACATCTTCGATGGAGTCCTTTCATTTGGCATTGTTGGGCTTTTACATCGAAATACTTCAGGCCATTTTGAAAAACTGTCTACCACTATTAAATAATAGTTTCCATCCAGTGGGCCTGCATAAGCGTGTATTCTTTGCCATGGGTGGTCCGCTTTAGGCCACGGGCTAAATTGTATTGGGGGCGCTTTTGCAGCCAATGCGCATCCCTTACTCGACTTTACCGTGCTTTCTATATCAATGTTCATATTCTTCCAGTAAATGTAGGATCTCATGAGGCTCTTCATTCGCGTAACCCCAAGGTGCCCCATATGAAAATCCTTTAGAATTTTCTTTAGTAGTGTAACTGGGATTAATACTCTTTCTTGGTACAACAGTACTTCATTGCACATAGAATAAGCTTCTGCCACCGATTCATCCGATTGAATTTTCTGTTTCGTTTCTTTGATGAAACTATCTTCTTCAGCCTCCCTTATTATATCTTCCAAAGTCACTGGTAGTTCCTTCATAGTATTTGTGTATAGTCCTTTTCACATTGTAGTGACGCTATTACTGTGTTTTCTAGCGGTTCCCTTGATTTCGGGATTAATCGCGACAGTACATCTGCATGACTTCGCAGATGTATGAAATTCCATACTGAAATCGTAATTCAGTAGAATGGTCCCCCATCTTTGCAGTCTGTTGGCTGTGTAAGTTGGCAGACCTTTTTTAGAGCCAAAGATGTTTATAAGCGGCTTATGGTCAGATTGCAATTTAAACTTACGACCGTGTAAAAATCGGTGGAATTTTGTAACACCGAATGCTTCCTTTTCGATTTGGGAGTAATTATTTTCAGCAGGAATTAAAGTTCTTGACGCATGGCCTATCGGCTTAGTGGACCCACCAGAATGTAGAATGTACGCCCCGATCCCATAAGAACTTGCGTCAGTTGTGACAATAATCTCTTGTTCTGGATTGAAATGAGTTAGGGATAAACCTGACATTAATACATCTTTTAATTTCTTAAATGCTGCCTGGCACTCAGGCGTCCAGTTACATTTTTGTCATTTTTAATAGTACATTCAATGGCGCACGCAATTCATGCATGTTCTTAATGAACGTTTGATAATAGTTCGCAAGCCCTAAAAAACTCTGCAATGTAGTTACTTTATAGGGTTCTTGCATGTCTTTTATAGCTGTGGACCTGTCTGGATCGGGTTTCCTCCCGTCTTTATCTATTATATGACCCAGGTATTTAATTCGTTCCAAAAAAAATCGCATTTTTCTTCCTTCAATGTGAAGCCGTATTCTTTTATTCTGTCAAACACTTGAATTCATGATCTCTATGTTGTTCAACATTTTGACTACGCATAAGAATATCGGCCAGATAGTCTATTGCGAAATCCAAACCGCTTAGCAAAGTATCAATTACCTGTTGAAAAATTGCAGGTGCTACGTTTATACCAAATGCTAATCTATTGAATTTATAAAGTCCTTTGTGCGTTGAAGTACACAAAAGTTTTGAGCTATCTTCCTTATTGAGTATTGAGCAAATACTGATATTTGTAGGTACGCCTCGCTTAAGTCTATTTTGGAAAAATATTTTCCACCATTTAACTTTGCGAATATTTCGTCTGGGTTTGGTAGCAAGTAGTGATGGTCCTTGAGCACCGTATTCAATCTGGTCAAAAAGTCTGTGCATATCCTAATCTCTTTAGAGTTTTTTTTTCATGTATACAGTGGGGCTGCCCACTCACTAGTTAATAGAGGTTAAAATCCCAGTGTTAACTAGTCTTTCCAATTCTTTTTCAATTTTTTCCCTCAAAGTAAACGGTACGCTCCGTGGCTTTTTGAATATTGCTTTTGCTTCATCCTACAATTTGAATCTCGCGTTTATTTTTGTACAGCATTCAAGCTTTTCAGAGAAAACACATGGGAAAGATTTTTTTGAGATCCTTTTTGAGTTTAACGGCTTCAGCCGTTAGGTTTTTGACTTGGTGAAAAAAATCTCTCATTGGCGAGTCCCATAATTCAAATTCCTGAATCCAATTGGTCCCGAATAAGTTTGTTGCGTTCCTTAGAATGAACACTTTTATCTTTTTTGCTGTTCTTTTTAGCGACACATTAATAACTAGCTCACCCTCAAAATTTATTTTTTCATCAGTTACCGATCTTACGACTTTATTCGTCTTTTTCATCGTGGACTTTCCTATTCTCTTCCATGTGTGAAAATTTATAATTGATAAATCTGACCCTGAATCGAGTTGCAGTTTTACTTCTTTATTTCTGATTTTCACCGTAACATACTTCCTTATGTTCTCTGTTGGTGAAGGGTCCATTTTTGCAGTTTTTACGTAGCTCTTTTTTGCTACTTTTGCTCTGCAATATGAGGCTTTGTGCCCTGCTCGCTTGCATCGCTCACGTGTTATTTTCCTTTGGTACTGACACGCATTGTACCCATGAGTTAAGGTGAGTGATACCTGCTTCCTCTATCATTTGGGAATCTTGCTTCATTGCCACGAACTGCTGACAATCTTCAGCGAGTTTCTGAAGTGTCAAATCGGGTTCTAATTCCAGTTTATTTAGAGCACAATGTCTTATATCAGCATCTTTTGTGACTATCAAACCTTGTGTGAATATTAAGCACTTGAAAGTGCCCGCCGTTAATGACGACAATTTGAAATCGTCACAGTGCTTATTAACTATAGACGCAAAGTCGTAAAGTCCTGATTCTCTTTACGTGTGAGATTTATGTGAGAAGATATCTCACTACTGATGCAATTCTCTATCTATATAAAAGCCAAGTACGTCCAAGGATGGAATACTGCTGCCATATTGGGGCAGGAGCTGCTAAAAACAGCCTATCCTGCCTTGACAGAGTACAAAATAGACTTTGTGGCTTAGTGGGGATGCCCTTTTCTCTACCCTGCAACCTCTCTCCCACAGAAGAGACGTTGCGAGCCTATCCTTGTTTTATTGTTATTTCTATGGCAGGTGCTCGTCTGAACTCCAATCGCTGGTCCCCCCTCACCAATCTTTCACAAAAAACACCCGTCTAGCTGAATCCACTGTGAAAAATTTCCCCCACTCTTTATCTGTGCCTAAACCAAAACGTGGATTCCATGAACAAAGCTTCTTTCTTAGAACTGCATGCCTGTGGAACTCTGTTCCGTCTGCCTGCTTCCCACCTGACTATAACTTGGATGTCTTCAAGTCCAACGTTAACAAATTCCTAATGAACCGCCTCCTTAAGTAAACACTTCATCAAATCTCCACACTAACGTACTGTACTTGCAATAACCCTCATCCCTGAGTGGCTTCCAGGCCTTGATAAGTGGTGACCACCGTGTAAAAAAAAAAGAAAATGCATTTCCATCTTTTATGAAAAAGGCTTCTTTTTGGACAGTATAACTACATTAATAGTTTGACTGCCTTGTCAAATGACAATTTGTTGGTTTTTCTTGGTAAAATATAGTCCACGAATTTGTTATGTTCGGATGTACCTAACTTCCGTAGCAATAAACAAACCTTCTTTTGATCCGTCCATGCACTGCAATCAATTTTAAAAAGGTCTTCAAATCTTCTGAAATATGTCTCAAACGTTAGGTCTTCCTCAGGAACATAGTGAAATGTATCAATAGCTGACCAGATCGCATTTTTCTGATTTCTTCTCTGCTGTCCTTATTCACTAAAACTTGTGTTATCAAATCCATTTTTTTTTATCTGACTGGTTTTGTTGCTCTAAATGTAATTTTTTCAATTCCAATATTTGTTCATTCATTTCTTTCCTATCTCTTGCCTGTTTTTCCTCAAAGAATTTTATTAAGTTTAATTTAATCGGATTAAAATCCGCCATCTTTTTTAATTTGTGCAAATACTCGCTTTAGCCAATAAAATAAAATATATCATTTACTTTTGCAGGAGTTTTTTTCTTTTTCCAACGCTAATGCCTTTTAACCATAAGACGTATTAGCAAGACATGCTTTTTAGAACAACAAAGTTTTTTTATACTTACTGAAAACTTGGTCTCGTTAATTCAGTAATAATTATTCTCCACGCAATTCGTCTTATGAGTTCTGTTTCAGCTCATAGTTTACATTTTAGTAGCTTTTTTTAACAGCAAGATAAGCTTTTTTACAACGTCTTTGTAAAATCCTTTTTTTGGCAAGAATTGTTGTCCTTTTTTCTAAGTGTTCTTTATCCCGTATTTATGGATTTTTATGCTTGAATGTTGTTTTTTTTTTCCCAACGTAGACAAGTAGTTTTTCCCATTCTTCACCAAACTTTTGAAGTTTAGAATTTTTCCCAAGTGTAGGAAAAAATTATTTTGAATATCCGCGTGCGTCTTTTTTCTTGAATCCTTTTGGTCATCAAATGTTGTCTTCCAATGGCTGTTTTTTTTTTGTTTTTTTAGAGTGAATTCGTTGCCCGAATATTCGTCATTCAATTGTTGTTAGCAATTATTGTAGATTGATCCAGGAAGTTCTGGAATTGTTCTCGTCAGCCTGTTGTTGTAGACCCGTGCTAGGGGTCACAAATGAAAGAAACCACAAGTAGTGTAAAGTGTATAAATATAATATGTATTTATCATAAAGAATACAGGAGCCACTAAAGTAGTATGAGAGGAACGTGTTCGTAGTATGCGGTTAAACATGGTATGAATGCCTCCCTTTACAATCTGAAGCCAGTGGTATTCATAAGACTGGTTGATTCCACTTAGTTCTCAAATAGAGGTGATTTGTACCTCACAACAAATAGTTAAATAAATGCCTAATTTGTTAAGTTTAATAATAAACTTATTGTTTAATGTTTAAAAACCCTTTTCTCTATTTTCATTGATAAATGAAAACAAAAGTTTAATAGCACTGATCTGTTCATGTTACGAAAAAAAAATTAATATTTTGGTATAATTGGAAATTAAAATCCTCTTAATCATTCCTCCTTCCTAATAATGACAATAATAATAAAATAAAATAAATAATGAGGAAATATATGATTGATTAGAATCCCAAATTCAGTACTTGGAAATGAGTTAGTAATAATAATCTATAAATGTCACAGTAATAATGATGATATTTTAAGTATGACAAGCATAAAAATCACAGCAAAGAAAAATACAAAACTTACAAATGCGATAACACAGTAGATGAATAAAGAATTACATAAAAAACATTTTGTATGAACAATCATAATAAAACAAAACAAAAAATGAAACAAAATAAAGACATCTAAAAAAATGAGACATATTAGATGCATAATAATAATAATAATAATAATAATAATAATAATAATAATAATAATCCATAAATATCAAACTAATGGTTATAATAATATTGTATGTAGAAGAATAATAAGATAGGAAAAATAATCTTATGAAAAGTGTTTTAATATTGGAAATTTATTTCTGATAGTAAAACAGTTATGTTATGTATTGAACTGTTTTGTTGTTGTTGTTGTTGTTAATGCTATTGTTTGCACAGATGTTACTAAACAAATGATTATTTAGTCTGCAGAAGGATGGGAATAAACAAAGAATGCCATAAAGTGACAAATGAAACTTGTACAGGATTTGATCCTGTACCTCAGAAGAGCAACCATCTTATATGGGTGTCATCTTAAACCACTTGGTAATGAACCATATAGGGAAAGAACACCAAAATTGTACAAATAATTAATCTCCTAAGCTTTGTGATAAGTCTTCGTTTACAATTTTATGTTAAACCTGTTTCTTTGTGTTTTCCACTTTCTGTTTCTGGAAGTCTGGCTGGTATATAATGAGAAAAAGTTCCTTTCTGATTAATATTTACAGCTTAATTTTAAAATTCCACACAGTCTCCACTTTGAAAGTATATTTAAAAAGTTAACATGAAACATAGTCTTTACTTTTAAATGTTCTTTTAAATATCTTGTAATAAAATACATTTTTTAATTTTAAATTAAAAACAATAATATTTTTCATGGAAATTAGATAAACATTTTAATGCAAATACAAAAATTATATATATATTAGATGATATTTAAAAAAAAAACATTTTAAAGTGAGGATTATTTTTATGTAAATTTAAAAAATGTTTTTATATAAAACCATTCTGCAAAAAAAAAAATTTTTCAAAGTAAAAACTAAAAAAATATATTTTGATTATAACATAATTTATTAAAAATAAAACCATTCTGATAAAGAAATATTTCAAAGTAAAGATTTATATTTTTATGTAGATTTTAAAATTAAACTGGAATTATGTAAGTATTAAGGGACTCTTCCTTGGTATAACACAAACAAGATTTAGCAAGGTTTCCTCAAAACAGAAATCAAAAAGGAACAGTTTTATTTAACATAACTCCATTTTATTACCATTCTAAACACATCAGCATCAAAATATAATGAACATTTTCATATGGATTTATTGTGGAAATACTTATTTCTTCCAACTAGATGTATGTATTGTGCTATATAGCATAACATATGCATCAGTTATAATATTCTGATAATGTGTTTATTTTATTAAATAATGAAAAGTTATTGAATGCTTGCCAGATGTCTCGTTTCAAATTATTTCCTTTGAAAACAACTAAAAGTGATTTTGACAGGTGTTAACAGTTGATTACATGTTAACTTTTTTTTCTGTTGGTGGTGGAAATTGAGTTAAAATCTTTACATCAGCATCTCTCTCTCTCTTTCTCTCTCTAATATATATATATATTAATCCCAACCAAATAAAAAAGCTTGATACAACCAAAATAGGAAATAGAGCTTGTCACAAAAGAATGCAATTATAAATTCTAAAGAAATATTAAGATTTCCTTAATCCGTGAAGTTTCAAAAAATGCATCTTTTCGTCCTTTCTTTTGATGAAAAGATGCATTTTTTGAAACTGCATGGATTAAGGAAATCTTAATATCTCTTTTTGAGTATCTTGTAAAACAATAAATTCTTGTAAATTATTATTTACAGTCTTTGTGTTTTTTATCTGTCTGTCTGATATATATAAAATAAAAATTACAATTAAATTTACCAAAATGATCCAAGATGGGAAAATTAAAGTATAATATAAATATTAAAGAATTAATATTTATAAAGTTATCTCAGCCAGATGTGAAAGCTCAATAAAACCAAATAGGAGATAGAGCTTATAATACGATCAAACAGTTAATAAAACATGTTAAAAAACACTTTGAAAAAGAGTTAAAAACATATTTAATCTGAAAAGAAAACACTTGATAAGTGGATAGTCCTTAATCTGCAGAGTTTCGAAGAAATACTTTCCTTCTCATCAGAGGGTAGGAATTAGCAAAATGAAGGATCGGATTTTGCATGCAAAAGTATTTGATGAAGCAACGAGTAAGTCAAAGATCTTACTTGATAACAAAAAAGTGAAGCAGAGGGAATATGGTGAAGAAAAAGGTGATTACACGTGAATGGATAGTCTGGTGGAAGATAAATAATCCAGTGACAGTAATTCAATTAACTTTCTTGAAGTTATATATTTGGATTTTACCGTCACTGGATTATTTATCTTCCACCAGACTATCCATTCACTTTTTCTTGTTAAATGTTAAATTGTTACAAGAATAAAACAAAAATTGTTACAAGAATAAAACAAAAATTGTTACAAGAATAAAACAAAAATTGTTACAAGAATAAAACAAAAATTGTTACAAGAATAAAACAAAATTGTTACAAGAATAAAACAAAAGTTGTTACAAGAATAAAACAAAATTGTTACAAGAATAAAAAAAAAATTGTTATAAGAATAAAACAAAATTGTTACAAGAATAAAACAAAATTGTTACAAGAATAAAACAAAAATTGTTATAAGAATAAAACAAAATTGTTACAAGAATAAAACAAAAATTGTTACAAGAATAAAACAAAAATTGTTACAAGAATAAAACAAAAATTGTTACAAGAATAAAACAAAATTGTTACAAGAATAAAACAAAAGTTGTTACAAGAATAAAACAAAAATTGTTACAAGAATAAAAAAAAAATTGTTATAAGAATAAAACAAAATTGTTACAAGAATAAAACAAAATTGTTACAAGAATAAAAAAAAATTGTTATAAGAATAAAACAAAATTGTTACAAGAATAAAACAAAAGTTGTTACAAGAATAAAACAAAAATTGTTACAAGAATAAAAAAAAAATTGTTATAAGAATAAAACAAAATTGTTACAAGAATAAAACAAAATTGTTACAAGAATAAAACAAAAATTGTTATAAGAATAAAACAAAATTGTTACAAGAATAAAACAAAAATTGTTACAAGAATAAAACAAAAATTGTTACAAGAATAAAACAAAAATTGTTACAAGAATAAAACAAAATTGTTACAAGAATAAAACAAAAGTTGTTACAAGAATAAAACAAAAATTGTTACAAGAATAAAAAAAAAATTGTTATAAGAATAAAACAAAATTGTTACAAGAATAAAACAAAATTGTTACAAGAATAAAACAAAATTGTTACAAGAATAAAACAAAAATTGTTACAAGAATAAAAAAAAATTGTTACGGTAAGTTGTTGTTTCTTTTTTATTTATGTTATATGTATTTCTTTTTTTTGGTGATTTTATTATTTTTAAATGTTTTCTTCAGTATTCTTTTTACGTAACGTTGTTATGCTTTGATAATCGGCGACAATCAGCAAAAGCCCACGTTCCAAACAAAGTCGAGTGGTCAGTCAGTTATGTCTGGTCCAAATTCTGCACAAGTACCCAATTTTTTCAAGTTGTAGAACAAAATAAGAGAAGGATGATAGAGCTTGAAAGAGAGATGATAAAGTTTACAAAGAAAAATGCTACACACACTTTTTAGTTATTTTCTTGTCCATCGCCCAGACAACACTAGATAACCATGCTCATCTATTATGAAATAGTGTGTAAAATTCTTGCATATGTCTGTGTGTGTGTTTCTCACAACTAAGTGACTTACATGTTATTATTTTCTTTTATTATTAATTGATTCTTTTGTATTTATGTTGAATAAGGGCTGTGTTATCGTCAGTTTTCTGAGTTGTTTATGTACAAGGTACCAAACGAAAGTTTTGTGATTTTTATGCAAGAGCCGGCCAATATTTTCAATGAAAAATATATTTTTGTTATGAAGATAATTCAATGAAAAATTAATTGAAAAAATGAAAAACAATATTGTTTTTAACAAAGAAAATACCATGAATAATTATTGGACCATTTTTACAAAACTTTAAGAAAATTAAAATTGTAGATCATGTATATCTTGATGGAATTAAACAAAAAACATTCATTGTAAGGTTAGTTTCATGAATAAATATTTATTTTTTGAATAACGAACAATTAATAGCAAATAAAAATTATGATATTTTTCTTTTTTATAATTTTTTTTTTCAAATCAAGATAAATATTTTGTTTTTTAATAATAGACTAACAACAGCAAATGACTTTTTTACTTAAATGATGTTTGCTGCTACCATGTCATTGGCCCAGCATTTTGGTACATTTTAAGATTTTATGAAAATTACCTGGAAAATTCTGACAATAGCACGGTCCTTATTCTGCATAACTATCTAAAAATACAATAACATAAAAAAAATATGAAAGCCAATTGTAAAACAATCTTATTAAAAAAAAAATAATGAAGTGAAATGAGTTTACCAGAGAACATAATTAATATTCATTCTTTTCTTTCCTTTATGCACTCCAAAGAATAAGTATATTCCGTCTCTTTTGTGACATTCGCTGCTGGGTATGTATATACTTGATACATACGAACTCGGGAAGGACCGATCAGCGAATGCGCTAAGCTATGGTTCTCCCTTCTAGAATCCAAAGCGCGCTGAGGTTAGATGGGATAATGTTTCCCTTGTGATATTTTATATACATCAAATAACAAAGAGAAGAAAAAAAAACAACAAACAGCGGATTATGTTTCAATTCCAAAAATCACGGGTGCATTACGTGCGACTCTTCCTTTATTACTAAATATAAAAATATCTGGAGGGGGAGATTCTCTTGGTTGTTGTTTTTTTTTTAATAATAAAAAAATGAAATGTCACTTTACTCATTATATATATATGTATGCCAATTCAACATATTGCTGTTGAAATAATAACCAATCATTCGCACGTTAACTCGGAATTTGATTCCTTCTCTTTTCTTTTTTTTTATATTTTAAAATGCCAATTCAATATACTGATGTTGAAATAATAATCAATCGTTTTTTTTTAATATTTTTTTTTTCATATTGCACCCGCACTTCATGCCATAGAAACGAAGACATATCTGCAAAACTTTTTAGATCTCTTCCGAGAATCATATTGGTTGCTTTCTATCTCCCTTTTTTTTTTTTTTACGTAATTAAAACCCCCGCTATGAAAAATTCCTTTTTTCATATTTGTCGTATCGCCTTCCGCGTTAAAATAAAATGCCTGTATTTACCTTAGGTTTTCCAGGTTCGTATTCATCTTTCTTTTTTTATTTTTATTTTTTTTTATCTTGATGGGGTTAGAATGGTGATTCCTCCTTTTTTTAAATTTCCACGTGGTGCGCTATGTCTATCCCATTTCCAATCCTCGCGGCAACTGACTGTTTTTTTTTGTTTTTGTTTTTTTTCTTTTTCCGCATTAGTTATCTCCCTTGGTCATCGCTTCTGCTGATGTTCGTTCTCTGCGCTCTCTCTCTCTCTTGTCAACGTGTCGTCTCGACGGGTTTGTTTACTTTTTTTTTTCGTAGGGCCGTCACACCTTATATTCATCTTCTAATCAGTCATCCAGGGTCCTCTGCCTCGAATGGTCTGATTACTGATTTGGTACCTGTGGCTTTTAGTTTCTCATTATTTATAAATTTAAGAGTAAAAACAAAAATCCCCCCAAATCTCAAAAGTATTGATGCAATTTGTTGTGACATGAAAGGTTAGCACTGTTATTTAAATTTCTGCTTCGCTCATTCTAGTGATAGTTTTATGTAGGCTTTTTCTTACACTTATACTAATTAGGCAAAGTAATTTATCAGTATCACTATATAAAGGTTTTCTGCCTGATTGTTTCATTTTTGTGATCACTTTTCTTTCTCTTTTACTGGAGATCCAATTTGTCTCATGCAAATCTGTAACTAGGATCGTTTTCTTGTATTATTTGATCTTCATCTGGATTTTTGACTCATTATGACCCACTTGACCATACATTATTTCATCTTCTGACATTTCATTCCGTAAAGGTTATTTTAACAAATCATGAATGGAGACGATATCCAGAAATATTTTACTTATTTCTCGATGGTTTTATTTGTAAATATCGAATAAATTAAAGGATATTGTTTCTGAAACGATCGTACATATAAATTTGATTTTGATATGTTTCCTTCTGTGAAAACTTGATTGAAAATTTCACAATTATTAATCTTTCACCTATTCTATATATATATATATATATATATATATATATATATATATATATATATATATTTTTTTTTTTATAGAACATTCCGTCAAGGTATGCATGATCTACAAGTGTGGCCAAATGTTGTGGCCGATCATAATCCCAATTCTACAACACCTGGCAAATCTAAAGATAAGAATGATCAAATGAGTCGTCTACTGAAGGTAAGTTTGATAATTATTTTTTTTCACTTCAATAGTGTTTTGTTAGTTGTTTTCTAATAAAGTCCAGTGAACTATATTTTCATAAAATCTGTCATCATGGTCACAGTTTTCAGTAGTTTTTCTTTACTGCCTGGGAAAAAAACATAATATTTAATTTCTTCCATTTTATGCATATTCAAAGAAACAGTGGAAATTCAATGTATTTCCAGTCATAGCATCAACTTAATTTATTGAGGATTTATTATTTATTCAATACTTTTTCATTTCTAAAAGAAGTTAAGATCTCTGATATTTTGAAATGAAACACATTTTGCATTTATTACATTTTATAAAATTGTAATGAACAGATAGACAAAATCTCTATATAAGATTCTATGCTAAAATAAATTTAACAGTTTTCTCATTACCTAAAAAAAAAGAATTGTCATTAAATGTTTATAATATTTTTAATCTTTCTATTTACTAATAGTGGTAGAATTTTTGATAAAATTTAATTTGATTGAAATTTATGGCCTTTTTTTTCCTCATGCTTTTTTAAATATGCTCGTTTGCTAGTAATATCACTATATGCAATGATTTTTGGTAAAAAAAAAAGATTAAAACGATTTCTGTTATATAAATGAAACTGCAAATCTTTTAAATGAAAAATTGCTCATCTCTAATTTCAATCATAAATTCTAGTTTTGCTTATCAGATATGGGTTCTTGTCCAGAATTTTTCCAATATTAAAAAACAAAAATTATGACAAATCTGTATGATGGCAAAACAAAAATATTATATTTAAAAAATCACATAAATTGAACAAGTAGTTTTATTTTCTAATAAAAAAAATTATGAGTATTGGAGAAGTGACTGTCTCACCTGCCATTTTGAAACAAAAATTTCAAAAACAAAGGTGGTAACTCAACAATAATACAAAACTTGTGAGATATATGTTGTAATGCCTATGAATTCTCATTAATTGCTTAAAAATGACTTTCTTTATAAAAATGAAACTGCTTGATTAATTTAAGTGATTTTTGGAATATAGTATTTTTGTTTTATCACGGATATGTACATCATACAGATTTTTCTTTATTTTAGTTTTTTTATATAAGTGGAATTCTGAACAGGAACCCAGATATGAGATAAAATATTTTGAATGTAATTCTATTATATTTCTGTGCAGCTGAGCAAGAAGTACCGTGATGGTCACATGGTGAAAGTGGATTGGCTTGACAGATTAACATTCCGAGAGATTGAAATGATAAATGAAAAGCAGAAACGAGATTCCAATTTCATGTACTTAATGATTGAATTCCCTCACATTCATTTTGACAATACGGAATTTACAGTTGTTTATTTTGAAAAGGTCAGCAACATTTTTTCTTCTTTTGATATTCATTTATTACTGTTGTGACAATTTCTAGTCTATACTACAATACATACATAGATACTACTTATATAAAAGTATATGGAAATTTGCTTGAATATTGCTGGGAAATAAGTATATAGGTATTTAATGAAACTGTTTGAATGTAGAAAAAAATGTAATGATGAAAGAGGAGGTGAACAAGAACTCATCATCTGACCTATTTTTTCAGTAAATCTTTCATTTACTCCAGTACATGGTGGAATATATATATATATATATATATATATATATATATATATATATATATATATATATATATATATATTTAATATTTTTGAGAAATATTTTACTTCTAAAAAAAACGTTTTTTGTTAGAATTCCTGTTATATCCCCCCCCCCGGTTTGCTTTCTTTCTGTTTCTATCTTTATTTTTCTCCCTTCCTTTCTTCCTCATCTCTTACACTCTCTCATTTACCCTCTCTTTCATGCTCACTCTTCTTCTTCTTGCTTTATCCTCACTTCTCCTTCTCTTATATTTTCTTTCTCTCTTCCAACTCTTTCTCTCACTCTGTGTACTTCATTTTATACACACACATTCACATACGTGTGTGTACGTGCGTTTGGATCCTGTTTATGCTATCAATGAGTCTTCCTATGGTTGTCCAAATGTTACCCATCCAATTGAAACAGATACCTGTGATGAAAAGGCATCTTATTTAGAGTGCAACCACTGAGGGTGCACATATCCCAGTAACATTTCTTCATTACAAATAAACCGTATAAAAATATTCAAAAGAGTAGACTTTGATGGTATAGCCACATTGAAAGAACTGGCAGAATTGGCTTAGTTGTTGATAACTATATGATAACTATATGATGCAGCATTTATATGTAGTTTGTGTGAATCACAATGTAAAAAATATTTAAAACATTAGTTTCCAAATTAAAATTTTTCCATTATATCGAAAAACGTTTTATGTAGGCGAATATATCTTTGCAAAACATAAACATTGATACTAAATTTATTTTTTGTAGTTTTATTACCCATTAAACTTTCACCGCTCAATGTTTGTTGTAAATTGGAAAATTTGCTGTCTTGTGTGCAAAGTTGTTGATGCAGAATACATGCTATTTTTTAGATATCATTTTCAAGTTAAATTCAATTTTTATAGCCTCTTTATTAAATTATCAGGTGAAAGTACAAAATACTTAAAAAAAAAAAAATATCAAAAACAAAATCACGCTTCTCATGTTAATATTATGTTTCTAAATAATATTATTTCAACATGTCTTCTGTGAGATCCAATGCTCACAATCTATAACTAAAAAAGCCAATGCTCACAATCTATAACTAAAAAAGCCAAAGCTCACAATCTATAACTCCAATGCTCACAATCTATAACTAAAAAAGCCAAAGCTCACAATCTATAACTCCAATGCTCACAATCTATAACTAAAAAAGCCAATGCTCACAATCTATAACTAAAAAATCCAAAACTCACAATCTATAACTAAAAACACCAAAGCTCACAATCTATAACTAAAAAAGCCAATGCTCACAATCTATAACGAAAAAAGCCAATGCTCACAATCTATAACTAAAAAAGCCAATGCTCACAATCTATAACTAAAAAAGCCAATGCTCACAATCTATAACTAAAAAAGCCAAAGCTCACAATCTATAACTCCAATGCTCACAATCTATAACTAAAAAAGCCAAAACTCACAATCTATAACGTAAAAAGCCAAAGCTCACAATCTATAACTAAAAAAGCCAATGCTCACAATCTATAACTAAAAAAGCCAATGCTCAACATCTATAACGAAAAAAGCCAAAGCTCACAATCTATAACGAAAAAAGCCAAAGCTCACAATCTATAACTCCAATGCTCACAATCTATAACTAAAAAAGCCAAAACTCACAATCTATTACTAAAAAAGCCAATGCTCACAGTCTATTACTAAAACAGCCGATGCTCCCAATCTATAACTAAAAAATCCAAAACCCACAATCTATAACGAAAAAAGCCAATGCTCACAATCTATAACAAAAAACACCAAAGCTCACAATCTATAACTAAAAAATCCAAAACTCACAATCTATAACGAAAAAAAGCCAAAGCTCACAATCTATAAGTAAAAAAGCCAAAGCTCACAATCTATAACAAAAAACACCAAAGCTCACAATCTATAACAAAAAACACCAAAGCTCACAATCTATAACTAAAAAATCCAAAACTCACAATCTATAACGAAAAAAAGCCAAAGCTCACAATCTATAAGTAAAAAAGCCAAAGCTCACAATCTATAACAAAAAACACCAAAGCTCACAATCTATAACTAAAAAAGTCAAAGCTCACAATCTATAACAAAAAACACAAAAGCTCACAATCTATAACTAAAAACGCCAATGCTCACAATCTATAACTAAAAAATCCAATGCTCACAATCTATAACTAAAAAATCCAATGCTCACAATCTATAACTAAAAAAGCCAAAACTCACAATCTATAACTAAAAAACACAAAAGCTCACAATCTATAACTAAAAAAGCCAAAGCTCACAATCTATAACAAAAAACACCAAAGCTCACAATCTATAACTAAAAAATCCAAAACTCACAATCTATAACTAAAAAAGCCAATGCTCACAATCTATAACTCCAATGCTCACAATCTATAACTAAAAAAGCCAAAGCTCACAATCTATAACACCAATGCTCACAATCTATAACTAAAAAAGCCAAAGCTCACAATCTATAACTAAAACAGCCAATGCTCACAATCTATAACGAAAAAAGCCAATGCTCACAATCTATAACACCAATGCTCACAATCTATAACTAAAACAGCCAATGCTCACAATCTATAACGAAAAAAGCCAATGCTCACAATCTATAACGAAAAAAGCCAATGCTCACAATCTATAACTAAAACAGCCAAAGCTCACAATCTATAACTAAAAAAGCCAAAGCTCACAATCTATAACACCAATGCTCACAATCTATAACTAAAACAGCCAATGCTCACAATCTATAACGAAAAAAGCCAATGCTCACAATCTATAACGAAAAAAGCCAATGCTCACAATCTATAACGAAAAAAGCCAAAGCTCACAATCTATAACTAAAAAAGCCAAAGCTCACAATCTATAACGAAAGAAGCCAATGCTCACAATCTATAACGAAAAAAGCCAAAGCTCACAATCTATAACGAAAAAAGCCAAAACTCACAATCTATAACGAAAAAAGCCAAAACTCACAATCTATAACTAAAAAATCCAAAACTCACAATCTATTACTAAAAAACGCGAATGCTCACAATCTATAACTAAAAAAGCCAAAGCTCACAATCTATAACTAAAAATGCCAATGCTCACAATCTATAACTAAAAATGCCAATGCTCACAATCTATTACTAAAAATGCCAATGCTCACAATCTATTACTAAAAAAGCCAATGCTCACAATCTATTACTAAAAAAGCCAATGCTCACAATCTATTACTAAAAAAGCCAATGCTCACAATCTATAACTAAAAAAGCCAATGCTCACAATCTATAACGAAAAAAGCCAAAGCTCAATCTCTATAACGAAAAAAGCCAAAGCTCACAATCTATAACTAAAAAAGCCAAAGCTCACAATCTATATCAAAAAACACCAATGCTCACAATCTATAACTCCAATGCTCACAATCTATAACTAAAACAGCCAATGCTCACAATCTATAACTAGAAAAGCAGACTTTAAACAAGTCAAAATCCTTATTAATGTAATGTCACCTCATGAAAATAAACTGTAATGGAAAAAATTCAGTATTTTAAGATTTAAAAAGGGATGATAAGTTTCTCAATTTTGGTCCATAGTGATCACAAGAAAATAAATATTATTTTATAATAATTATTGAATCAAAGCAACATAAAGATTAGGTGGAATCCCTTTGCCCCATTAAATTTGAGAAAAAGAACACTAACATTTTTTCGCATAAAATTAAAAAAAAAAAGGCACTTCTGCCTATACTGACCCAAGTTTCTGCCAGAATCGGCTGCTGACATAAGCCACCTGAATATGCCAGTCACTGGTCAAAGTAAAAAATACCAAGAAAGAAATTAACAACAAAGTACCAAAACAGAACTGCAATACAATAAATAAAAGTAATAACAAAAACCTACCATAAGTTTAATGAATATTTTTTTAAAACTTTTAAGAATCATTAGGAAAATATATGATTATTTGTTTTTTTTAAAAATTTCTTTCAAGAAAAATGGAAGTTGAAAATTTTTTTATTTAATAATTTTTACAAAAGATGAATGAATTTGTTGGAAAATTGTAGATTTTTTTCATAGAAAAGTTGAATTTTTTTTAGTGTAACAATGTTTTGTACAACTGTTTTTTTGTGAAAGAGTAACCTATTAGAAAACAAGATATTTCTTTAGGATATTTTCAGTTGACTGTAGGGTTTGTAGGCCATTGAGAGCAAAGAGGGAGGAGAGAGGGTTGAGTAAATGGAAGCTCCTCAACCGAGCAGCTTTCTGCAATGTGATTTATGATGGAGACAAATGGGTTCTAAATTTTTGTCTTGACATAAATTAAATCGAGAAGCTCCTGGCTGATTCTGCATTCTTGTTGCATTGTTTGACCTCATTCCACATCCTCTTGACATGATTAGATGGAGTCTTCATCACAGGGTCCACAAAATGCAGACTGTGGTTAACTGTGAGGTGGTGGAACCCTTCTCTTCCAACTTTGTTGTATGCCTTCAAACAATCGTATATGACCAAAGTCCTCGGCAAAATATATTTTTTTATTATAGGAAAGAGTTTTTTGGCATTGTGATTTGGTACAATCAGCAAGAAACTCTCTTTGTCGATGGTGTCACATCCTCTGAAAATCCAGAGTGGTTCAACAAGTCTCCTAACATTGTGCTTTTATCTGTTAAACAGAGACTCATCGATTTCCATCATGTGCTCTAAGCCTTCAATCTGCCGGGGATTTCTAAAGAAATAATCCTAATAAATGTCTCTCATGAAATTCCTCCAGTCAGTAACTGTATGCTTTGATCCAATTCCACATTCCCTCTGAATATTTTGTTTGGCCACAAATAAATAATTTTCAAAACTTTTGAGATTTCCAATTTATACCTCAAAAAAAATGTTCCAATATGCAAGAGGGCCTACTATCTGCATTAAGCATTAGTGCAACCTCCAAGTGAAACCATCACTCATATATGCTCTTTTCTTAAGCAAACACTTCTATGTACATGTCTTGCATCTCAATTCCAACAAGGCTAGTAGCTTTCTCTCTTGGCAATAAATTATCATTTGCTAAAATGGTTGTCTCATTTTATCTAATGTATATAGAGTCATCTTAGAGTTTGCCGAGTCTGCCATTTTTGTGCATGAATATAATTATTTCCTTCCAATTTATTAAAAGTCATCTGCTTCCATTTCTAATGGCGCTTTTTAATTGGCTGATAAACTTGATCAACGCTCGACATACTCTTGTGGTTTATGTCAGTTGATGATTAAGCCCAAGTTAAGTCTGACAGAAATCCAGGTCAGTATATGCAGAAATACCCAAAAAAAGAACAACATTTTTTTAAATAGAAATACATGACATTTGAACAAAGAACACCAACATTTTTTTAAATAGAAATACATGACATTTGAACAAAGAAAACCAACATTTTTTTAAATAGAAATACATGACATTTGAACAAAGAAAACCAACATTTTTTTAAATAGAAATACATGACATTTGAACAAAGAAAACCAACATTTTTTTAAATAGAAATACATGACATTTGAACAAAGAAAACCAACATTTTTTTAAATAGAAATACATGACATTTGAACAAAGAAAACCAACATTTTTTTAAATAGAAATACATGACATTTGAACAAAGAAAACCAACATTTTTTTAAATAGAAATACATGACATTTGAACAAAGAAAACCAACATTTTTTTAAATAGAAATACATGACATTTGAACAAAGAAAACCAACATTTTTTTAAATAGAAATACATGACATTTGAACAAAGAAAACCAACATTTTTTTAAATAGAAATACATGACATTTGAACAAAGAAAACCAACATTTTTTTACATAGAAATACATGACATTTGAACAAAGAAAACCAACATTTTTTTAAATAGAAATACATGACATTTGAACAAAGAAAACCAACATTTTTTTAAATAGAAATACATGACATTTGAACAAAGAACACCAACATTTTTTTAAATAGAAATACATGACATTTGAACAAAGAAAACCAACATTTTTTTAAATAGAAATACATGACATTTGAACAAAGAAAACCAATATTTTTTAAAATAGAAATACATGACATTTGAACAAAGAAAACCAACATTTTTTTAAATAGAAATACATGACATTTGAACAAAGAAAACCAACATTTTTTTAAATAGAAATACATGACATTTGAACAAAGAAAACCAACATTTTTTTAAATAGAAATACATGACATTTGAACAAAGAAAACCAACATTTTTTTAAATAGAAATACATGACATTTGAACAAAGAAAACCAACATTTTTTTAAATAGAAATACATGACATTTGAACAAAGAAAACCAACATTTTTTTAAATAGAAATACATGACATTTGAACAAAGAAAACCAACATTTTTTTAAATAGAAATACATGACATTTGAACAAAGAAAACCAACATTTTTTTACATAGAAATACATGACATTTGAACAAAGAAAACCAACATTTTTTTAAATAGAAATACATGACATTTGAACAAAGAAAACCAACATTTTTTTAAATAGAAATACATGACATTTGAACAAAGAAAACCAACATTTTTTTAAATAGAAATACATGACATTTGAACAAAGAAAACCAACATTTTTTTAAATAGAAATACATGACATTTGAACAAAGAAAACCAACATTTTTTTAAATAGAAATACATGACATTTGAACAAAGAAAACCAACATTTTTTTAAATAGAAATACATGACATTTGAACAAAGAAAACCAACATTTTTTTAAATAGAAATACATGACATTTGAACAAAGAAAACCAACATTTTTTTCACATAAAAAATAAATCACCCCTTATCACAAATAATAACCCAACTTGAACAAAACTAATAGTGACACAAGGGAAAGTATCATACATTTTAAAGAGAAAATGTAAAATTTTATTTACATCAAAAGTTTATCAATATAACTTCCAAAATAGAAAAGATGTCACAAATTGAAATGAATTTCACTATTTATCATTTGCATACTATAAACTAAACTTGTTTGTTACTTTTAACTTATTTTCAAAGACATTATCTCTGTTTCGCTTAGATTATTTTAGATTGAAAAACCTAATGATACTTTTTTTGCCTGGTGATATTGTTTTCTGAACATTTCATAATATTGCTACCATCATGTATAGAGTCTTGTATCATGTATTAAAGAGGATTTTAGATGTATGCTAGAACTCATGTTATAGAAAAAAAAATGGTATTAATCCAGAATGTGACCCAAGGTTGTGTTGGCATATTCTAGCAGTTTATGATAAACTGCTGCTGGAAAAAACTTATGTGATTAGCCAATCAGCAATCAACTGTCAGTAGATGATTTATTCATTAATAAAAATAAAATCACTTATCTGATACTACTATTCTAGAAAAAAATTGTTTTCCATTATAGTTGTTTCCATGAAAAAATTGTTTTCATTGTTACAAAAAAACTCTTATTTTACAAACTTTCTTTGAAACATTTGTTGAAAATTTTTTAAATATACTTGAAAAATATCTTTTATAATAATTAAACTTATAAGTTTTATCTTGTGTTAAAGTTTTGTTTTCAGCATTTTGAATTTATTATATGGTAATGTTCACAATGGCTCTTCTGACAACTTTTCTAGCTGCTTACCATAAATTACTGAAAGGTGCCAGTGTAGACTTCAGTTGGGTTTAATACCAAAAAACTGTAACTGATATCATGGTAATTCACAAAAACTAATTCTTTAAACATTTTTAATAATTTTACTAAATCCATACAAAAGAATTAGATTCTTTATACAATTTTTTGTGATCTTATTTTGTTAGACTGTTTTTGTTTGATTTTAAATATTTATTTTACTATATTAAATCTTATTGAATTTTTATTTTAGAATGGTGATAAATCGTATCAGTTTCGCACGTATGCTGACATTGTTAATGTTCCAGATCATGAAATAATGTTGGTAAGTTTTTTTCTTTGCTTTTTCTTATAAAATATCTTTTTTAAAAATTTTATTATTTTATCATTTACAACTTTTATATTCAATTAGCAGACAGAGCCAGCATTGAAAACTTTTGTCTTCACATCACAAATATGAAGATGAATATATACTTAAACAAGAAAAAAGTATATTTGGATAACAAGGCTATTGAGGATGTTCAAAAGTTTTGTTATTTTGGTGTGATACTATTGAAGCTCAGGGAAGAGTTGATTCTAGTGTGATTAGGAGTGGATTGAATAAGTTTAAGGAGCTTCTCGTATTACTAACCTGCAAAGAATTAACAATATCAAACAAGGGAAGAGTATGTGTACAAAGTGTGATGATGTATGGAAGTGAAACTTTGTCAGTAAAGGTTGAGGACATGTGTGGCATGGAGAGAAATGATATGAGAATAATACAATGGATGTTGAATATGAGTTTTAAAGATAGGCGTAAATCTGGTGACCTCAGAGGAAAATTAAATCTGGTAAATGTTTGCAGAATAGTAAACTTTGTGGTTATGATCATGTTAAAAATGGATGAGAGTTCTTAAGTTAGTAGAAGAATTAAGGTAACAGGGTCAATTGCCAGAGAAAGTAAAAAAATATGGGAGAGAATGCGAAAAATAAATCTGAGAAAGGAATAAATAAATTCCTGGTCAGAAATAAGTTAGTTTTGAAGTTGATTTCTAAAATTCATTTAACACATGTCAACCTGTAAAACGAACGTCATTTATTATTATACTACAGCAACTATAAAAATTCTATCAAAATTCCCTATAATATGAAATTCATTAAAAAATGTGAAATTATTGTCACCCTTTTATAGGTTTTCAAAATATATTTAACTAGCAAGGTTATCTAGGATTGTCTGGGGTAAAAGTAACATAAAATAACAAATTAACATTTCTATCTCTTTATCTCTTTCCCACCTCTTCTGATCCCCCCTCTACATCCTCTCTTTCTCTTCTGCCCAACCCATTCCTTTCTCTGGACAAGCACACACACATACAACTTTTCTTTATATAGATTCCATGAGGAAGCAGTCATTATAAGAAAAGTAACTTCTTGATAAAAAATCAGTATTACTTCCCTTTATTACATATATTTAAATAGTATGAAATATCCGTTCCAAGAGGTGTTCATAATAATGGGACCTTGGAGTCTTTTAATATTATGAACCCAGAATTTATAAAAATATTCTGCAATAATTAACAAAGAATAGAAATAGTAACAGAATACGTTTAAAAAATATAACATGAAAAAAGTGGTAAGCATGTTTTTTACAATAATTAAAAAAAAAGAAAATCACGTCCAAGTTATAATTGCCCTCAAACTATCAAGGGATCATCAGTAAATTATTCGTAGCAAAATACTTAGAAAAGCACATGCAACTATAATAACGAATATCGGGAACAGCACAGATTTTAAGTACATTTACAATTGTGATAAATAGGTGTATTAATTTGACTTCACAAGAAGTATACAGACATATATAAACAACGGCATCTTAAAAATTATGAAAAAAAAATAACAGAGCAATGTGTTTAAGGAATGATAAAAATATTCTCATTTTTCACAAATTACTCATCAAAATATACAAAATTTCTATTATGTAAATAAGATGTAAGTAAATTTGATGGAAAAAGTTTGGTTCTTGCCCAGAATTACTCCTATATTAAAATTAAATTACCCCTATATTAAAAAAACGAAAATAAAGAACAATTTGTATAATATACACATCTGTGACAGAACGAAAATATCATATTCCAAAAATTATGTAAATTGATAAAGTAGTTTTATTTTTATAAAGAAAATCATTAATGGAACTTTGTAGAAAGTACAATGTACATCTATTAAGTATTAACTATTGTTTATTCTCTGTGTTTTTTTGTAATTTTTTTTTCAAAATGGTAGGTGAGACAGTCACTCCTAGGATACTCATAAAATTTGATTTTCTTATTTAAAAATAAAACTACTTGATCATTGTGCGTGATTTTTGGAATATGATATTTTCATTTCAAAACAGGTATGTACATCATAAAATTAAAATTTCTTTATTTTTGTAATATAGGGGAAATTCTGAATAAGAAGTGCCTAAAAAATGCCAAAAATAATAAATAACACTCTGATGCAAATTGAATGAGAATAAAACTTTTACAACTGTATTTTGTACTGATAAGAATGCTAATCTTGTGGTGTTAAAAACGGATGAAATTTGTTTTAATCTCCAGAATTAATGTTGTCTTGTTTCTAGCTCAAATCTTATTAAAACCAAAAGCAAACAAATTTCATGTCATCTTTTTAAAAACCTTGTGTGTAATCTTAGATGTGATTTTGAATTTATTGTATGTAAAAGGCATGACAAATATAGAGCAAAAAAAATAGGTCAACTGAAATGTGCAGGTTATTACTTAAGAAAATGTCAGCAAGAGGTGTTAAAAGACACTAAATGGAAAAAATAAATACATAAATTAATAAATAAAAAAAAATAATAAATAAAAAATAAATAAAATATAAAATAAAAAATAAACATAAATTTTTTAAGGGGAGAGAATGGCTGGTATCTGCAAATTCCGGATAAAGTAAGTAAGTAAGTAAGTAAGTAAGTAAGTAAATGCATATAGTAAAATATAAATAAATATACATACAGGATATGAATATATGGGTAGATTGATATATTAGATAGATAGGAATATTTAAAGACTAAAATGGAAATTGCAGATAAAAAAAAAATGGGCAAGCAAAGAAGAAATAAAGAAATAAAGAATTAAAATAAAGGATTATTAAGTTATAAAGTATTAAAAAAGTATGTAGAAAAAACAATAATGTTTAAGAAAACTGATATATCTATCTGAAAGGTTAAAGTAATAACTATGTAATTTCAAAATTACCATGATTAAATTTGGACTTATGTTTACAGAAAGAGATCAGTTCATTTTTAGAATTTATTATATTGTTACTTTGAGGGGAAGTAATTATAGTTATAGCTTCGGTTGTGCAGAGGTGACATGACTTAGAGCCTGGAGTATACGACTTAACTTTTTTTATGATAGTCCATTTGATTGAGAAGGGGATATTATTAGAGTTAAGTTTTTATATTAAAGTGGTTAGAGAAGTTCCTTGGTTATTATTAGAATTATGGTTGTTAATAAAATATAAAATAGAAAAGCAAATGTCAAAATGACCCAGACAAAATGATGTTAAAAACCTTTTAACATCATTTAGTCTGGATCATTTTGACATTTGCTTTTCTGTGTATATTTAATTCTATCACCATTTAATTTTTTTTCTCTTCTTCTTCACTGATCTTTCTTAATTACATTATGTCTCAGCAGCCGTGTCAAACACATATCTTATTTTTCTTTTATTAATATTATTGGAATTTTTACCCTTTTCCTTTTACATATTTGTGAATTATTCCATGGGTTTCGGCCTTTTGGACCATCTTCCAATTATGTGATTTCCTTGGATTTTACTTGTGCGAATGGAAATTCAATTAACTTTCTTGGATTTATATTTTTGGATTTTACCGTCATTGGATAATTTACCTTTCACCAGACTATCCATTCACGTGTAATCACCTTTTTCTTCACCATATTCCCTCTGCTTCACTTTTTGTTATCAAGTAAGATCTTTGACATACTTGCAGTTTCATCAAATACTTTTGTATGCAAAATCCGATCCCGCATTTTGCTAATTCCTACCCTCTGATGAGAAGGAAAGTATTTCTTCGAAACTCTGCAGATTAAGGACTATCCACTTATCAAGTGTTTCCTTTTCAGATTAAATATGTTTTTAACTCTTTTTCAAAGTGTTTTTTAACATGTTTTATTAACTGTTTGCTCTTATTATAAGCTCTATCTCCTATTTGGTTTGAGATTACTTTATAAATATTAATTCTTTATTATTTATAATATGCTTTAGTTTTACCATCTTGGATCATTTTGGAAAATTTAATTGTAATTTTTATTTTATATATATATATATATATATATATACATATATATATATATATATATATATATATATATATAATCGCTTTTAAACTTATGTAGATTACTTGTTGATTTTGTAAATATGGTTAATTTTTTAAATATGGTTAATTAGCATCTTCATCTTGAAGATCAGATTAGAAAATCACCCATATTTTTATTTGGACATAAATAAATAATATTTATTTATTATTTTTATTTTACTTATAAAATAGTAATCTACAGACATGCATGTTTCGAGGCCCTACCTCTCTTCAGCGTAGCTTAACTGTTTTTAAGAATCGAACCTCAGACCATATGTATTATGGTCTGGTGCATTATCCATTATGCCACAAAGTCTTAAATAATTTTACTCTCATTTTTTATCGGTTTTAAACTTATGTTAAAATTATCTGTATATATATAACTATATATCTTTTTCAATAAATATTAATAATTATTTTTATATCTACAGAAACTAGTGTTTCATGCTAATGCAATCATCAGTGCAGGATGTGATAATTACTGCTAGTTGAGAGATTTGAACTCTATCAACAAAGCCAACCGTAACTTTGCAGGTTTGTTTTTCCTCTCAGCTGCCAGGATTTAATTTTTTAAATGGAAATTAATTTAAATATTTTTGTAAATGGGCTGTCATAATTAACGACTATGAGAGTATTCTACAAACAGGTAGTTTGGAATGATGCATTTATGCTAATTGACCACTTTATTCTCAATTTACTGAATAGAACTTAACTTTAATCTCTTCAAGCGACTTTATAATTATAATATTTTTTTCAATAAATATTAATAATTTTTTATACCGTGTTTTACAATTATGCAATCATCAGTGCAGGAAGTAATAATTATTGCTGGTTGGGAGATTCGAGCACAGCCTTGACTTTTGCGGACTAGTGTTTTTCCTCAGTGGGGCAAATATTATTTGTTCATATTTAATTATAAGTAATAAAATCTGTAATAATTAGATACAATAAAAATTTTTTCTTTAATTAACAGTGGAATCTACTCTGCTAGTTAGCAGTAATATTTTTACAATAATTCTTAATGGTTTTTATTTCACTGATTCCTCTTGTCACTATGAAAAATCTGTCTGAAACCATTAAATTATAACCAAGTAGACATCTTTAGCCTTTAATCAATTTAATGGGGTAATTATCATTTTTAATCAAATCTGGATGTTTCATGCATAGTATTTGATGATTTTAGTTCTGAATAAATGGCCTTGAGCAATAATCTGGTCACAGCTGGTAATTTTCTTCTTTTACTTTCTTTTTATTGAATAGTTTTTCATGGTTTGGTAGTTTTATTATTCAGTCAGTGTGACAGATGAAGTATAGAGGTGTTTCAATTGAAAGGAGTCTCCTTACCAACAACAATCATCAGAAATATCTGTCACAGTCAATCTGGCTTATCCGGGAGTAATAATACTTGAATGTAGGAAAAGAGAAAAAATATTCAAGTTTCATATTTGCTTCATGTACAGAGAAAGGATTTTACTTGCAAAAACTTGGATTCTCTTGGCAGTTTTTATTTCTGTTTTGCATATGACATCAGTATTTAAATGCTGTGTTTTTAGAGTCAAATGTTTTGGAGATACTGCAAAAGTCAAAGATAAAGTACAGATGTTGTGCGTGAGTAATTATTGATTTTACATTTGTTTAATTGTTAGTATTAATAACATTTACCATTATCCCTTGATCACTGCTTAGTTATATGAAACCTTCTGCATTACCATTTCTTTCATATTCATTACTTATTTATTATGCTCTTATTTTAATCAATAATCTCATTTTAGCTTTTAACAAATAAAAGTAAAAATGACATACCTTGCAAAAGTGAGATTTCCCTGATTTCATTGACCAGTATAGCTTTCTGTCCAAAAGCTGCATATCCAGATCTGCTTCATATTTTGATTGTAACCTTACTTTTGGTAGTTCTGTGAAGACCTCTTTACTAACATTACAGTATTATATTTGGTAAGGTTGGTTGGAAGGTGAGGGATAACAGAAACTTTTGTTCTACTCTGCATTGTTCGGAGCAAGGAAAATATCATTACTAACATTACTGTATTGTTAGTGACAGAGAGAGTAACGGAATCTTTTGTTCTTTTTGGAGTTGTTCAGGAGCAATGAATGTAATATTACACTATTACATTTGAAATAAATGAATTACATTATTATCTTCAATGTATTCAAACAAGATAAATGAATGGGCTAGGCAGAAGAGAAAGAGTTTGGGAAAAGGAGGGGAGAAACAGAGGAGTGAGAAAGAAAGAAAGATAAAAAGGCAACTAGACAGAGGGGGAGAAAAATAAAGGTGTTACACTATTTAATTTCTATTTTATTTTTATATTCCAGGCCAACATCAGGTAGCCCTGCTAGTATCTTATAAAGTAAAGTGAGATTTCTCCTATTTCATTGACCAGTCTCGCTTTCTGTCAAATCTGATTCAGCATCAATTGATGCCAATTATTGATGCAAGATTTCAGAAAATTTCTTCATTAATTTTTATATTTGGTCCTATTTGATATTTTCTCCTAAGATAGTTGGAGGAATTTGCATTTTCACACGCACATCTATTATCTCTGCCACCCATTATCTTGTTATTTTATGTTAGATTATATTTTTAACCTAAAAAATACATTCTTTTAAAAAAAATCAGAAGTGTTTTGATTAGCTACTCAATAATTTCTTTTAAATTCTCTCTTACTAGAATAACAGATTAACACTTTTATATTTATTGGATATTTACTGCCTCTGTTCATTCTAAACCAATTCAAACTTCCAGAAATCTGAATACTGTGGACTTTCTGCAATGCATTTAATATATTCCAGCATTATTGAGCAATTATCATTCCTTTAACACACACTAATTTTGCCTTGTTTATGTAACTCTTATTGCTATTATATCATGTTATTTTTCCATACACAAGCTATCAATCACCTTAGCAAAAAACAGTGACAAGTAATATGGTTTTTGTCCTGCAAAATCAACAGCTGATATGCTGACTGTAATATCATACAGTGGATCTATTGACAGGGGTTTTGTTTCTAGAGCAATAGCTCTTGACAAATAAAAGGTCTTTGATAGTGTTTGGCATAAATGTCTTTTTCTTTGCTTTTTCACTCCAAACAAGGTATAATGCCACTTTGACATAAGGGACTACCAAATTTGCAGGGACATTATGTAGGGAATTGAGCAGTGAGATGTTTGTTCATATTACACTTGAACTTCTGTATATCAGTACAGTCAGGGAAGCAGGGATCCAGGAGGGAATTTCAGAATTCAAGGGAAGAAATTATTTGAGTAGAAGGCTTTCTGGCATCTAGGGATCTTTACATTGTAGGGGTGGGATTTTGCTGCTTGTCGAGTTAGTCGGGGTATTTACGTTGAGGAAGGTACAAGTGCTTGGAGTGTGTTGGAGCACTTTCCTTTAAATACTTGTAAAATAGGCACAGGGATGCAGCAGTAGTTGTTGATGGACAGAAGTCAGAGGTTCATAGAATCAACACTGGTGTACTTCAAGGATCCATTGTGGATCCGACTCTTTACCTGATTTTCATCAATGATCTCTCAAATAACATTCTAAGATCATTTGTCGACATTTATGCAAATGACACAACTATTTATGGCAACACTTTGAAAAGCAGTAATGACCAAGATCGTTCTTGTTCTCTCTCTTCTGAGTTTGAGCTTGTGGTACAATTGGGAAGAAATGGTTACTTTTAATGTGTGCTTCTTTCTTGTTTCACTATGAACACTGATCCCCAACTGAAATGAATGGCTCTCATGTTGGGAAGTCGTTTTCTTCTACAAACTTCTAGGACTGACTTTCACTGCAGACTTAAAATGGAAGTCTTACATCAAATCCACTGCTAGAAAAATGGTTAGATAATTCTACTGCTCTTGAAAGTTATCTTAGCCGTGATACAATCCTCTATCTGTTCAAACGTCAAATACGTACGAAGATTATTATTACTACATCTGGGGAGGTACTGCTTTTCCTCTACTTAAAACTAAACAAAACTTCTATGAGCAAAGTTTCTTTCCTAGAACTGCCTGTCTGTGGAACACTGTCCTGTGGGGTTGCTTTCCTGGTAACTTCAACATGGCCATTTTCAATTCTAATATAAACAAATTCTTGTTGAACTGTCTTCTTAAATAATCAAATTCTGCTTAATCATTATCAGTATTACCAATAATCACAATGTTGTTTCATAATTCACCCAACACCCATTGAACTCATATCCTTGAGTAGCCCTTGGGCCTTGATAAGTGATGACATCTTAGTAAAAAAAAAAAAAATTATTTAACCATTTTGTTTTTCTAATCATCATCATATTGTATGAATCTGAAGATTCTATTGTTGGCATTGGTTTCCCTGATATTTTTCTAGTCAGAATTATTTTTAGAAATATTTCAGATTACGGGAGGGACCATGAATTTTAAGTGAAAGTGATTTTTGTTGAATGAACTAGATTCAAAGATATTAATGCCATTTGCGGTAGACCATCCAGCCGTCTACTTGGATATTATGAGCCAGTTTTTCTATTGACATAAAATGACTTTTCTGAATCGTGTGTGGAACCTACTATCCAAGAACTTTCACCATTGAAGTTGTAGTTGCCATTTTTAGCTATCACCTTTGAAAAGCCTTCACCACTCTTGGTAAAACACACATGTATACCCATTAGGATGATGACTTTAGTTTTTTTGCAGTTCTATCAGGGAGGTGTCAACATCCTCCTACATACAGCACCTGGTATTCCCAAATGGAACTGACCAGGCTTAACGTTGTTTAATTTTGGTGATCTAACAAGAAGCAATGTGTCAATGTGATTATGCCATATATATTACACACACACACACACATTTCAAATATAAATTTTTATAACACAAAGTTTTTTTCAGTAGCTCAATAGTTACTTTGAATGCGGGGAACAAAATCTTATAAATTCACCAAAAAAATTTTTTTTTTTAATTTTCCATTCAGAGAATATAATTGCTTCAGATTACCACTAAGATATTTGTAATGTTCAGAGTATATGATGTATTTATCATTTCTTGGTAAGGCTATCTTCAATGCTCATATAAATAAATAAATAAAACAGTAACCCCCACAAGGAAATTGTGTTGCATTCCACATTCATTTCATAATTTGCATTATTACCAAAGTTTTCACAATAAGGTTATTTATACTTGTACATTCAAATCATGGAATCCTTGCATCATGTGACCAGCATAAGTACTTACATCATGTGTCATCAATATAAATGCTTCTATTTTCTCATTTAATACTTACATTTGTTTCTGGTAGCAAGCAGTAAACAAATATTTTCACGCTACAATCCATATTATGAATAACTCATTCTAATGTCTACACTAAATAAAATAATGTATATTATAATATTATCAAGTAAGAATTGACATGTATACTTTATATCTTATGCTTTTTTTACATATTGTACTTTTCAGATATAGATCAATAATTCTTATTTGGTATCTATTGTTCACAGTTTTTGCACTGTATTCAGTTACAATATCTTCTTGAATTAAAATAAAGTCACACACACACGCACACGCACACACACACACACACACACACACACACACACAAGAACAAATAATTAATAAAACATGTTAAAAACACTTTAACAAGAGTTAAAAACATACTTAATTTTCAAAAAGGAAGCACAAATTCAGTGGATTGTCCTTAATCCGCAGAGTTTCGAAAGAAATACTTTCCTTCTCATTAGAGGGTAGGAATTAGCAAATGCAGAATTGGATTTTGCTTGCAAAGAATTTAATGAAACTGCAAGTAAGCGATAGAGCTCTCTTGCTAAAAGTAAAAAAATAGTGAGGCAGAGGGAATGGGGATAAAATGAAAAATAATTTCATGTGAATGGATGGTCAAGTGAAGAGTAGAATATCCAATGACAGTAAAATCCAAGAAAAGTTGGTAAAATCCGGTATCCAGACATAAAAATCCAAAGGAATCCCATTACTAGAAGATATTTCAAGGTTCTCCAAAAGACAGAATTCGGTGAAATAATTTGCAAATATGTACAAAGAAAAAAGAGTGAGTTGAAAATATTATAAAAAGAAAGATAAATTGTGCGTAGAATGAAGAAATGGAAAGATTTCAAGATGCTTCTGCCGAGGCCAAATTAAAAAATATGAATAATGCGATGGTTGTAGGTTTGATCCTCAGAAAGGTGTATGTCTAAGCGTAATCATATATAAAATTTTCTGGGGAAGGATCCCTACCTCCCTTTAAAATTACAAATATTTATATCAGCATAATCATGTTTACACACCACCAAGATTAAGCAACATTGAACCTGGTCAGTACTAAAATAATGGGTGACCATTTGGGGATACCAGCTGTTATATGTGTTCTCTGCTTATCTCTGCATTGTTTCCAGTCATCTTGCACTTCTCCTTTCCACTGGAACCAAACAGGAGAGACTGAGTCAAGGATTGCCCAACACTTGTTTCAGAATTGCTTGTGCAGGCACCCTTACAATGGTTATCCATAATCTTTCAAATATGAACGGAGCTTTCTATCTATATATATAAATAATGTATTTGTAAAATGCTGACAGATGTGAGATTGTTTCATAACTTTATTTCACACAAAAATCTTGATATAAAATCGAAATGCTGATTGTTGTTTGAAATCTGTGTCATTTCAAAGATTGGCTTATATAAAGATTTAGAATGAAACAAATCTTTTAGATCTTCAGTACAAGAAACAGGAAAAGCAAGAACAACATAAATATAAGACAAAAATAATGAGCTTATTCATAGATCTTAAACAGGAGGATACTATTTTTGTAGATAATCATCTGTATGACAATTTATCTATGAAGAGATGACAAAAAATAGTATTAAATGGTAACATTATCATCAACACATCAACCAGCAGCAGAAGAAGCTGATCAAGCTAAATTTTGCCTATTACACTCACCCCTGATAAGACGATTGTCAGCGATAGGCTTTCAAAATAACTCATTTTTGTAGAAACAAATAATTTTCAAAGAGATTAAAACATTAGCAAAATTTGTTACAGCTTTGTAAGAATTTGATTCGATTAATAAGTTAATGACCAAAGTATCCTGTGATAATCCTCTTTCAAAAAGATAATAATTTTGTAAAATAACAAAAAAGTAAAAAAAACAAAAAAAACAAACTCACAGGCCAACTAATCTAAATGAATAAATGCAAAAGTTTTTTTTCATTTATTGTATTATCATTGGAACGAGTTACTCTTAAATGAATAAGACATATTTTCTTTTGAAATACTGTAACAAACACAAGTATTTGTTTATCTCATTTGCATATTATTTTCAAATAACCTAACTTCATGCTTTCTGTTATTTGGTTGTAATTTGTCTTATTTTCATATATGAGATAGTTTTCTCGATATTAACAGGATTTAATAAAACAATAGGATAAACTAGAAAGGTTTTCATAAATTAAACTAACATTGTTCGCCATGATGCATAAACGAAAAGATAAAAGAGAGGATGGTTTACTCACCCATCTTCTTGCTCTTTTTCTCTAAATTGACAACATTTTAAAGCTTAACTATTTATATGAATAAATGCAGAAGTTTTAGTCTTGTTTACAAGAAACTTATGAAACTTATTTCAAATATTTCAAACTTTGCAAAGCCAGGTTGCTTAAACATAAAAGTTTGGCAACCAGAGGTGAAAACTATCTAAGAATAAGAAAAAAGTGTTTGCACACATTTGGTTGGCTTTGAATAACATATTTTTTAACAAGAAAGAATGCCAAGAATTAGCTCTTCATGATAAAATGTTCTTGGTGGATTTTTTTGGTAAAGAAAATATGGATTTTCTTTAATTAAAATTGAAATAATTTTATATTCAGTTTGATTTAAATTACATAATTATATGCAAATATTGAAAAACAATGTATTTTTTTAATGACATAAAAGATTTATAAAGTTTTTAAGCTTAGACGAGGGAAAAAAATCAATACTGTCAAACTTTTGTTTGATACACATGTGCATATGTATCTGCACCCATGTGTATCTAAAATAATGTTTGAAATAGACAAGTATAGGCATTTTTTTAAAATTTTATTACCATGGTTGGAAACACAGGTGAAGAAAAGGTGCTTTCTTTTGGCATGACAATGGATGATTTTAACAATGTAGTTTTTTTTATGTATTAATATTTCCATCAAGTTTTTAAAAATGTAATTATATTTATTAATTAATATCTTACATTGCTTACCCACCCCCTTTACATTTTTAGCAATTGTCTTTGTATGTGACTTGAATGGGAACGTATTATACGGATTCCCAAATTTTAGTCTAATCTTAGATTGTTTCCAGGTGGAGAATCCTATAGTGTGTTACATTATCAAAACATTTAAGAATTACATTTGGTATCTTTAGCCGTGAGTATCCATTGTTTCCATAAAACTGAAGATATTGATGGCAGATCAAACTAATGTATTGTGAAAATTGAAAACTTATATATATATATATATATATATATATATATATATATATATATATATACTCTTGCACAAATAATTGAGCATTTTAATTATTTCCAATGCTACATTATATATTATACAAATTTCATTTAAATTCATACAAAAATTGGGGTAATAGCTGAATAGTGTGATACTGTCAACACACTCGCTTCCCCCAAGTGTTAGGAAGGAAAAAACAAGGAAAATCTATAACAAAAAAGAAAAAAGGTTGATCAGCTGAACAAAGGTTAGAGGGGGTGAGGGTTAGTAGAAAGACTATAGACAGAAAGTTGTTGACCAAGGAACATAAAAGAAAGCTTAAATAGGATTGTTAATCAATGTGTGGCAAAGATTGAGGAAAAAGAATCCGATAATTGAGGTTAATATATTTAGAGTTAATTTATGGACAGTTTTAGGAGCGGCAATTAGTTTTGCAGTAGTTTACAACAGTTAGGGACAGTTTACGGGCAGTTTGAGTATACAACAGTTGAGGACAATTTCCTGTTCAGGAGAGTTGGTAGCTTACAGGTGCCCTGAGAGATCGGAGAGATTTGAATCAAAGCTGGGTAAGAGTAAAAGTAGATCGGCTGAGAATAAAATTGTTGGGGATCAAAACTACTAGACAGCTAGCGACAGACAATGTTTGGGGTTACTTTTTCTACGCTATGTAACTATATCGCTCACACACACACACACACCTTAAATAATTTACATCAAGTTCTCGTCTTGTGTTGTTTTATTGTTGCATGATCACAAAGGTGATCATTGGGTTACATTGGGATAGTGTATAAAATATGTAATGATAATTTAGTAAATGTTTCAGATTTGTTTCATGAACACATTTTAATTCATACAATTGTTTCTGTCAACTTTAAAACATAGAAAAGAGAGAGAGGATTTTCATGCATAACAAAAAAGTGTGATGTTTTATCTTCAAAGTTAGTGAATGGTGTAAAAACCACTCAAATCCACAGACTGCTTATCAAAAAGGAATAAAAAAAAATGTTTCTGAATAGAAATGTTAGTCCTAACACTGACTACCATTGGTTATAAGACAAATCAATCGTTTTCTAGGTTACTTTATTCTCTTTTTTTATGCTGACTGAATTGGAAATCTTACAACAGATGTCAGGAACCAGCTGCTCACAACATACACTCGTTTTTGTCTGTAACTTTTTTCTTTTTTGACAACTTCAATTCACACGGTCCAAAATTTCTATACTTCCTAGTTACTTGCCTTCCCACTAGAGCAACGTGAGACACAAGGTCGATTTTCAATATGTGGAAAATTCAACTTCTCATAAAGAGTCATTCTAGATTTGAACAAAAATAAAATTTGCCTCAGTCTAGAAAGACTTCTTTTACTGACAAAGGACAGAATAGCCCAAGTGTAGCATCAGAACATATACTACACTATAGTTATCTTGTAATAATTTGCCAAAAGCCTGTCCATAAATCAAATCAGATGAAAACTATACAGCACAAATATATGTAGTTTGTATTCAAAATCCCAAGAGTGTCCTAAGTATATATATATATATATATATATATATATATATATATATATATATATATATATATAAATTTAAAGGAGATTAGAACATTAGTCTAAAGAGCAGAGTGTATTTTAATGTAATAATAAAATTACTAGTTTAATTAAAATACAAGGAAAGAAAAAGTGCTCGTTGTAATTTAGATATATAATAAACTCGATAGGTAAATATCCTAGAGCTAATTTAATATTTAGTAATGTGATTGATAATTTAAAAATCAAATTATAATTAAATTAAAAATCCGTTTCATAAGAAGGAACAACAATAAAATCAATTATTTGTACGATCATTTCGGAAAACAGTGTTTTTATTGTGGTAGACATTAAGTTACGGACAATAATTATTACATATAGTTTTTTAACAAGTTATATATATATATATATATATATATATATATATACACACTAGCATTATTTTAATTTATGCAGATTTTGTATTTATTATTATAGAACCTATACTCTATTAATTATTATACTGAATCCAATGCATAGTAGTGATTATAGAAGTTAAAAAAATGACTTGGGTGCCATCAGCTAGAATTGAAACTAAAATATTTAGCTCTCCAGCAGTATTTGCTACCATATGACCTAAGGACACATGCATATCAAAATTAAAAGAAATTACATAGGTAAACCTATAAATGTATATTTGCACGTTTAGAGGGTAAACATTAGTTTGACTATTTTTTCTGACTAAAAACTTAATTAAATATGTTTCACAGATCAGACTACACTATATGTAAAGTTTCAAGTTTTTAGACCAAAAATTGACAGTAGTTTGGTAGAAACCACTCCGCACACACACAACCTTACTTTTCTCTCTCTTTCTCTCTCACTCATATATATATATACTTTCAATCATGCAGTAGATAAGAAAAGTTTACTAGACAAAAACTAATGTAAATTTCAATCTAATCTAAATATGAATATTTATATATTAATCCCAATCAAAAACTGCTCAATACAATGGCAATAGGAAGTAGAGCTTGACACAAGAAGCATAAATGAAAACCATAAAAATTTCCATGTAAAATTTATTTTTTAATACCTCAAACAAAGATAATTAATCCTTATTCCGCGGAGTTTCAAAGAATGCAAAATTCTTCTCTTCAGAGGAAAAGATATGTTAGCAAATTTATACATATAGCAAACCTAAAAATTTGCTGGCTTTAGCATTGTATGAAACTGCATTATATGACGGTGGTTATAAAATGCAAAAAATAGTTGTAAAATGTTTATAAAAATGAATAAAAATGAAAAACAAACCAAAATTGGTAATTCCAGAGTGAAATGAAATTATTTGATAAGATCAAGAAACAAAAAATAATTTTTTTTTTTATATATTTGGAATTTCAATCAGTCCCAATTCACAGGAAGTTAAAACGATGTGGCTAAAAAGAATAAACAGAAGCAGTTAAAATAAAGCAAATCCATTGTCATCCATGAGGAGTTGATGTTGACAATTCTGTTGAAAAATAAAATTTATTTATATATAAACGTAAATTTTAATTTACGGTTTTCATTTATGCTTCTTGTGTGTGTGTGTGTGTATATATCTATATATATATATATATCTATATATATATGAAAATGTAACTCTTGGTTTGTTCGTAATTAATAGTCTAGACTGGACGGGTGGCTTCTACATTTTGGTATAATATGTTTACGGTACGCATGCGTGTTTCTATATATCTCTCTAATTATAACATTATACATAATTTTTCTATAATAAATATTTGGTTTTCTATGTACGGATGGGACATTTTTTTTTTATTTGGGGACAATTATTTCACACCGCGTGCCATCACTAAACGGAACTTTTATATACCAAAGTGACTTTTTCGTTTAAAAATGGAATTATTTCTCTTTCGTTAATATATATATTTTTTTAATATTTCGTGTTTTATATATATAAAGTACAATTGTTGAATGTTATTTTCTTGATTATATTTGTTTGGAAGAAGCACAATTAAAAAAAAAGATTAAAACGGAGCGAAATTTAAATTTCCATTCCATTTTTACTCTTTATGAATATTAAAAGAAAAATTACTAAACATTTATTAATAATGCCTCACTTTTACAGACATTTGTTTTTAAATTTTTTAAATAACGACTTTTATCGACTTTTTTTTTTAATAGCATTTGTGGATGGGTATGCTGACATTTGTTTTAATTTCTTTTTAAATGACTTTTTATTGATTTTCTTTTTTTTAATAGCATTTGCGGATGGGTAAAACGAAAAAAAAACATTTACTGATGATTCTCACTTTTACAAATATTTTTAACAAATAAATTTTATCAAAGTCAAGATACCAAGAAATTGTCAGTAAATGGCTTAGTTATTTTTTTCGTTTTCCGCAAATGCTATTAAAATAAAAGTCATTTAAAAAGAAATTAAAAAACCAAATGTCAGCATACCCATCCGCAAATGCTATTAAAAAAAAAGTCCATAAAAGTCATCATTTGAAAAGAAATTTAAAAACAAATGTCTGTAAAAGTGAGGCATTATTAATAATTGTTTAGTAATTTTTCTTTTAATATTCATAAAGAGTAAAACTTTTTTTCAAAATAAATAATGTGACAAATAATCGTTTAGTTACTACGACAACGTCAGTAAATAAAAAAGTGTTACGTGCGCTTGCATCAGAAAGGGAGCGATGCATGTTTTTTATGCTGGTCGCCATGGAACTCAACTCCCAAGGAGTACCAAATTCTGTTTTCCAAAAGAAACGTTTTCTACCAAATTTCTTAGTAAAAAAAAGTGCAAGTTTTCCTGAAAAAAAACAAACTTTCACCTAACAATTTATCGCAAAAATAGCGACCCATAAAAATCTGGGGTGCTTCTACACTTTATTGCCGAAATTGGAGACGCCATTTTTTTTTCACGCACTTGCTATCCAAATCTAGGGGAGACATCATTATATGGCCGAACGATTGCTTCTGGAAAGGGAAAGAATAAATTTACCAATGGCTTCTCCAATTTTGGCAATAAAGTGTAGAAGCACCAAATCTGCTAGCTGAATGACAAATCTGCTTAAAATATTGAAAAAAAGAAAGAAAGAAAAAAAAGAATAGAAACTCTAGATGTATCAGAAATTTGGAGGAATTTTTGACACCCCTAACAGAAAACTGCGAATAAAATATAAAAACTCGTAATTTTTCTTTTTAAAATGAGTTGTTTATTTTCTATATGGAAAATGAACTATTAAAGTTGTTTAAAAAAAATAATAGAAATATTATTTTTTATTTTTTAAAAAACAGTGTTTACAAAATGTTTTCAAAATGCTGGCGTGCCTTCATGCAGCCATTTTTTTTACGTAATAAAATCAATAGAATTTTACGAGTTAAATATTTTTCAATTTTTTAACTTTAAAAATCTATCAAAATTTTTCTATTGATTCAATTTTTACGATATTTTCAGGGTCAATGTGAAATTTTATGCTCTTTCCAATAAACCAAATATAATACTTTAGACAAACGTTTTTTTTTTTTCAAATTCCCCCCCCATTTTAAAATATTTATTAAAATTTTAATAATTAATTTATGTGTCAAAGTTTTATATATCACAAATTGAAGATAAAAGATCAATAAAGAAAATATTCCAATTTAAAACAAAAAAAAGAATAGATTTTGGAAATTTACCTGTAAAGTCCATAGTGTCAAACCTTTTTTTTTTAAAAAAACGTTGATTTTTTTTTAAAATGAAAGCTCATGTTATGCTTACATCGTCAAGTAAATACCAGACGCTGACGGCAAATTTTTCTATCTAATTGAATGTTTTCTTTTTTTAGATATTAAAAAAAAATTAGTTGATGAAGAAGTATTAAAATATATCAATCAAAAACTCGTGTATTTCATTAAAAGAATTTTTTAAAAATCGATAAAGCGGATTTTTTGTTCTAGGGGAAAAACTTATAAGTGAATGTGCATTTCTTTTTTAACTACGGAGGATGAAAAATACTAATTTTGGTTAACACACACAATAAAAAAGTGACATTATTTATGCCCTTGGACGAAACTATACTTCATAAATTTCATTTTAGCAGCAGCAGCTATTTAACACTTCGCACAAAACATGTTACAAAAATGCGATTTTCTAGGACCCTCGCTTTAAAAAATCCTTTTATTTAAAAAATACATGGGATTTTAAATATAAACATGGATAAATTCTTAACAATGAAGAATGGAACTACCCATTTAATATTTTTTTAGCATATACATACAGCGTTGTTCAAGTGATTTTTTGGCATATATATATATACATATATTTATAAGCAAGTCAAAATATATTGATTTTATTTATATTTTTTTTAAAAGAAAACCGCTTTAAAGAAACAAATATTGTATAATTTTCTATCAAACCTGTTATTTTTTAAAAATTGGGTCTTCGCCCCTTTAATTGAAAAAAAAAAATTAGGGTTTGAATTATATTTTCAAGTAGTTATAAGCTTAAAAAAATGGTAAGTTGAATTATTAAGGTTCTGATCATCATTTTTTATGGACACTTTCTGATACACCTATAGAACCTCTCCCAAACATACTGGTAATAATTTGGTTTTGTCCTTCCTTTCAGTGTTTCTAATTGATTCACTAGGATTTGTATTAGAAGCTGGGTACTTATTAGAATTATTTAATTGTTGAATTTTTTGCATTTTGGTTAAATTTGTTAGTTTGCTAGCGCTAAAAGCCCACACAAAAAATTGAACAAAAGACAAAATTAAAAAGAATGGTACTCATGCAGAATTTACCCCCCCCCACTCCCCGCACCGGATTCCAATTAGTTTAGGGTTTGACCGGTATTAATCGGATTCAGCCGAGTGTTGTTCAAATGTTGAAACACTAAACCAACATTTTATTTATTTTTTTGCAGAATTAATTAATGATGGGGGTATTTTTCCATTTATTTTCTTAACATCTATTGACAGAAAAAATTTGTACATTCTCTTGAAAAAAAAAATCCAACTTTTCTCTACTTTCACCTAACTATTTACAGTGTTCATATAAAACATTCATCTTTTCTTTTTATAATAAAAATTCTGTTTTCAAAAAGAAATGTTTACTGACAGCTTTCTTTAAAAAAAAAATTCCTGAAAAAAAAAGAAAAAAAAAAACTTTCACCTAACAATTTATGGTAAAAAAATTCACCTTTTCTTGGGGAAACAAACAACTTTTATTGACAAAAAAAATTGCAAAATAATAAAATAAATAAACAATACAAAATGCAATTTTTTATGAGGAATGTTGTTCCATTTTAACAAACTGAGCCACAGCAACGCATGGCCGGGTACGGCTAGTATATATATATATGTGTGTGTGTGTGTGTGTGTGTGAACTTGCTTGCTTTCTTGTATCTTGTCTTGAATGATCGGGCGATTCCATCTTTTAAATAAAGTAGGACAGGTGTGTGTGTGTGTATATATATATATATATATATATATATATATATATATATATATATATATGCCTGCTTTAATGTTTTTGCCGATCAGGTGATTCTATCTTTTAAAAAAGAGAGGTGAATTTTTATATTTATATTTAAGTATGGGTGTGGCTCAGAGGCTAATGAATTAGGGTGGAGAGTTGTATGTTTTGGTTTTGATTCTAGCTAATGGCATACAAATCATATACATATATATTTTTAGTTTTTAAATCACTACTATATATTAGGTTTAATATAATAATTGATAGAGAATTGTCTATATAATAATAAATCTGTTATCTGCATAAATTAAAATATATTTAAGTGTATCTTATGACTGGGCAACACGAAGCGCCCTGGTAGTATATATATATATATATATATATATATATATATATATATATGCTAGCAGTTCAACCCAGCTTTGCTTGGGCCCTATGTACTGTTCATAACTTCATGTGTATATATATATATATTAAAAAGTTTGACTGATATCCAAGTAACCTACATCTAAAATTTCAAGTGTTTAGACCCAAAATTGGCAAAGGAGTTTGATAGAGTCTGCAAAGGTCAACTCTTTCAACTTTGACCTCTTGGCAGCCAAATTTTCGCCCAAAACTGATTAAAAAGCTTGCTGCATGTCTTAATACCCTTTATGAAAAATTTCAAATGTTTTGATCCAAAATTGGCTGAATAGTTTGTTAAAGACTGCAAAGATCAAATCTTTTGAACTTCAACCCCTTAGTAGCCAAATTGTCATCCAAAAACCAATTAAAAAGCTTGCCCTATATCTGAACACACTTTATGTAAAATTTCAAATGTTTATACCAAAAATTGACTGAGAGGTCAGTTTTTTTTAACTTTAACCCCAATTTTGACCCCTTAACATTTATTGTTTCGGGCTCAAATCAAATTAAAAAGTTTTATCCATGTCCAAGTAACCTACATCTAAAATTTCAAGTATTTAGACCCAAAATTGATGGAGGAGTTTGCTAGAGTTTTCAAAGATCAAATTGTTGAACTTTGACCTCTTGGCAACCAAATTTCTGGATTAAAAAGATTTTTCCCAAATCTCAATACCCCTTATGTTTGTAGACTGAAAACTGACAGAGTAATTTGGTAGGGAAATGTACACACACAGACACACAGACAATTTCACTTTTATAGATATATAGATAATTAGTGCATCATAAGAATAATATTGGTGAAGGTGTTAAAAATAATGTTACAATACATAGATAAAAAAAAATCAAGCAAAACATTTTTTATGTAACAATGAAGTTTTATGAATGGAGTAATAGATAACAAAACTTATAAACCTTACAAAAAGCAAGTAATATTCTGTTTATCCTATTTATGAACATTCTAATCAATCTCTCCTCGTCCACAAACTCCATCAATATAAATATATTTAAGCATGTATTTAAAAACAAGAAACAGCCTTGAAAAACAGCAGATATTTTTTACTTTTATACAATTTTGTTCAGTTAATTATTTATGAACAAATATGTATTAATTTTACTTAAAAAATCATTAATAAATGATAAGTTCTAGAAATAAAACAACTGTACTTAAAGAATAAAATTAATGATTGATTAAAATTAGTTAAAGTGACCCTGGGTGGGTGGGGGATGGGCTGAAGGAAAAGAAAAAACTAAAAAAAAACTAAAAAAAAAAAAAAAAAAAAAAAAAAAAAAGCTCACGGACAATACTGGTCAGATATAGCTGGTCTGTTAAAGGATAATATATTATGTATATAGTTTTTGTGCATGAGTAGATTTTAATAGTAGTACAGAAACATTTATGCCAAGCAATTTACATGAAAATGTTTGTTTAATTCCTGAAAGAATTTGTCAGGCTAAATGTCTCTTTTCTTATCTCTATCTTTGCTTCTTTTCATTATTTATATATTTTATAAATGTCCTATAAACTATGGTAATGTAAATCATATATATATATATATATATATATATATATATATATTATAAATGTCCTATAAACTATTAATGTAAATGTAAATCATAATTTATCTTCATATTTAACAAGATTTTATGAACTGAAAGCAACCAAATGTTATGGGTTTTCCACATTTTTTTAAATGTTTAAATGTAATTTCTGTTTTCTTTGTAACTGCTTGCTAGTATTTCTTGACCATTATGAATGTGACAGCTGTGGGCTTTTTGCCAGTCTCTCTATTTGTGTCTTTGTATGGTAAACGTTGGAGGAGGAGACTTGTCAATTTGTCGTGTATGAAGTGCCAAATTCATGTCTCTTAAACTGTCATTGCCTGCTAGGCTAGCCTTGAAAGTTCCTATGTTATTTCAGGAAAACGTTGTGGAAAGTAAGCACCATAAGTTGGTGAGGAGTCTCCGGAGAGGACCAACTGACCGTGATATGAAGCCAGATGCAAAAACCAGGGACCAGTTGAATGTAAGTAGTGCAAACACTTGTATGATTTTTCTTGTGAAAAGTGATTATGAATATGAAAAAGCTTATGGAGTAACTATGCTGAATATTTGACGTTTTGTCGTTTTAGTGTAAAATTAACCAGACAAGATTTAACTTAAAAAAAAAATAACAGTGGAAGAATGTTTTTTTGTTTGTTTTTTTTTTTAAATTTAAATTGAAAAACAATTTACTTAATATGATATAATGATATATCAAATTGTTTAAAAAAACAAAACTTATGCATATGTCGAAGAGAAGTTTGTAAGCTTTATATAATCATGATTCATGATTAAATTAATATTATATATTATGATTAAATTGATATATATTCATGATTAAATTAATATTATATATTATGATTAAATTGATATATATTCATGATTAAATTAATATTATATATTATGATTAAATTGATATATATATTATGATTAAATTAATATTATATATTATGATTAAATTAATATTATTATATATGTATGATTAAATTAATATATATTCATGATCAAATTATTATTATTATATATCTATGATTCATAATTAAAAAAAGGAATTAAACAATTTTTTAAATGTGCTATATTATGTATCACACTACCTTTTTTGTTGACACTTATGTTTGCATGGGCAATATCGATTAATTTCGTCCACGGGGCTGGGAATAAACAGAGAAGGCAACAACATGAAAACTGAGATCACACAGAATCACAACCTAAGATGACACCCAGTTTATATTATTTGGATTATTCAAATTATATAACATTTTATTATATTATATATTATAACATTTTATTTGATGTAACCGCCAACCTTTTCCAGGTGTGTTGTGTTAAACTCTAGAATTTTTATATCGATCTCAGGAATCTGTGTGAAATTTCAAATGGAATCATTTATTTAATCCAGGTATTATTAGGTAGAGGTTTGAAGTAATTTATTATTGTATTCTTAGTATTGCCTGAACTAAGGATTGAACCTTCAACCTCCAGCTTGTTCTCTGTCAGTGGAGGAGAAATCCATCACGACTGAGACAATTTTTATTTTTGTTTCTTTTCTCCATATTAAAAAATGATCCTCCTGTCTAACTCTGTCCCGTGTGGAGGCATTGTAAATAGGAACCTTTTTATCTCTTGTGTTGTGAGAATGATATCCAAGATGAGAACAGTAATCTAAAATAATCCAAATAATCCTCATCTCAAAAGTTCTGCCAAGCAAATCCTCAAGTTACAATAATGCAAAAGTCTACGTTAAAAAAAAATGAGAAATCACATGTTTCAAAACCAAATGCAAAGGAAAAGTTACAATGATTTTGAATTACTATAGTTTTTACGTCTGCGTTCTATTATGAACATGTAAACATCAAATAAACATTTGTGAACCTATTTTTTCCAATTTTTATGAAAAATTATGTAATTTATAAATATGCATTTTTTTTCTTAACTTGTTTTCATTCCTAAAATTAGAGAAACCATGAAAATTAGATTAAGGAAATGCTCAAATGTCAACATAGTACTGTTGTAACCCAATAAAAACACAACGCGGCTGAAATCCGTAATGCATGTTTTAGGGAAAAATGTATCTGTTCCATATATATATTGTTATCGAAATACACAGTGCTAGTATTAGAGTAACTAAACCAAAAATTTTTACTATTTAAAAACATAGAATATTTTTGTCTGTGAAAGTATGATTGCAACTTTCTGTATTTATTTCATAAAAAAATGAGATGATTGTAAGGAGGATGTAGTTTGCTTGAAGCATTGTGCATAGTATGTAAGGAGTTGAGTTTGAAGGTTATAACAATACAATTTTGTTGGATAGGAGACAAGGCAAAAAGAATAATGACAGTATTGAAAGATTTAAATAATTTTCAATTATAACTTATTTAAACATTTTCAATTATAACTTATTTTCAATTATAACTTATTAAACATGTGTCGAACCTCTAATCACTAACGTAATGTACTTGCAATAACCCTTATCCCTGAGTGGCTTCCGGGCCTTGATAAGTGGTGATCACTGTGTAAAAAAAAAAAAAAAAAAAAAAAGAACCAGGATGGTATCTGTGTTGTTAAGTTCTTTGAATTTTCGAGGTATACTTCATCTTCAGAAAGAAAAAAAAATTTAAAAATATGTAGAACCCCTCAGTGGAGGTGTTATGCTTGGAACCGGAAGTAGTTTGACTGCAATAAAATAGATTCACAGGCGCTTAAATGATTGTTAAACTGTTAATCGGCATTGTATTTGAAGCTCCAGGTGAAATATTTTGTATTAAATCTCTAAATTAAATAAAATTATGAAACAATTTTTTGTGTATATTATAAATACACATCATATATTTATTCAAAGTAAAAATGCAATAGAATAAAATGAAGTATAAACACTAATTTAAACATGAAATTAATTGATCAGAATGCATTTCAGTTTCTTTGTGAATAAGTTCACCATTTTTATTCATAATTAAAAAAATAAAGGATGAATTACTTCATAACACTTTGAAACTTGAAAGGAATTTGGTTTCTTGTTCACAATTCTCCCTAATATTAAAAAACAAAAATAAAGAAAAATCTGTATGATGTATGTACTCGTGATGAATCAAAAATGTCATATTTCAAAAATGAAATAAATTGAAGTAGTTTTATTTTTATAAAGAAAATCATTTTTTTACGATTAATTGGAATTTGTAGGCATTACAACACAAATCTCGTAAATATGAAGTATTATCGAGTTATCTCCCTTTGTTTCTTGAGAATATTTTCAAAATGGTGAGCAACACTGTCGCTCCTTAGATACTCATTAAATTTACTTTTTTTTAGTTAAACTAATTGATTTATGTGATTTTTAGTATATACATCATACAGATTTTTCTTTATTTTGTTTTTTAACATTCTAGACAAGTACCAGAATTTGAAAACATTTAAACTGTCAAATATAAAGTCATTTAAACTGATGTTAAAATTCTTAGCAAATCCTCATGTTGCAAGTTTTAGAAATTATTTACATTCAATAAATAATATTACATTAACAAAATGATACTTTTTAAAAATATTAAAGAAAGAATAGACGTATTCATTTTCTTTATCTCCCTTTGTTTCTTGAGATTATTTTATTTTAATAATTTAATCATCACTAAAATAGCATAATAATTAAATTTAACTTTAAACTTCTATTCAAGAGAAAATTCTAAAAAAGAAAACATTGTTAAAGAAAACAACTTAAACAAAAATGAAATTAAAAAGATATCCAAGCATGAATACAGCTAGTTTATTAATGAACTTTAATAACAATATAAATTTTAATAATTACATTTTTACCAGATTTATTTTGATACTAACACGACCCCGTGAAAATTTCATGGTGTTTTCTACATCTATATACATCAAAGGTAAAAGTGGCGTGTGAGTTTTTGTAAGTTTAAGAAAGGCTTTTTTCGGGGGTGAGTGGGGTGTGAGGATTAATATGTTTTAGAACATTTTATATACTCCCTAGATTATAATATCTACGATTTGTGAATGCACGTCATATCTAAATTTATTTACATCAATTTTTATAAATTCATGCTATTCCTTCCTCTCATGTGTTTATTCAACTTTTTCATATAAAAGTGAAACTAATCAAAAGCATAGGCAACTTCCTGGCCTTTCATGCCGGAACACCCAGAAAGCAATTAGCTTTGATCAATGTGGAGAAAACCCTTCATATCAGACAATTGCTGTTCATTTGGACACTCCCTTCTTATGGGGAACTGGTTTTCCCCAACATCATGGAGAAACAAATGAATGAAACAGTGGAAAGCTGAACTGGCCTTCAGCCAACCTTCATTTCTGCATTCGCGTATTCACTTAACAAGTCAACTTTTTGATTGACATCGCTAAATTTGAACACTTTTCACTTCCTATGGTCTCATCGTGTAGCGGTAAGATGTCACGTTTTCTTTCACTTTCTTTTCCGTCTTCACGTCACTACGTCACAGGTTTGAGCCTGCCTGACTACTAACACTTTTTTTTTCTTTTACACCTTCAAACACCCGGGCAACCCTCACTAGTTAATCCATATAATTTGCTGTCAATAAAAACATTATTTTTGAAAGAATATATGTCTGTCAGTGAATACTATTAAAAAAAATTTCTATAAAAATTTTATGAAAATAATCTCAAGAAACAAAGGGAGATAAAGAAAATGAATATGTTTAATCTTTCTTTATTTAAAATTGTAGCAATTTAATTCTTTTCAAAAAAATATTCTTTGTCTTCCTACTGTAAAAATAAATTTTCAGTTCATGTTTAAATCAATAAAATGGATGCAATTGTTTTCAACATGTATTTAACATTGTTTAGTTGACTTTAATTTTAAAACAATTCATTTTAAAATTGTTAAAGTCACCGTTTTTTACCTTAGTGTTATCAAATCACGCACTTATCATCATCGGTCAATCTTGTTATTTTTAAATGTGTGCAAAAAGTGATAGCATGTGTATGAACATGAAATACCTGAGCTTTTCATTATATAGATATTATTATTAGTAGTGGTGGTGGTAGTAATTACAAGTTAAATAAGGCCAACAGGAACGATACTTAACAAATTTGGATGTCCTTTTATTTTAATACTAATGAGTTACTGCTTATCAAGGCCCAAAGACCATCCGAGGCTAAGTGTTGATGAGATTGTTGAGTGGAGGTAGAACAATATTACGGGAGGATTGAAAATAATGAGTGAAAAAGAATTTGATTACTTAAGAGGATGGTTCAATAAGTATTTGCTGATATTGGACTTGAAGATGACTATGTTGTAGTCAGCAGGGAAGCACTCTCATACTATTGTATTACACAGATGAGAAGTTCTTGGAAAGAAGCCCTGCTCGGTTCTAAAAAAACAGATCCCCCGCCCTCCCCGGTGATAGGACATTAGTCTGTCACTGGTTATACTCCCGGCAAAGTTGGTACACATGGTAGCATGTTTTTTTTACAGTAATTAGTATTCTCAAATGGTCATCCATTTAATGCATTAAATCCCAAAGTATGTCATTTTTTTTTTTAATGATTGAGTTGAAACTTTGTCTAATGACTTAAAAATGGGTTAGAATACATAAATTGGAAGAAAAAGGTTATTTATTTTATTTAGAAAGCAAAATGTTTAATCTCCGATACATCGGACATTAGGTATATGTGATATATTTTAGAAATCATAGGCTATGCAGTCAAGGTAAAATTTACACATTATGCTAAGGAGAAAAGCAGTTCACACAAAGATTTACGTTGGACTATTTTGGTAATAAGTTAGTGGTTGACTATTGCAAGATTCATTTCATGCATCATTGAATACATAAATAGAATTTTAGCAAATTTTACAAGAATTTTTAAGCGCATTTAAACAACTCTCGAAGAACAGTTGATAAATATAAGATACATTTTATTCTTTCTTCAGAGTAATTATGCAGTAAACGGTACTATTATATATTATTTTATATATTTAAAAAGAAATTATTTGGTGTCTTATTTATAGGACAGTAGGACATAATGGGTTAAGTACTAACCATGTTTAATGTAGATTAACTCTGGTAATCTGAAAAGAAGATGTTTTACTTGTAAAAGTTATTAGTAATAAATGTTTAGTTTTTAATCAATTTAAAACATTCATTTTTATTCGTTAAATTGGATGATAGATTGTAATCTACTCTGATGCTTTATAATGAAGAAAACACATTGTTTCGGCCATTTTCTATTTTCTAAATATAAAATGATTGATTGTCCTATTTTCCGCTGTCATTTAATGTGTGAATGTAAACATTTTTATTAAAATTTCACACAGCTGTTGTTTTTGCATGTTGGATAACATCAATTGGGTTGTTAATACTATTAGATGATAGACAGATTAGGTTTCGCTTTCATCAATCTATGTTTCAGTGGAATTTAAAAATGTTAAAGCTGTCTAGCAGAAAGTAAAAAATGCGTTTGAAAATTCTGAGCAAATCTGGCAAAAGTAGTTTGGTTAACAATGGAAAAAGGATAGAAACAGTAAATAACTGTTACCAAATGATAGAAAATTTAATATTCTATACTTTAACTTTAATTTGGAACTTTTGGAAACTGTATGCTTTGTTATTTCAAAATATGTTTCGTTATTTTAAAGACTAAGAAAATAAAATACAAATTACAGTTGCTTAAGTACACCTACTGTTGCAAAGTTCGTTTGTTAGAAAAGCATTTCTTTCTGATAGGAGAAGATACTTTTCAAGCAAAACAGTTGCTTGATAAGTGTGATTCAGACTCTGGTCTGTCGGAAAAAATGGTGAAGACTTTCAAAATGGTCGAGCATATACAAATGATGCTGAATGTTCATCTCTCCCAAATTTGGCTTCATCCCAGAAAACATACAAAAAAAGTTCACAAATTCATTTTGGTCAATTTTACACTGAAGTGAGATAGCATAAGAGTTGAAGATATCAGAAGACATTAATTCACTGTTGAAACTGATTGAAATAAGCACAAATTATTATAAAAAAATGTCAACAAGAATTTTTATGGCATAAATAACAATGTGCATTTAATAATTTAAAAAACTTATTTTCCACTATATCCGTGTTCATTTCAATAATTTATTTTTTGTGCATTAAATAAACTATTTAGTCTCTTTTTAATATCCTTTTTCAAATATGTTTTTAATGCTTTTTTATTTCTGTGGGTCTCAAAAAAACGGTCATTCAACAGGCTCATATTACAATCAAAATATCTTGGATTGAAACTTTTGGTCCAAATGAGTGGATGATCATCATGGCACACAAAATTGATGGTGGTGGTGGTAGCAACAACAACAGCAGCAGCAGCAGCATGGATGCATGCAGAGGAAATGATTACTTTATTAGATATTGATAAATTGTAAAAACAAGGGGAAGAAATTTCCTACACAAAGGTTAACAGTTTTGATTTAAATATTTGAGGCAATCTTGAAATTTATACATTTTGAGGGTAGGCAAAAAGTCACGAAGCCATATTCACAGAAAATAACCCCTAAAACTTGTACGTGCCAGACACATGTGGTTAGTGTTGATTTTTCGTTTAGTTTTCGATTTTATTCGTTCATCATGACTTTTTTTAAGCATTGAGAAAGGGGGATAACTGTTTTCAGGGATAGAATTAAAAGACCAGTTTAAAGTTTCTAGAAGTTTTCAACCTGAAGATGGTTTGTTCATATAACAATTAATAACAATAAAGATAGGACACTGTTTTGATTGTAATAATGATATAAACTAGCATGCACACTTGGTGTTGCCCGGGAATGTGTACTTGAACTTTCAACTTCAAATTCACATTTTTATTTTATTATTTCTATAATATCAATTTTCCATTTATAAAAAAATAAATAAATAAAACTTTGTCAATGCTGTTGATGAATGTTTGGCATGACCACCAACACCCCCACCGCACACATGAAAGATTATTATATAAATTCCTAATGCAAAATTATTATCATCAATGGGTTCTTCATAAAATTTTAACCAAGAAAAATTGTGTTTAATCTTGGTATAGGACTTGGAGTCTTTCCTCCTATATTATAAACAAAAATAAAAAGATCTGTATGACATACATACCTGTGATGGAACGAAAATGTCAGGTTTCAAAAATCACCTAAATTATTCAAGTAGTTTTATTTTTAACCAAGAAAATCGAATCTTATCAGTAAGCAAAAAAAGACTGTTGTGCTACCATCTTGAAGAAACAAAAGTAGATAACTCCACAATAATTTAAATGTGTGAGATTCATCTTGCAATGCATAAAATTCCTCAATAATCACTTAAAATCGTTTAAAAATGATTTTCTTTATGAAATAAAACTACTTGATAAATTTATGTGAGTTTTGGAATATGTTCTTTTTGTTTCGTCATGGACACGTACACCATGAAAGTTTTTCTGTATTTTGTTTTAATATAAGGGAAATTCTAGACAACCACTAAGGTTTGGTTTTAATTGCATCTGTGGACAGACAGACATCACAAATTTAATATAGATTCCAATGATGTTATTGTTATCGTAAATCTCTAAAGATACTGCTTCAAATAATGGAATAACATTGCAGGTTAGTCATGTTTCAGTAAATGATTTTTTAAGCAATTATTAAATACAGAAACACTCAAGAATTAAAGGAAGATAATAAAAGAGTGAATTTAAAGTCTTAACAAGAACGTAAAAAAAAAAAAAAAATAACACACTAAAGTACCTCAGAAACAACTAGTCATGAATCAGTAAGATCTGTAGTGACTGAATTGATATGCAATTTGAATGAAAATAAATGGCTCTTTTTTTTTTCTCCTGGTTTGTTTTGCTTTACTTTCCTTTTCACTTCCAAAAGCAAGTTAGTTTTCACAGAGACCTGTTAATTCAAAATATTTTCAATCAATGAAAATTGTTTTAAATTCAAAAGTAACAATCCTGTGTCAAATTAACAAAACCTATAAAAATAGCGACCTGGTGAACAATCTTATAGCACCTGTACCCCTTCAATGTAAATACCCCTGACTAGCCTGACAGGCAGCAAAATCTTTCCCCTTTGGAATACGCACTAACAAGAACAAGGTAAACCAACACACATACACAGTGCCATGCTATCAAATACTCACACATATACCATTCACATTATAAATATATTAACATGCACATCTCTAAACTTGAGTCTGCATAAATGAACACTTACTGGCTGAAAATAACTTTTATATTCTTACTGGGGAGAGGGTGCCCGACGTTGCCCATTCGTAAAATATGGTTAAATATGATATTTTAATTTATGGAGATTTTGTATATATTATAATAGAAAAAACGTTATTAAAAGAAAAAACTGCAGCGTGGTGGGAGCGAACTTGTCCCTCAGTCCTCATTCAAATGAGTGATTTTTCTGACAAAGGGTGAAGAAAAAGCTGCTTAAAGGTCGGTAGTACTTGGTGAACAGTAGTCTGAGATGTCGGAAATTTTTCTGTCTCTATGTTTATCCTTGTAATCATGTCACTAGTAAGGGTGCTGGAGGTAAACGTTTTGTCTGGGCTGACATTATCCGCCTGATAGTCAGGGACCCGAACCTTGGATTAACCACTAAGGAGGCTGTCCTATCAGCAGGCGCAAAGTACTGGGACTGCTGTATTGCCATTTGGTGAATGGATTCTGGACCATGCAGTAGTTTCTGGTGGGGCCTCTCGATGCCATACTAGTGGGTAATGTCAATTCAGTTATATTAAACTGGCATTTGGACTGATTTAGTTTCATGCCGGATTTCCTTTCTCGCATTATCAATCGGACCCCGAGGCTGCCGATGTTATCATGTTGCAAATTTTTCTTTTTAAAATGAAAGAATGAAATGACTGTTCACACATGCGCAATTAACAGGTCCATACTGGTTCACAGGCAAATACTATGGAAAACATTTCCAGTTTTAGGTGGCAATAATTTTTTCAGCAGATGTAAGAAAGCAGCTAGCAAATGCCATTAGAGCCGATATATTATTATGGTTTTCTTCCAACATAGCCCTAAGTCCTAATGTTGATGCGTCTGAAGAGTTTATGATTGGAAGTGCTGGGTCAAAGTATTTTACTGTTGGACTCTGCGTGACCAAATTTTTTAGTTGTTGGACAGCTTCTTTTTGTGATTTATCATATGTTGTTTTTTCCAATAAGAGGCGAAGAGGTGCAGTTTCATTTGATAAGTTAGGAATGAATTTTCCTAAGTAATTTATCATGCCTAGAAAACGCTGAAGTTTGGTTTTATTTGTTGGATCCACCAAGTTTCTGACAGCTCTACATTTGTTTTCATCAGGCTTAACTCCATGACTGGATATTGTGTGACCTAGAAATGTCAATTCAGTTATATTAAACTGGCATTTGGGCTGATTTAGTTTCAAGCCGGATTTCCTTATGGCATTCAAAACTTCAGTAATTCTGTTTTGCAAAAGTTCTGGAGTGATGATGTCTTCTTTCAATGTTTTCGATGATCCCTGCTATTTTTGCATGATATATTTCACTGACACTGTATATGCCATATGGGATACGTGTGAATCTGTACTGCCCACAGAGGGAGTTGAAGGTAAGAAGTTTGGAGCTTTCTTCATCAACTTTGATCTGCCAGAATGCATTGGAGGCATCAAGCTTAGTGAAAAACTTTGCACCTGCCATCTCATGTATTATGTCTGATGCTGTTGGTAGCCTGTTCTCTTTTTATGGACTTGTTAAGATTCCTTGGATCAAGGCATACACGAACGGAACCATTGGATTTTTTTACTACTACCAGCGATGATACACGTTCTGTTGGTTCAGATACTAGTTTTATAACCCTTCAAGTTCCTTTTTAATTTTTTTCTTTAATAAAAAGTGGATTTTCCGTGGAGGATTTATGACTGGCTTAATTTTTGGATCCATTGTAATATGATGAGTATGAGGGAGTAAACCAACTTCTCCAAAACAATCCGTAAATTCTGAAAGTCATGTTTGCTTGTTTTAACTTCACATATTTTTTTATGAGGTTGAGACTGGTACAGGCCTTGTGTTCAAGTATCGGAGATGCATCTATGTCTGCTATGATGAATGTGACATGCTTCAAATTATTTCTTGTTATTCGAGCAATACACTTGCCATGAACTGGTATTGCAGTGTTGTTATAGGCAGAGAGTGTTGTCTTGGTTGGTTTTAGTTTTGTAAGACTCAATAAATCTCTTATGGGAAGAATGTTGACTTGACTGCCTGAGTCTATTTTAAATTCAATGTTGGTTCCATTGACTTGTAGATTCACATTCCAATCTTCAGATGCCGACATTAGTTTTTTGTAGTTCCTGCTGATTGGTGTTTATGTCCTCCTGAACAGTGTCTGGTATTCTCAAATAGTTACCGATCTAGTACTGACCAGGCTCAACTTGGCTTAACTTTAGTGATCTAATGGGAACCAGTGTGGCAATGTGATTATACCATACAGTTAAATGCCTAGTATTAACTAGTTAAAAAAAAAAACAAAAAAAAAAAACCGAATTCAGTGTATATTTACCAAAGCTTCACTTGGGATTTTTCCCTCAGCACCAAAATCAACAGAGTCAATGTCATTTCTGTAATGATTATGGTGTGATGCCAGTTCTCTGCACTTCTAGGAGATCCACCCTCTCAGGATTTGCCTTTTCACTTTGAGAAGAGATTAGTTTATTGCTAATCGCCTAAGACGCCCTAGAAGGGAATGCCTATGTAACTGCCTAGACATTTTTTGCAGGTCAGAGTGCTTTTCCTCAGGGGCACAGTCTCTTCAATCTGACTTTCTAATCTTAGTGTCACATCTTCTTAGTGTGGGAGAGAGAGAGATCTATCAAAGTTATGCTGACATGAGAAACACAGCTACACACATGAAGTTGTCCTATACTTTTATTAATTGATTGACCAGACTTATTATATTCATGTCATTTGTATTTTCTCGCAATTGCCTTAAATGTGGGAATAAAAAGTCTAGTGGGTGTTGTTTGAAACAACTGTTGCCACATCAAATTAGTCAACATGATGATTGTTTGAATGGAAATACTAAGTTCAAATTATGAATCATTGTGGCTGATATTTTCACATAGACTACCTGGCATACTCACCTACGTTATTATTTATACATGCGGACACGTAATAGATATAAAAAGCTGAATATATAATGTCATCGAATAATCAAATGGAAGAGAAATGATATAAGAATGATATGATGTGTAATGTGAGTCTTAAAAATAGACTTAGATTTGATGACAACAAAGGAAGATTAAATCTGTACAGGATAAGATGTGTGCTGAACAGGAGAGTTTGTTGATATGGTCATGTTAAAAGAATGGATAAAAGTTCTTGGGTTAGCAGATGTAGAACAGTTAAGGTAGCAAGGTCAGTTTACAGATGAAAGTAGAGAAGAACATGAGAAATGAGGGAATGAAAAATAGATAAACTCCTTACAATTTCTCAATTCTGCAAGTCTGCTATATTCCAAAGTCTAAGGCTTTACTCATCTTTCAACGTAATAAATTTCAGTACATTTTTTACAGATCTGTTTTTTTCATAGGGAACAATCAATATTTCTATGTTAACGTTGAATATTTCCTTCATCAGAAAAACCAGAATGAAAAATGCATAATTATGTAATGTGGAAGATGAAGCATAGAAAAATATTGCATTACCTGTTAACCATCTTTGTACATGGTTTTTCGTTTCTTTTTATGTTTTTTTAAATTTTTTTTTTTTTACATTTTCACCCCAAACAAGGCACATTGCCACTTTGGTGTAGGGGGCTACTATCAGGGGCAACAACTACTGGGGTACTATGTAGGGATTTGGGCAGCAAGATGTTGGTTCACGTTGCACTTGAACTTCTGCATGTCAGTACAGTTGGGGAAGCAGGGACCTGGATGGAATTTCAAAGTCTAGCGGTTCTGGGGAAGAAACTACTGGAGTAGAAAGATCTTTTACATCTCTACAGGGATCTCTACAGTGTGGGGGTGGGATTTTGCAGCCTGTCGGGTCTGTTGAGAGTGTTCACGTCATGGGGGCACAAGTGCTTGCAGTTCGTCAGAGCATTCACCATTAAAATACTTGTAGAACAGGGAGAGGAATACAGCATTTCGTCGATGGGACAGAGGCTGAAGCTTAGATGCCAGTTCAGGGCCTATCAGATTTGCGACTCTCTTTTGAACCTTGTCAAGGAGCGAGAATTTTGGAATATAGCAAAATTGTTTATAGGACAATAAAATTACAAATGAATAATACCAAATGTAAATTTATTTTAAACTGTTTAAAAAAGTTATGCAAATTAGGCATACAAATAGGCGTGTTTGGCTCGTTACCATCTTTCTCTTTCTCTCTCTCTCTCTAAACTTAGTTATATTTTGGGGAAAAAAAGAAGTCCAGGAGATTGCTCGATTATAAGCAAAAAAATTTTCCAAGTAAGAGCATTATATTTATATTTTTATTTTCAGAAGTTTACATAAGATAAGCCATCGGTACCGTTGGTTTCAAACCTGATAATAGGGAACCGTTTTAGGTCCCAATTAGTGTTGGGACGATTCCTAATTTTTATACGATTCCGATTCCAGGAAAATATTGATTAACGATTCCAATACCAAGTACGATTCCGATTCCTAGGGAATTATTGTTTTGAAATATGCCAGGTAGTTTTATACTTATGGTCGGTAGTTACCAAATATGTTCCCTAACTTTGGAAGAGATATTTTATGTCTACACCGTCGTGTTTTGGTTTAAATAAAATTATTATATAGTAAACTAAACGGAAAAATTAGCAAAATTTATTTTAGAGAAAATTAATTTTACTTAATTGGAATACAGAAAAAAAAACTCAAAGAAAATAGAATTTATCCTTCAGAGAAAAAACAAATAAAATAGAATTTATATAACAGAACAAAAACAAGAAAATTAGAGAATTAGAGAATAAATACACACGATTCATTATTTTGGTCCTCATAATTAACAGATTTAATGAATTAAATAAAAAAAGTATAGCGGAAGAGAAAGAAAATATATACTAATTAAATATAAAAAAGATAAATATTTAATTTAATAATTTATAAATGAACGTGCGTAATGAAAAAAAACAATATGCCACATGACATGGCGCCGTAGATACAAAATAACCTTTCCAAAGTTAACGACCATATATGAGAAATACCATTAATCGAAAGTTTTTGTTTTATACCAAAAGGTAGGTATAGCGAAAAGTTACAATTAAAGGAATTTCAAAAACGATTTTTTGTTTAGCTATTGATAGTTGTATTTGTGACGGCAGTTCTTCAGACCTCCATAATTCACAAGGAGTAGTTAACACCTATTATTTTTTCTTACTTTTTCATTGCTTTTACACATTGTTTCTAACGTGAAGAATAAGTTTAGCCAAACTAATTTTGAAATAGGGTATATCAAAGGAACACATATAAAAATGATACCACTATAAAAAACAAATGAAATACTAGATAAAATTGAGCAAACATAATTACCAAAATTACAGAAAAAGATTAAAAAAAAAAAAAAATGGTGAAGTTTGTTGAGTGAAATGAATTATTGAAAGAAAATTAATTGAACTAATAGAAATGTTAAATAAAAAAATGTCACATTTCAATATTTTTTTAATAATTAAATTCTCAGGGTTGTCGAAATTAAAAATTAAGTGATTTTTTTTTATTAGACTTCTTTCGAAGCTTGTTACCTTGAAAAATACATTTAAAACCCTGTTTTTTTAAAATAAATTGAAAAATAAACGCAATTAAAAAAATTTAATTGATAATTGAAACTTTAAAAACATATTAAACATTGAAAAATTACTTATCTCACAAATTAACGTCCAATAAAGTAGATCCAGTCTTCATACAGGAATTCGGTTATAATAAATATATCTTTCCCAAACTTAAAAATTAAATCTTTTTTTTTTTTTTTTGGAGAGAGAGAGTGCTTTAAAATCGCCGGAGAGTGCCGCCTAAAATTTTAAAGAAGTAAATTTTAGGAGTTTAGTGCCTTTCAAAGACGGTTATCATAATTTATTATCATCATTTAATTTCCTTTTTTTCCTCCCCCCCCCCACACCTTTCCACATGATTCAGTAGTTAACCAGTGCTCCTGTTGCTGTCAGTCAGCTATCTTTACCTAAGTTTTAATTTCTAGTTAAAAGAATTTTTCATGAATAGAATCAGCATTTTGAAAAATTATTTTTTTAGTTGTATATATTGTATTTACTCTTTGAAGTTAAGGAGGGTTAAAAAAATTGGTGACACCTAGATGGTGACGTAGGCAAAAAAAAAAAAAAAAAAAAAAAGACACTGCAATTTCGACCCTCACTAATAAAACTGCTCTGAGTGACTAGTTGGTAATTTTTTGTTCCTTTTCTTTTTTATTTTGCTCCTCCAATTTATTTGGATGCTTCATAGTTAAATGTTTTAACATGTTGGTTGTGGTCATGTTAGATGGTTTTATTCCTCGCGATATTTTAATTTGACAGACTTTGCAAATGGCTTTCAACTCATCATCTTCATCAACTTCAAAAAGTTTCCATGCAAGACTTTTTTTGGACTTTGAGCCATATTAGAAAATTCAGTTTATCTGTAAACAAATAATTTACTATTAAATTTTGTTTTAAAGCTAGTCACTTATTTGGATAATTAATTGAAAATAATCCGCTAAAAAAGACAAAAAGAAAAAAATATAAAGGGATGGGGCGGTAAATTGTACCAACCGGTAGTTAACAAAAAAAACTTATAGAATTTAATTTTTGAAACCAATGTATAAAAGTTTACATAATGAAATGCAAATATGCATTTTCTTTTGAATGTTTTTTTTTTGGTTGACTGTGTTCAATTCACTCATGGATGCGGTTCAATATTGCTAAACTATAAGTCTTAAGTAAAATTCTATTTATAAATACTTTTTAAAATGAAATTATTTAATTAATCGTAAATATTATTTAGACATAAAAATTAATTGATTACAAAACCTTTTAAAAATATATATATTAATTTCTTTTTCGTTCGGCAAAAAACTGCGCAAAACACTTTTAATTTTCAATTTAAAATTCTAGAAAAAGATTATATTATTGTGCTTTTAATATAATCAAATTCAGGGTTTTATCTTTCTGGAGAAAAAAAAAAAAAAAAAATAATGGATTTTATTTCAATGAAATTAAAAAAAACAAAACTTGATTGAATTGAATTAATTACCCTTAAATTAACGAAGGGGTTATTTAATAACTTTAGGTTTGGAAGAGATAGGTATGGGGTCGATTTTTTTGAAACTTCAAAAGAAGCCGACTACTGTCAAAACTTTGCGAAATAATACGTGATCAATTTCATTTTAGAGATATTTCTTTCAAAAGCCTTCTTTTAAAAAAAGAAAAAAAAGTACATTGTTCTATTAAACATTTTACTGTTTAAATAATTTGACTTTGCTCGTTTTATTTTAAGAAAATATAAGTTGAAAAAGCATTTTCATTCAGTATTAGAAGATTTGTCAGTAAAAAAAACAATCGCCAAAAAGATAAGCGTTTTTTAATTTTTACTCGCAATATAGAGCCCTGCATACTTCTTTTCAAGTTAACTCTTTTGTAGTTTTGATTACAATAGATCTGAATGAATGAACCTTGTAAGGGAGGGGCACTAAGCATTGCCCTGTTAATAATGAATTTCTTTGGTTTCTTTTTATAACATGCTACATTTCTCTCTTGCGGTTAGAAATATCAGGAAATTTTTCTTTTTTTCAACATCAGACTAAAAGAATCGTAATGAAGGAATCAGAAAATTGAGGTATTTTTTAACGATGCGATTCCGATACCTCCCAAAATACACGATTCTTACGATTAACGATTCCGATTAATCGTCCCACCACTAGTCCCAATATCAAGCTCTCTTCAGCAAATCTATATATAATATTTCAAAAGGTTATGTGGTATTATTGATTTTAATAACATTGATACGTTTTGATGATAATATAAGTGTGATTAATGAAAAGAAACCCTTTTCGTTTAGAAGATAGTTTGGATTATTTAGACTATTATTCTCATCTTGGGTGTTATTTTCACAAGATTACAGTTGATGTAAGTGCCGACTTTCATTCAAGTGCATCTTTTCAAATGTGCATGATTGTAATGGAATCTTGAATTTAATCTACAATTCAATGAATAATTCAAATTATGAATATCATTAAAAAATGCTGAAACATAAAGATCAAAACCCATAATCAAATTTCTCTTTGTATCAGTTTGGAATTAGTCGTCGACAAGCAATCCAATTGTGACTTTATTGCTGTCAAACTGAGGTACAGTCCCCTCAGCTTTTACTTTCTCTTTGAGACAGAGTTAGTTTATTGCTAATCGCCTGAGGTGCCCTTACCAGAGAATGCAGATGGGGCTGCTCAGACATTTTTTGTGATCCAAGTGCGCTAATTCTAGTACATTGGCCTTTCAACTGAACATCTGACCTTATGTCTAACCTTTTGGTGCAGTAAATAAAGTACATAGTTGAACACGGTCAATACCATTGATCAATATTAGTACTCTCATAGTGTTCCTCATCTTTCAGTTAATGATCATTCCATCTCATTATTCTCGAGGTCCGGGATATGACCTTAAACTATATCCGGTGGTGAGGCCCCAGCTTGCGGGCTTTGAGGAGTGTGGTGCCACCCTTTAATTGTCATTGCTCCCAGGTCCACTCTGACCCGAAGTGGTAGTACCTGTTAGGGTCCCAACTATGGGTTAAATAGAAACCGACTTGAAAACAACAAATATATTCTATTAAAAAATTTTTCTTCAAAATCTTTGGATTCGGCATTAAATAACCTGAAAAGGGTTGATATGCCGTAAAACAAAAACAACCAACCATTATTCTCGAATAGCCTTAATAAACGGTGACTCAATAGTTAAAAAAATAAGATTAACTTTAAACATTAAAAGCAATAACAGATCTATTCGTAAGTTGCATTTATTCAGTCTCTGCATTTAGTGGGAGGAGTTTCAAATCTATCCTTAAAGATTTCTTTTTTAAAGATTTTCAAATAGTCTTAATTTTTTTATCAGAAGTGTACTATTTTAGGCAATATCATAGTCACCAATGATTAAAACTCAATCGTAGTTAAATTTTCAAAATTTTAATAAGTAAATTGACTTTTTATTTGATAGTTTAAATACTTCCCATTTCATTTCAAATTTTGAACAATCACAAAGTAAGTAATATTTTTCTATTTACAAAATATGAAAATGGCTGACTTATTTATAAAGACAAATAATATAAATGCCTTGTCATTAATATATTTATATCTGTTAAATTAATGTAAGGTTTTTATTTAATTTTGTTTTAACTTATATATATATTGTTCAATTGTTTTTTTCTTGTGTTTCAGGCCATTTGTAGCTATCCATCAACAAAGTCATTAACTTCTGAAGAACAAGATTTAGTGTGGAAGTTTCGATTTTATTTATCGAATCAGAAAAAGGTTTGTTTCATTATCATTCTTTCTTTACAATTATGTTAAGTGCAAGATTGAGTTCATTAGAAGAATACTATGAAAAGCAAAATCAAATTTATAGTTAATAGCTGTTATGTTGAAAAGCTCCCAGAAAAAGGAAAGTTCTTTTGCTCAGTTTGTTGAATGAGAGTTGGATGCAACTCAATTTTTGGTGATATTTGTAAAAAATGGATTAGACGCAAGAAGTGCAGATTAAGAAATGATAATTAGTTTGTGTGTAAGAGGTGTTATTACATTATGGAAACTTTTGCTATTATATTATATATATATACCAGTGGAGTGTTACTACTGTTAACCAAAAGAAGGGTCTGTCAGGCATGTGATAATTTTGCATTTATTGACCCAAATTTCTGTGACATTGGCTTAGGCTCGACCGGCAACTGATGTAAACCATTGGAATATGCTGATCACTGATCACAATAAAAGATGCCAGGAAACAAATTAACGACATCGCATACAAGAAAAAAAAAATGGAAAATACAATAAAATAACAAAAATCTATCAGAAGTTTAATGAATATTTAACAAATTTTTTTTAACTTGTACAAATTATTAGGAAAATATATGACTGTTTTTTTAAAAAAGATTTTGTTTAATTTTTTTTACAAAAGATAGATACATTTGTTGGAAAACTTTATATTTTTTTTTTCTCAAAAAGTTGAAAGATTTTTTATTTCTCTAAAATTTGAAAAGTTGAAAGATTTTTTATTTCTCTAAAATTTGAAATATATATATATATATATATATAGTAATGATATGTCATAATAAATAGTAAAGTTTACATCTAGAAATAAAATAGGTTTTTAAAATTGATACTAGAATTGTCCACAAGGACCTTTGGTGCAGTGGTTAGACTACTTGGAAAAGTTCAGTTTTAAAAGTGACCTTCTGAATCGGCATTTTAATTAGCCATACTTTCATTCTGAATCACAATTTTGTTGGATATAGAAATTGAATAGGTAAATAATGTTGGAAATAATATCTGTCATTATTTGTTAATAATAAAAGCTGAAATTATCTGAAATAAGACTTAAATGAATTGTGATGACACATAATCTCTATTATAAATCCTATGTGTGTGTGTTCTAAAACAAAAATGAAATTGTAACTGAAATCCTTTTTTTTTCTTTCACAGGCTTTAACTAAATTTCTTAAATGTGTAAACTGGAGTCTTCCTCAAGAGGCAAAGCAAGCATTGGAATTGCTTTTGAAATGGAGTCCAATGGATGTGGAAGATGCGTTAGAATTGCTTACTCCTGCTTTCACACACCCTGCTGTGCGCAAATATGCAGTTTCTCGTTTGGCACAGGCTGATGATGAGGTAAAATAGAGACTTGGTATTAGTTTAAATGTTTTTTCATTTTCAATTATTGTTAACACACATCAAATTAAAAGGATAAAACAAATCCGATGAAATAAGGAAAAAATGGAGAAAAATGATTTCAAAGTCAAAGATGCATCTCAACATTTCATCCAATTTTTACAAATTTTTTTCAAAAAGTCTGACAAAGTTACTGGATCGTTAATGCAATTCAGTAGCGGAAACATGTGTAAATAAACAGATAAAACGGTAATAAAATAAAAAAATATATAAAAAGGTGGTATATGTATATACCACCTTTTTTGGCAATTTTATAATTTCGAGTCTCATCGACTATTTATCAGAATTTAACAAATGTAGGCTCGGTGGAAAGGTAATGACCTAGATTGTGTAATTGGCTACATGACATTTTCCCTTAAGGTCGCACATTAAGGGGATTATCCATCATCCAGAACATATTTTTGGCACTTTTTTACAGCCACAAAATGTTTCAATCATAGTTTTCCTAATTTTGCAGATGAATTACAAAATATCTGATATTTTCCCAAAACCTTGATGGAGGGGAGACTAAAACTTGCTGCTATGGTTTCAAATGATCTGAGTTAACAGCAAAGGGAAACTTTGTTCCAAATATGTCTCTTATGTTATATCTACCCTGTTTCATTTTCATACATAAAGTAAATTTTACAATGTATAACAATTATTTGATACTGGAGATATTCATAATTGTACTCTATTTCCAAAAAAGGGGAGATATAACATATGAGAAATTTTGGAATCAAGTTTCCCGTTGCTGTTATTTCAGATCATTTGAAACCATATTAGCAAGTTTTAGTCTCACCTTCATCAAGGCCAGAGGTTTTGGGGAAATATATATATATATATATATCTATACTTTTAAAAACAGTACTCTATGTACACATGTTTTACTGCTCTACAACTCATCAGTTTAGTTTGATATATATATTTTAGTTATATATAATTATTACTATAATTATTAAAAAATTTTTTTTTTTAGATAGATATTAGGTTAATGCAAAATAATGCTATTCAACTTCAAAGTAAAAGACAACATTATTTTTGCACCAACCTAATATATATATATATATATAATAAAATGATTGCAGAAATTCCCCTAGCGATAGGAACTGAATAATCAAATGAAGCCATCCTCTGCTAGCAACCAATCAGAAACCAGTATCACTGAATAAAACATGATATTTTAGAATTCCTATGTATAATTTTTCATGTCCACACAAGAAGGAATCTTGCTCTTTATCTACAAACTTTTACAGTTCAAAACTTGTACAAATGAACTGCCCACTGAAAACTCACGACTTTTCATCTGAGGATTTAGACAGATTAGCAACCCATCGAAAACTCTTCTAAAATTAAACATGACTTTCGATTCAAAAAAGGATAACCACTTCATTAAAATTTTAAAACTCTTTACAATAATATTAGTTAAGAGCAATATTTTTAGATTATAATTTAAAAAAATGATTTGTGCAATTTTTAGTAGGAGGATATGGTTTTCAGTTCTTGTCTAAAATTCTCTCTATATTAAAAAATGAAAAGAAAAATTTGAATGATATACATATTTGTGACAAAATGAAAATATATTCTAACAATCATGCAAATTGATTAAATAGTTTTATTTTTAGATATGAAAATCAGATATTATGAGGATCTAAGATGTGACTGTCTTGCTTACCATTTTGAAAAACAATTGTCAAGAAACCAAGGGAAATAATTCAACAATAATTCATACTTGCTAGATTTATGTTGTAATGCCTATTAATTCTCATTAATCACTTGAAAAGGATTTTCCTTTATTGAAATAAAAAACTACTTAATTTATTTGATTTATTCGAATATGATATTTTCGTTTTGTCATGTACATACATCATACATATTTTTCTTTATTGTTGTTCTTTAATATAATTGAAATTCTGAACAAGAACGCATTTTTTTTAATAAAAGTTTAATGTTAAATGATTGAGTTAATATTTCTCACAAAATTCTTCATCATTTTCTATGTTTTGGAAGGATTCTTAAGATACTATATTGATTGAACACCAAATTCACACATTATTAAAAAAAAAAAAATTAATTTTTAGAGATGATTTTAGAGTTTTTAGTTGAATTCCGAAAAGGCATTTTGTGAACAAGAATTTTTTGGTCAAAGCAAAAAACTAAAATGAAAACATTTTTCATTAAATTTTAACTTAAATAACAAACTGCCTTCGTCCCACTACTAATTGAACAACTAATCTATATACTCTTAAAAGGTTGTTTTGAGAATTTGTCTATTTGTATGCAAATAGAAACACATGATTGGTTGATAAAAGAGGAATAGGCAGAGTACTCATTACTAAGGAATTAGTTCATGATGTTGAGTTTAAATCTCATAAAAGGACTTTTTTCACGTTTTATAAATGTAAAGAAATTAAAATGACATTAAAAAATTATATCTCCCACGGAAAAAGTAAGAATGATTAATAATAATAAAAAAGAAAGAAAGAAAATCGCTAGACAAAGTCCTATTAGGGTGAAAGTTTGAAGGTAAAGAAACAAACAAAACAAACTTTCTTAAATTTAGAAATTTAAGAAAGTTTGTTTTGTTTTGTTAATAACTGAACTGCAAAATGATATTTTAAAAAAATGTGCCAATATTCTTTAAAAATTACATAAATATTTAAAAAAAAAAAAAATTTTTTATTTGATAATCTGACCCCAAAAGTATTCATCATTAAAATCGACACGATTTTACCAATATCATGCAGGGAGTAAGTAACTACAATGTATATACATATTAATTGGTAACAATCAAAATTATTTTTGCTTAAAAACATAATTTCTAATGTTGTTACCTAACAATATGTAGATACATACATTGTAGTTACTTACTCCCTTGTGTAAATATCAAGTATTATATGGTAGAACCCTGGGATACGGCATTAAAAATTAGTAACAAAAATACAGTACAGTATATAATACACATGTGTATAATCAAATTACATAATAAATAACACCATAAGGCAGGGCAAATACTGTAACCAAGGGGCGGAAAAATATTGTATTCCATATTGTGATCTGAAAAAAAATATCATATCCCTGGGTTCTACTGTATTATGATTTTATGAAATTTCACAAATATTTTTCTATGAAGCCGTAGAAGCTATGTATAAATGTAGATTGACAGATACTCTAACAATACTGTGCTCAAGGATTGACTATAAACTCATTAAAACAAAAAACATAATAAGCTGTAAATTTAGTGCTTAATCAAAAGTATGATGAATAAAAAAATGAATAGAGATCAAGAGTAATACATCATACCCATCTGCTAAACTATTTTTGATCATGTTATGATTAATTTGTTTACGTTATTTGTTCTCAGCTAAGATTTCATTTGTTGTTTTGTTCCACTTTTCAAACTTTGGATAACCGTAACAAAACAGCAGCACCCGATGACGAGGGGAGGTTTTGTCATGATTTTGCCATTGCCTATAACCTCACTCAGATTTTTCACGAACCCACCCATGTGCCCGATACACCCGGTCAATATGCAAACCTTCTAGACCTTTTCCTCACAACTTCCCCTGAGCTGTGTTCATGTTCTGTTCTATCTCCTCTGGGATCCTCAAACCACTCTGTTGTAGCAGTTAAGATAAAAATAAAATGTAATAAGTCTTCAGACGTACCTCTCCACCGTACTGTATATCGATACTCTATGGCTGACTGGGATAGCTTCCGTACATTCATATCTGACCTACCTCTGAATTCCATGTTTACAAAGGATGTGTCCTTTTTAGTATCAAACCTGACAGAATGGTTAATTGTAGGCATAGACCGATTCGTACCATCCAAAAAATTCCAACAAAAACCTAACAGCCAGCCATGGTTCTCCCCTGAATGTGCTGCTGCCATCGCGCACAGAAATCACTTTTTCCATAGCTACCAACGTAATAGATGTACTGAGACTAAAGTTGCTTTCAGGACTGCCAGCAACCACTGTAAAAGAGTAATAAAACATGCAAGAGAGCTATATGCTCAGTCTGTTAAATCCAAAGTAGCTGAGCAGCGGTTTGGTTCCCACCAGTTCTGGCAAATAGCAAACAGGATCTTGAACAGAAGCGTGCGTTCTATTCCAACTATCATCAATGGACCTGAGGTCATCTCGTCAGCATCAGACAAGGCCAGACTATTTGCCAAGAACTTTGCAGCTAATTCTACCCTATGCGACAATGACCATCAACTCCCTGTATTTCCTCCTATAACAGACAACACGCTATGCAACATACAAATATCTGTGCATGAGGTCGCTAAGCTAATCAAGAACCTTGATTCCAGTAAAGCAACTGGCCCTGATGGCATTCCAGTTATAGTGCTGAAAAAGCTCCACCCAGAACTTGCTCCCATACTTACAAAACTGTTTAAGCGTTTCCTTAAGGAGAAGTGCTTTCCAACACCCTGGAAAACCTCATCAGTTTGCCCTGTATTTAAGAATTCAGGTGAAAAGTCATCTCCCTCTCAGTACAGACCGATAAGTCTCCTATGTGTCATGAGTAAGTTGTTGGAATCCATATTAAATAAAGAAGTAGTCAACCACCTCAACAGAAACAACCTTCTTAGTGACATGCAATATGGTTTCCGCTCTGCAAGATCTACAGTTATATCACATAGGATTAGGGAATCTCTTGATTTGTCCTTTCCAGGGCAATTGCTCTTTACATATCGAAGGCCTTCGATAAGGTATGGCATAAGGGCCTACTTCACAAGATTTCCAGCTACGGTATTACTGGAAATGTTTTCTCAATCATTAAATCATTTCTCTCTGATAGGTTCATAAGAGTAGTGGTTGATGGGCAGAAATCAGAGGCCCACAGTATTAATGCTGGAGTCCCCCAGGGATCAATCCTGGGCCCAACTCTTTCTGATCTACATCAATGATCTCCCAAAACACATACTTAAATCATTCATTGACATCTATGCTGATGACACAACCATCTATGACAACACATCAAAGGCTGTAAATGACAAAGTTCTCTCTAATTCTCTCTCCTCTGATCTTGAGCGCGTGGTACAATGGGGGAAGATGTGGCTGGTAACTTTTAATGTTTCCAAAACCAAGCTTCTATCTTTACATCATCAACGCTCTGATCCCCATCTGGCATCAATTGAAATAAATGGCTCTCATCTTGGAGAGGCCTCATGTTTTGACAAGCTTCTGGGTTTGACCTTTACTCCTGATCTGAAATTGAACACGTACATCAAATCTGTTGCCAGGGACGCTGGGAAAATGGTGGGATCCTTCTACCGCTCCAGAAGATATCTCACTACTAATGTAATTCTCGATCTGTATAAAAGCCAAGTACGTCCAAGGATGGAGTACTGCTGCCACATCTGGGCAGGAGCTGCTAAAAACAGCCTATCCTGCCTTGACAGAGTACAAAATAGACTTTGTGGTTTAGTGAGGGATGCCCTTTTCTCTTCCCTGCAACCTCTCTCCCACAGAAGAGAGGTTGCGAGCCTATCCTTGTTTTATCGTCATTTCCATGGCAGGTGCTCGTCTGAGCTCCAATCCCTCGTCCACCCTCGCCAATCTTTCACGAGAAACACCCGTCTGGCTGAAACTACTGTCAATAATTTTCCCCACTCTTTATCTGTGCCTAAATCCAAACGTAGATTCCATGAGCAAAGCTTCTTTCTTAGAACTGCAAACTAGTGGAACTCTCTGCCGCTTGCCTGTTTCTCACCTGACTACAACTTGGATGTCTTCAAGTCCAACATAAACAAATTCCTGACAAACCGCCCCCTTAAGTACGACACTCTATCAAAACCCCCAATACTAATGATTACTACAATACTATCTCATTGATTACTGTACACGCAATAACCCTTATCCCTGAGTGGCCTTTGGGCCTTGATAAGTGGTGACCCCCATGTAAAAAAAAAAGCACCCTTTTTTGAGTTACAATGACTTTTATGCCTCTTATTCTTTTATTTTTTTGTGCTACATGTGCCATGTCTGAAATGCTACTTTAAAAGCTGGGAAGGTTTATACCATTGCTTGCATCTTCTGCCGGATTGAGAATTTATTTTTATCCTGTGTGCTAGTCTACCAGTATTTACTTTGGTTTTTATTCATATTTTTGTACGACTTCCTCATTGTCTATGGCTTTTTTTATTTTTTTAATTAAAATCTGCCCTCTATTAATAAAGTGGGTGCCCCCAACTGCAACCTGTTGGATGGCTTGAAGAGTTAGCACACCCTTTTTTTAAAAAAATATTTGATCAGGGTTTACTTTTATACAGAGAGACTGAAGACATTCGATTTCTCTGCCTTGTTGTATTGAATTGTTTTGTGTTTATTAAAACTGATTGTAGTTATTTTTAACTTTTTCTTTTATTTCTATAAAATAAACACGATTTTCCCTATAGAAAAAAACATTTTAGCTATAAAAACATAAATTTGATATGAACACACTACTAACCAATACCTGATATAGGTTTTGTGGATATTATCAGTATATTTTATTAAATATCATAAATTCTTATAAAAATTCCAAAGAAAATCATTTTCCAAACAAGTCATATTTACAGGTGGTAGCATGATATTTACTCACTCATTGTTTTCTTTTTAACAAAACCAGAAACTTTTATATGTTTGCCATATTTTTTCACACCTCATTTACTATTTTTCTGTACATTTGACATTTTTTCAACTTTGCTGCATAAAGTATGGATCCCTCCTTTCACAATTCTGGCCAATTTTATTGCTTTTTCATATATGTTTATCAGAGTAAGGGAATTTCAAACAATTACAAAATGCTATTGACAACTAAACAAAATGGTGTTAATAAAAACAATAAGTTTGATTCCAACGAATGCTACACACTAATGTATACCTTCTATGTTTGCTTCTGCTTCAATAAAGGAATCGGATATCAGAAAATACATTTTAAAAAAACCCAAAAAAGACAATACTTTGTATTTTTTTTATTATCACTCTAGTTGTTGCTGTCATTGTCAGTGGTGGTGATCCAGAATTTTATGCAAACTTATTAAATTATAAAAACATGAACATGACAACCCAAACCTACTTCGGCCACCAAAATAATTTCATATATGATTTGCACATCACATATTGTTCTTGGTATTTGTGCTACATTCATGTGCTTATCGATTTACAAATGGATGCTTATGCTAAAACAACATTATTTCAAAACCTATTCTTAACATAGGATGTGAGAACTGATTGCAGTCATAACTGCCAGTTATCACTGATCGCAGTCATAACTGCCAGTGACCACTGATCGCAGTCATAACTGCCGGTTACCACTAATCGCAGTCATAACTGCCAGTGACCACTAATCGCAGTCATAACTGCCAGTGACCACTAATCACAGTCATAACTGCTAGTGACCACTAATCGCAGTCATAACTGCCAGTGACCAACAGTGCTTGACAATTGACAAGCGATTTTAATTCAGAGCAGTCCAACACTGATCATGAGAGAAAGTACTGAAAATGACTCATAGTTGCAGAGGAACAACACTAACTACCGTGGCTGCCAGTAACTGCCAGTTGCAAAGACAGCCAGTTCCCACCAGTAAACGACAGTACCTGCAAATAATCACCTCAAACCAACACTAATCACCAGTAACTACCAATGCTGGTTTCTGCTAACTACCATTGCCAGACAATGCCTGACAGTGGAAGCCAGATGATTTCATTTTGGCCATGGTCGCCAGTACCCACTATTTGGGGATGGGGTGTCCTTTATCAAATCTGTTCTGGCTTTGTGTCATACTTCTACCAAGCAACACTGGTCCTGCTAGCTTTTTTGAATATTTTAAGCTGTTATTTATTTTTTTTTTTTTTCATTCTTACTGAATATTTGTTTATTTTTTTCTTGTCAGGATTTATTGTTATATCTTTTGCAATTGGTCCAAGCTCTCAAATATGAAGACTACGAAGAGATAAAGAAAGGCTTAGATAATTCTCCTCCTCGGACAGAACCTTCAAATGTAATGGAAGGAACTGTAATGGATCGGGAAAGGTAAGATGGAATATGTTAGTGCGGTTTTGCTAATTTTTAATTTCGTTGCACAACTTTAAAAGTTAATATCTGTCCAGCTTTCTTTGTTATGAACAAAAAGAAAAACAAAATGGCTAAACGGTTTTGTCTGTTTGCTGACTACACTCATCAAAGAAAACATTTTATTACCTTAAAAGTGATGAACAGAGAACTAATGGCTCAAAAAAATGCGACAAACTGCAATAGAGTGAAATTAATGCCCAAAATACTAGAATTGTTAATAAAATTCACAATCTTTTCTGCAATCCAACCATATTTAGTACAAATAAACTTCATTCTATGCCTGACTTGTCCACCAAGTATTATTCATAAATGTCTAACAGTTTTTCAACATATTTTATAGATTTTATTTTTCTTGAAATCAATCATCTTAAGAAAGTCTTTGAATAAAAACAAAACAAATATTTGTGTATTTATGAAGTATGATAGCAATGCAGAAAAACCAGAATAGTGGAAGAAAGTATAAATAAAAACCAGCAGTTAAAGACAGTATTTGGATTATGAATCTTTGCAAAATATATTTATTTTTCAAAAGATCTTTTTCATAATTATGGGACTTATTGCTAAATATTAATTAAAAATATCCTACATGGTGTAAAATTTTTGATAATTTAATGAGTGAACTTCCCCTTCTTAAAAAGAATGCAAAAGCCACACCATCAAGCAAAGTTAAGAATTTAAGATTGCTGCCCTACTGAAGAAATTAGAGCCTTGCAGCTGGATAATAGCAGGAGAGCAGCACAGGAAAGAACACTATAAATACTATAAATCTAATCAATATTTATGTTGGTTAAATTATTGCCACAACAATTTTCTACAGGTGAAAACATTTGGATAGTTTTAGTCATTTATTATTAAAATCAATAGTAAATTGCCACTATCCTTGCAAAATCAAACATATTTCAACATGTATGGATACACAAATATTGTTTTGTATAATCCAAAAAAATATTAGGTCATCATCCAATCAATATCACTCATGTGCAAACATCCTAAGTGTAAAAATAAACGAGTTCATAATAGAGTATGTTATTTAATTACTTGGAATTCAGTATTGAGATGAGTAATTTGTATTATTTATTCATTGCGGACTATTATCCTCATCTTTATGTAGTTGTTTCATGACATTTCGGCCAACTATTCCTCTGGTCTTCGTCAAGTGGTAGCCATGATGGAATATGAACTCCGAATCTACTAATTGCTTCCTCACCAATTACTGCTTTCCATAGTTGTTGTCATCTCACCACGGTTTGGCCAGCTAAGCCTGTGGCCAGCTTTGGGTAGGATTGAAACTGCTATCTTCAGACAATGCTCACCAGGAACTGTAGATTTACATTTAAATCTAAATTACATGCAATCTCAGATCAATATCTTGTAATTGTATGTTGATTAAATGTTATATCTTGAGTTATGATTTTTCTAATCATTTTCTTTTGTTTTCTTATTTAATTATTATCATTGTTATTTATTTATATTATATTTTCGTGGTATTATCCAGTGCTTAAAGGTGCTAAATCATTAAAGATCTATGCTGTATTAATACATTGTAACTTTGTGTCTTTTTTTATCTGTATATATATATAGAGAGACAATTCTGAGGAACATATGCCATTATAATATTTGTAGAAAAGACTAACAACATCACGCCTGTGAGAGAGAGGTTGCAGTGAAGAAAAAGTGTGGGGCCAATGAAATTACGGATATGTTTCTGCAATTAATCAAGAATCTTCAAATGGAACACAAATTTATCAGCCCAAATATGATAACAGTACACCATTTATGGTTTGATAGTAGATTTGTAGAGATAGAGAAATGCTTTGGATGTGAGAAACTTTTTAGAGCAACAGACAGAACTGATTTTATGAAAAGCAAAATAGCAATGGATTTAATGTATGAACTCCAAGCAAGATTTGTATCAACTTTCATGTTCCTATATACAAAATAGATGGACAGACATACTCTCAAACAATCTTGTGCTTTCATTTTTCAGATCACAAAGTATTGATTCTTTCTTGGATGCGCTTGGTGGTGCATCTTCACGGCCAGATGAAAGCCCTGAAAACAAACTGGAAAAAGAAGTAAATATGTTTAAGATATCAAGTTAACTTGTGAGATTTTGAAAGTTGTACCTAAATAGCATTTAAGCTGATATGTTGATTCTGGCAGGCATCCAAATTTTCATTTTTTTTTTTTTATTGTACCAACATTATTGTCATTATAATTAAACAATATAGTTTATTGAAACAATTGGGATTTTAATATTAATATAGTATACTAGCAGTTCAGCCCGGCTTTGCTTGGGCCCTATGTATTGTTCATAACTTTATGTGCATATGTATATATATATATATATATATATATATATTAAAAAGTTTGAATCATGTCCAGGTAAACTACATCTAAAATTTAAAGTGTTTAGACCTAGAATTGGCAGAGGAGTTTGGTAGAGTATGCAAGGTCAACTCTTTCAACTTTAACCTCTTTGTAGCCAAATTTTTTCCCAAAAACTGATTAAAAAGGTTGCTACATGTCTGAATACCCTTTATGTAAAATTTCAAATGTTTAGACCCAAAATTGGCTGAATAGTTTGCTAAAGACCGCAAAGATCAAATCTTTTGAACTTTGAACCTTTGGCCGCCAAATTTTCGGGTAAAAAACGATTAAAAAGCTTGCCCTTTGTCTGAATACACTTTATGTAAAATTTCAAATGTTTAGACCAAAAATTGGCTGAGTAATTTGGTAGAGATCGCAGAGGTCAATTTTTTTTAACTCTAACCCCAATTTTGACCCCTTAACATTTATTGTTTTGAACTCAAATCAAATTAAAATGTTTGATCCATATCCAAGGAACCTACATCTAGAATTTCAAGTATTTACACCCAAAATTGGCAGAGAGATTTGGTAGAGTTTTCAAAGGTTAAATCGTTGAACTTTGACCCCTTGACAACCAAATTTTTGGCTGAAAACCGATTAAAAAGATTTTCCCAAATCTCAATACCCCTTAAGTCAAATCTCGAGTCTATAGACTGAAAATTGACAGAGTAGTTTGATAGGGAAATGTACACACATGCACACACAGAGAGACAATTTCACTTTTTATATGTATACTAGCAGGGGTGCCTGGCGTTGCCCGGGTGTAAAAGAAAAAAAAATAGTTTTGGGAGGCAGGTAGGCTTGAACCTGAAGCCTTCAGGTGAATAGCCTGATGACTTACCATGACGCTATGCGGGCAGAGAATTGAGGAAGGGTGAAATTAAACGTTTAAAAAAGCAGGTGGTTGAACGTCAACGTGTGGTTTTCTAGGTCAAACATCACGCCATTATAGTAGTAGTAGTAGTAGTAGAGAAAATGCATTCATAGCACAAATTTTGTAACATATTGTAACAAGTTGCTAAAGTAAAAGATATTTACGACCTCGCTCCGTAAATCTGACATATTATAATCCAGGGAGTATATAAAAAGTTCTAAGAAAGAGTGATCCCTTCGAGACCCCCCCCCCAAAGCCTTTGGTGGACATACGAAAAAAATGCACACACACAAACACGCACACATTTTCGCTTTTATCTATATATATAAAAGCGAAAATGTATGTATGTTTGTGTGTTTGTATGTCTGCTAAAACTTTTGACACACAAAACAAAAATTCACAAACTTGGTCTCATATGAAAGCCCCATCCTTCGCCCGACAAATATCGAAAAATTTGCCAAAAACGTTAATTTCTTCATCCTGAAATCAGCACTTTTCTACAGAGGGGCTCAGCAAAAACCGTCCTCTCATGACAAGATCGGTTCTATGCATGCGTCAGACGACGTCATAACCTGATTTAGTTTAAATATTTGAAGAACTGACACAATTTCATATACGTCGTGTTAGCTCACTTGGTTAGAGCGTTGGGTCATTATCTGGGTTCGAATCATGGTGTGAGATTTCTTTTTTTTTTTTTTTTTTCGATTTTTTTAAATTTAAATATTGGAGCAGGGTTATTTAAGCCAATTTTTCAACGTTTGTTTTTCTGTTTTTTTTACTTCGCTTATTTTAGGTTTTCATTAACACCCCCCACCCCGACCGACCCGGGTACGCACCGATTTTTTAAATTTTAATATCGAAACAGGCTTATTTAAGCCATTGTTCACGTTTTTTTTTTTTTGTTTTTATTTTTCAGATTATTTAAAGCAGTTTTAACGTTCGTTTTTCTGTTTTCTTTTTTGTTTTCGTTTTTTCGATTTTTACATTTAACATCGTTCGTTTGCCTTATGTTAGTTTTTTTTGTGTTTTTTTCTTATGTTTTGATTATAATTCTAAAGCTCGAACGTCCGGCCGACAAATATTGAAAAATGGGCAAAAACATTCGTTCCTTCATCCACAACGACTCGCTTTTTTACAGGAAGGGATGGAAAAAAATTGTATCTTCATGACAAGATGGCTTTACACATGTGTCAATATGCACAAAAGACTTTGTACATTGAACTTGTTTTAAATGTTATAAAAATCGACCTACTTTCATCCACCCATCTATAGTGCAATGGGTTAAGTGACAGCGTCATTATCTAAAGATTTCAGGTTCAATCCCAGTTATCAGATATACTTTTTTTCTCGAATTTTAAACAAACATTTAATATTGAAATGAGGTTATTTATACCATTTTTTTTTTCGTTTTTCGCTGTTTTTTTTGTTTTTGTTTTTTTTTCTTTTTTTTTTGGTTTTTGTTTATCCGATTGTTTTAAAGAAGTTTTACGTCCGTTCACTGTTTTATTTGTTTTGTTTTTTCCGATTTTTTAAAATAAGTTTAAGCAGGGTTATTAATTCGTTTATTCTTTGCCCTCCTCCCTACATACACACCGCCAAACACCCGGGCAACGCCGTCTTTTTTTGGGGGGAGGAGGTTTGTTTTTCCGATTTTTTTAAAGAAGTTTTACGTTCGTTGGCTGTTTTTTTTTTTGGGGGGGGGGTCCGAATTTTTAAGAAGTTCTTTAACCCCCCCCCCTCCCTCCTACACACACACCTCCAAACACCCGGGCAACATTGGGTACCCCCGCTAGTTATAGATAAGGCTTCCTTCAGATTTGACAGACTATGGATACTCACTGTAAGGGTGCCTGCGCGTGAAATTTTTCTCCTAGAGTTGTGCAATCTCTGACCATACCTCTCCTAAGTCAACATTGTTGAATACCAGTGGCAAGTGAAGTTTCAGGATGACTGGAAACAATGCCGAGATAAGTGGAAAACACCCACAGCACCTAGAATTCCCGTGTATATATATATATATATATATATATATATATATAGAGAGAGAGAGAGAGAGATTAGAACAAATTATGTAGTCTTGCCCAGACAACTGGTAAAATTTAAAATAGCTTATATTGGTTTTATGAAGAATAACAAAAAAAATAATTTCTTTTTTTGTATATGTTTAAAAATGTGCAAACAAAAATTATAAACTAAAATGACATCACCAGGTAATGCTATGTATTGCAAGTTTATTATAAACAATAATATATTTTGCAGACCTTTTAGATCAGCATTTAAAACTAATTAAATTTGAACACTTAGCTGTTAAAATTGATTTTTACAAAATTGAAATAAATACTCCTGACTAACCTGACAAACAGTGAAATCCCACTTTCTTACTGTAAAGGTTGCTAGATGCTGGAGAGCCTTCTATTCTAATAGTTTATTCCCTCAAATTGCTGGATTTTTTAATTGTATTAATAGATTTATGAAACCATTTTACATTCAATTCTTTTCTGAATAGAAATTAAAACAACATTAACAAAAATAGTTGTAGTTATATAATAATTTGATTCAATTAATAATTTAATGACTAAATGATGCCTAATTTAATTTATTTAAAAAATGTAATTTTGAATAAAAAACAAGACAAAAGGTATAGTTTAAAAATTATTTAAAAAAAAAAAAAGATTCCCAAGTAGTAAGTACACTTATATTAGGATAAATTTTTGAAAAATTACTGAACTGTAATAGTATACTGTTCAACCTAACAAATGTTGCGATCTTTCTATTGTTACTAATATAGTAAAGGATGGGTTATAAACATTACAGGGATGGTTTTAAATAAGGTAAAAATAATAGTTTTGTCCTGCTTCGCAGATTTTCAAATATCACAAGTGGTCTCAGTCCCTATCTACCATGATATTTGAGGGAATACTGTAATTATTTAACTTTATTATTTCTGTTTATTATTCAAATGCATTGTTTAAGTTCATTATTTAACTGCATTATGTAAGTACATTTTTTAAAATTCAATTATTTAACTATGTTATTTAAATACATTATTTACATCCATTATTTAACAACATTATTAAAGTTCATTATTTAACAACATTATTAAAGCGCATTATTTAACTATATTATTTTTGTTAACAATTCCTTTCAGATGGATTTGGCCACTTTTCTTATATCTCGCGCTCGGAATAACAACAAATTAGCAAATTACTTTTATTGGTAAGTCCTGCATATACTTATTTTTTCAGTTTCTGTAACAAAGCATCATTTTTAATATTTTTCATACAGTATATAGAGATTAGTTTCTCGTCCAGAATTCCTGCCTGTATTAAAAAAAAAGAAAGAAAAAAAATTTGTATGATGTATGTAGTAATAACAGAACAAAAATATGATATTCGAAAAATCACATTAAATAATGAAGTAGTTTTTTTACAAAGAAAATCAGTTTTAAGTGATTAAAAGTAATTAGTAGGTATTACAACATAAATCCCGCAAGTTTGAATTATTAAGTTATCTTCCTTTGTTTTTTTTAGATTGTTTTCAAAATTTTGTTATTTTAAAATAAAGCTACCTGATGATTTTATGTATTTTAGTTTTGTCATGAATATGTACATCATACAGAATTCTCTTTATTTTTGATTTTTAATATGGAGGAATTTTGGACAAGAACCAATGATTATAATAAAAAATATCAACAGAAAATAAATTGAGAAAAATTGTTGAATGCATTTTAAAAAATCAAATGTTTTGTTCAGATTTTTTTAATATTGTGATTGGTGTTCTCTGCTAATTAGTAGAAAATAGCTTTTTTTTTTAAACAAAAAAGCTAATTTCTATCAGCATTACTTCCATGTCTTTTTTTTATTTAATTAAAATTCTCAATAGTATTTAAAAATTAATTTATTAGATATGGTTGAGGTTGAAGGTAAAATATCAAAGAAAAAAACTTTCACATTTGCTTATTATTTTCCTTTCAATTATTACTCTTTTTATCTAAAACCTGATTGGAACTGGTTAAATATAAAAAAGCAAAAAATAGTGTGCTGTCTCCTCAAGCCATCTAGTATGTCACTCATCCTATTAATAGAAGGCTGCTTTTAATAACAAATAAAAAATAAAGGAACTCGTGTATAGAAATATCAATATAAACAAAAATAAATAGTGGCAGGCTGAAGTCCAGGATTGAAAAGGCCCTTCGACTCATTTATATACAAAGGCCCTTCGACTCATTTATATACAAAGGCCCTTCGACTCATTTATATACAAAGGCCCTTCGACTCATTTATATACAAAGGCAAGGAGAGGCAAACAATGGTGTAAACCTTCCTCTCTCTAGAAGTAACACTCCAGCCATGACCAAAGTCAACCAGGGTCAGTCATTAAACCTTGATGAAAAAGGTCCTATCTTCATAATTTGTAGCAACAAAAAATAAAAATAACAGGTTTAAATGCTCAGCCATGGTCTGTTGCTGAAAACAAGGTGCTGCTATTTTGTTACCATTATTCAAAGTTTGAAAAGTGGAGCAAAACATCAAATGAAATCCTGGCCAAGAAAATAAAAGAAGCCAACCTTCCTGAGGATGAAAAAAAATACACTAGATAGCATTGAAACAGTAATACTTGATGAAAACAGTAAATTAAATGTAGAAGTTGCAGGACCAACTCCTACATAACTTCTAAAATGATATATCATTAATGACAAATTTTTTGATTTTTTAGTATTTTAATCATTTTATACAGAATTAATTTTTAATATTTTGCAAGCCTTCTGTTTTGGTTGTACTCTTCTCATCCAATTTATTGAGGGGAGGCATAGCTATTAATTTATGGTAGCTTAAACCATTCACTAACTTTTGGCTTTGAATACTCGTCATCCTTATCTTTGCTTTGTCCATCTAAGTCTCAAATTTTGTGAACGTTTTATACTACAATAGTTTAATATAGAAACAAACAGCATTGTAACACCCTTGTAATTCTTAAAGTTTATGAGACTTTGAATATTCACTCCCAAAATTGATTTAAAAACAAATAAACACTAAAGTTTCAGAAGTGACTTGCTTATTTAAAAATGTGTGCAAGTCCTCCTCCAACACCCCTATCATGAAAAATACCAAAAATAAAAAAATGTTTGTGGTGTACATACCTGTGACAGAAAGAAAACATCATATTTCAAATATCAGGTAAATTTATGAAGTAGTTTTATTTAAAAAGAAAAAAAATGGCTAAACAACTATCAACTATCTTTTGACACCATTTTTGAACGACAAGGGAGATAATTCCAAATAATTCAAACTCTTGTTAGATTTTAGATGGCCATTCTTAACATGGAGTGGGAAGACATTGGAAAAACTTAAAATTCACTTAAAAATGATTTTCTTTATAAAATAAAACGACATGATCAATGTAAGTGATTTTCTTTCTGTTATGAGTATGTAAGATTTATTTTATTTTTATTTTTTTCATGGGGAAAGAGTTATGGACAAGTGCCAAAAAATGTTTAAAGCTGTTGTCATGAAGTTAATTATTGAAGAAAAAATGGTGTGCAAATATAAGTATGTTTTGTTATATTGCTTAATATTTGTAGGTATTTATCTGTGGAGGTTTCTGACCAAGCATCGACTGCCAAAGAAGGCGAGACAGAAAACAGCATGCACCTTTATGTAATGAAACGCTTTAGCCATGCGCTTATCAAGGTAACTGAGTTATCTTCTCTTTGCAGAACTCTTTCTTATTTTTTATAACAAAAGTGTTGTCAGATAACATGCACATTCAAATTTATTCTCATTTATTTACAGAGGATTTTCCCAAAATCAAAATCAAATTTATTGGCAAAAAATAGCAAAGTGCAACAAGCCATGTAAAAAAATGTGTATGTCTATACATCAGCTGAATATTTGTCGAACTTTCAACCTCAATATGAAAGGCATCATCACTACCTTTTATAGACAGGTTTATAAAGCAGTGATGCACAGAGAATGGTGCCTTTCTTCGAATGTGATGAAAGTGACTATGGCATATCATTTGCGGGGGTCCTGTGGAAACCATGATTTCATGTCGGGATGAAAAACTCCTCGAAAGATATATTTAAATTCTTGTTGATGATGTTTTACTCTATATTCTTGTCCCTACCGCTTATGCTTCCTTGTCGTCAGCTGATCAAGTGAGAGGTAATTATCCAAAGATTAACAGGCATGATGTATCCAGTGCTGTCGTGAACTGTTCAATCATATACAACTTGTTTTATGATGCAACAACCCAAACAGAAAAAAAAAAACTATCTTTACGGAGTTGGTTTTAAGAATTGATCACAAGACATATTGTAGTTGTCACACATGATATTAGATAATTGTTTAATCTTGTTGACTTCAAAAAGTGTCTGGCAATAAATAAGTAAAATAAATGATTCTTGTCCAAAATTCGCGCACATTAAAAAACAAAAATAAAGAAAAATCTGTACGTACCTGTGATAAAACAAAAATACCATATTCCAAAAATTACCTAAATTAATCAATTGGTTTTACTTTTATAAAGAAAATCATTTTAAAGTAATATCATAGGTATTACAATATAGATCTAGTAAGTATGAATTATTGTTGAATTTTTTTTTTTTTTTTTTTTTTTTTTTTTATTACATTTTCACCCCAAACAAGGCACATTGCCACTTTGGTGTAGGGGGCTACTATCAGGGGAAACATCTACTGGGGCACTATGTAGGGATTAGGGCAGCGAGATGTTGGTTCACGTTGCACTTGAACTTATGCATGTCAGTACAGTTGGGGAAGCAGTGACCTGGAATGGAATTCCAAAGTCTAGCAGTTCTGGGGAAGAAACTACTGGAGTAGAACGATCTTTTACATCTAGGGATCTCTACAGTGTGGGGGTGGGATTTTGCAGCTTGTCGGGTCTGTCGAGGGTGTTCACGTCGTGGGGGCACAAGTGCTTGCAGTTCTTCAGAGCATTCACCATTATAATACTTGTAGAACAGGCAGAGGGATGCAACGTTTCGACGATGGGACAGAGGCTGAAGTTTTGATGCCAGTTTAGGGCCTATCAGATTTGCGACTCTCTTTTGAACCCTGTCAAGGAGAGAGAGACTAGTAGCCGATGCACCGGCCCAAATATGACAGCAATACTCCATACATGGGCGAATAGTGGCCTTATAGAGGTACAGGATACTTTCGGGTGTTAGAAGTTTTCTAGCACGGTAGAGAGAGCCCACCTTCCTCGCAGCGGCCCTGGCAATGCCCTCGATGTAATTGTTCCAGCTCATGTTTCCTGTGAACGTTAGGCCAAGGAGCTTGAAAGACGTACTCTCAGCTAAAGAGTTGTTGGCCATTGCTATAGGTGGTAGAGAAGGTTTCCTGTAATTATTGAATGAAACCAGTTTTGTCTTGGTGGCATTGAACGTTACCATCCATTTTTGTCCCCATTCCACTACTGATTTGAGGTCATCCTCTAGTGTTTCTGCCATTACTTTAGATATATGTTCATTTGTTTTCCTGTCGTGCCTGCTATAGAGTGTGGTGTCATCAGCATATATACCCATCTCAGAGGCAATTTTATCGGGGAGGTCATTTATGAATATCAGGAACAGCAGAGGACCAAGGATAGATCCCTGGGGCACTCCGGCATTTATATTATATTGTTTAGACGTACGACCGTCGAGGACAACCTGGATTTTTCTCTTATCTAAGAAGGATTTAATTATGTTAAGTATTCTACCAGTGATACCGTAAGATCTAATCTTCCTGAGGAGACCCTCATGCCATACCCTGTCAAAAGCCTTAGATATATCTAGAGCTACCGCTCTGCCCTCTCCCGCTTTGTCCAGTGAATGGTATATGCGTTCAGAGATTACAGTGAGGATGTCTGCCGTGGAACGGGCTTGTCTAAATCCATATTGATGGTCGGTCAGAAGTTTAGCATCTGTAAGGTGCTGGACTAGAGCATGGTTAATTAAGGTCTCAAATATTTTGGCAAAAAGTGGGAGGAGGCTAATAGGGCGATAATTTAATGGGTCAGTTCTTTCGCCAGAATTCTTGAATACTGGTACCACAGAAGCAGTTTTCCAGCAGCTCGGAAAGCAAGATTCATTAAGGCATTTGTTGTAGAATTTGGAGAGAACTGGAGCTACTTCGGCTGAGCACTTTTTTAATAGCACAGCTGGGATGAGGTCGGGTCCACATGCTTTGGAAGTGTCAAGGTTTTTTATGATAGCATGCACCTGAGCAGGGGTGATTTCCAGATCGTCTAGCTTGGCGTCTGTCCGCATAGGAAAGTCAGGTAGGGGGTGGTTTAAAGGGTCCAGTGTAGAGTTGGAGGCAAACCGACTGGCAAGCATGTTAGCCTTCTCGGTTGCTGAGCAAAGAACCTCGTGATTGTTGGTTAGTGGGGGAAATTATCTCCATTGTTTCTAATTGACAGGTAAAACAGTCTATACATTAGCTGAACCTCATAAACTTTAAACCTCATAAAATTTGATTTTCTTATTTGCAACTAGAACTACTTGATCAATTCACATGATTTTTGGAATATGATATTTTTAGATTCATCATAGATATGTACATCATGCATGTTTTTTTATTTTCATTTTTTAATCTGTGGACAAGAATGAAATAAATATTGTATTACAACAAAGAAAAAAGACTGCGATGCATTTTGGAGAATGTATCTAAAAAATAACTTGTTGTGTAAATAATGGAATCCAATAAAAAGTTTTCCTAAAACTTTTGTCAACACCACAACCATGCTGGAGCCATTGTGTGTGTGTGTGTGTTGATATTTGCAACAACTGCTAATTCTTTTCAAAATGGTTCAATATTTGCATTTCTGTCGGTCTCTGTTTGATTTGTGACAGCTGTGAACTCATTACAAAGTCACTTATGTTGTATTTAATTGACATTTGATTCATTGCAACAATTTTTTAATATGTTTATTTTAATGTTGAAAGTGAAATTTTTTGAAAAGAATGTCATTCTAATTGAATTTTAATTCTAATTGAATTATATATTTTTATTTATAATTTTATTTTTTTAAAGCAAAAGGTGTGTTAAAAAAATTTGATTGGATGAATTAAGAATACAAAATAACAAATTCTGTTCTAATACAACATGACATCTTGGAAACGCACAATTGCAGTCTTAGTTTTTTGCAAACCAGTGCATTGTTTTTTCACTTTATTTTTTGTTTGCTCTTCATTTTCTTCACCATGATAATGCACCTGCTCATAATACCCTAAATATCCAGCAGTTTCTGATTGTACTGGAGTAGCCTCCCTATTGACCACAACTCAGATTTATTCGATTTGAAACTTTCAGATTTGCAGTTTTGTTTATTTTTTTTGTCAGTGTTGACACTGCAAAGAAGACATTTTATAGGATTCAAAGATAAAAGCAAAAGTTACTTGGATTCCTCAAATTTCCTATTTAACCCGACGGACACGAGTTCTGCTAATATATAGTGAAATTATATAAACATCAGAAAAGGCCTATGCAGATTAATCTACGTTTTGATGATCTTATTCATCTCATCAGGAGGTTAACAATAACTTAAAAAAAATTAAATGAAAAGCTAATGTACTTAAAGAAATTAAAAAATAAAAGAATAAAAATAATATATAATAAAAAGTAAAATTTATAGAAAAGATAAATAAAAGAAAATTATTTGCATAGATGACCTTCGACGAACTGAGGACAATTAAAACATATTGTGTCTTCCTCTCCGTCTAATGAATTTGCCAGACATACATACAAAACCCAATTTTATTCTTTCTTTCCCTTCTGACTTTCAGTAAATTATATATATATATATATACTAGCAATATTACCCAGCCTTGCTCAAGGGTTGCTTTGATGCTTTTTTTGCTTAGATTGATCTGTATCTTTGGTAATTCCAATATATTCTTTTTTTTTTGTAATCCTAAAATTATTTTAGTAAATTTTGGTTACATTGACACCTTACTGATCAATGTAGCTCCCCACATAGTGGATGCAACGTGCCAGCAATAATCCAATTTCTCTGATTTGTCCCCTTAGCAGCTATTCTTCCAGCTCAAAACCAACTACTTTGGCAAAGTTTTGGGGGCCATGATTTCTTTAACCATAATGCGAAAGAAATCACAAGATCAACAACTATCTATTCATTGCAAGAATTTATGTGTTTGTCACTGTATAGTTCTACGATTAGTCAACTTTGTTGAAAAATTCCTTATCTTATGTTGCCGGGCGTACTACTTGAGCTTGGTTGTCGAGGCCTATGTTTTTTTAAACTGACATATAAGAAACTTCTGAATCACATTTTTACTTAATATCTGTGTAGACTGTTTTGCAATTTCTTCAGGATTAGTTGCTTGTTCAATGGATGTTCAAAAACAGAAACATTTACTTTTGAAATGCTAAAAAACACGTAACTTTTCAAATTTTATAAAATTCTTTGCAATTAATGAAAAAAAATTAAGAAATTTACGTGCGGAGTTTGAACCTACAAACCACGTCATGCAAAAAAACAAAACAAAAAACATACTATCAACTTACCCATAGTAGAATTTCCACGGCCCGTTGTTCTATCATTGTTGCTAAATGATGACATAGAAAAAAATGCCTTTACTGATGATAGATAAATTAAAATAACAGTTTTCATTATCGATTATCGGTAATTATCGGGTGTATTCTGAGACAAAACTTAACTAAGATCACTCTCAGACGTATACACTAAAGTTCTGTAAATTTTAAAGAAAATCTGTTCAGCCATTTCGGAGTCTATTAGGAACTAACTCTCACACACACACAGACACAGTTGCATTTATATAATTGTAGAGATATACACATACACATATCAGGTGTATCTAAAAAATAAAGGAATTAAGTGTGTTGTGTGAGCTCTTGGCAAATTAGGAATAAACTGATACTTTTGTATATCCTTTATCTTCACCATGACAGTGCATCTGCTCACACAGTTTGGGAATCCAGAAGTTCTGGGACAAGAAAAATATAGCCATACAAAAAAAATTTCTTTATTCACCTGATTTTTTTCTGTGCGACTTTTTTCTTTTCTTCAAGCTCAAAGGTATCATCACTTGTTTTTGATTTATGTGGAGACCATCCAGATAAATACCATCCAGATAAATACCATCCAGTTAGCTGTGATGACAGAGCTGAAAGGTTTAAGGGGTTATGATATGGCTTTAATCTCCCATTTGAATATCAAAATATTTCAGATTTACAATAAAATTTCATCCACATTTATTAGGTACCTATTAAAAAATACTTCAAATTTCAATTTCTTCTTGAGAATTTTAGACATTTTCTAGAATCAAAATCATGTAATTGATTTTGATAAAAAAATGGAATATGTATTGTAGACATAAGGTTTAGTACATTCAATCTTTTTATGAACTGTTATCCTCATTTTCATTGCTGTTGTTGTTTCACCACATTTCGGCCAACTCGGCGGAATAGGAATGCTGAGTCAAGACTAATTGTATCACTGCCTTCCTTAGTTGTTGTCTCGCCACGTTTTGGCCAACTAATCGTCTGACCTGCTTGGGTAGGATCAAAACCACTATCTTCAGACAATGTTGACCTGGAAATGTGGTAAAATGAAGATGAGGATAACAGTCCACAGAAAGGATGAAGGCACAAGTTATGAAACTTCTTCTCAAAGAATTCCAAAAATAAAATAAAAAAATAAATAAAATAAAAAATTAACAATAAAGTTTAGTAGCATTATATTATGATTGAAATCTTTATTAAAGGAAATACCTTTCTGTTTTACTTTTCTCATATATTATAACAGTAATTTAAATAAAAAAAAAATCAATGAGATTGATAAGAGATGCCCAAAATGATTAATCCATAAAAAAAAACAAAAAAAAAACATGAATTTCAATTATAATGTATTAATTATATCGATTCAGTGTTGTCTGGGAGTCTTTCTATTTTCATATATATATTTATTTATTTTAAAAAACTTTTTTACCAAATTATTATGATTGCAACATAAAATTTTGAGAGTTAAATTTAATTCTAATGATATCATTTGGCCATTAAATCATTAATTGAACCAAATTTTTTTAGCCAATTGTTAATGTTGTTTAAATTACTATAAAATTATTGGGTATAAATAACTTTCAAAACTTTCACTAAATAACATTTTAAAGCCAAAAACGACTTTCTCTTCAACAGTTTAAATGCTTTCAAATACCAAAGCGTTACAGTCAGTCATTTGTTTTTGTTTTCAACTATTAACAACAAATTTAAATCGTTCATTTGTTTATGTAAAAAACAAAATTTTGTTTGCATTTAAAAAAATTAGACTTGATTCTTGTCTAGAATTCCACTGATATTAAAAAAAAAATAATAATAAAGAAAAATTTGTATGATGAAACGAAAATATCATATTCCAAAAATTATTTAAATTGATCAAGTAAATAAGAAAATCAAATTTTATCAGCTACAAAAAAGTATTTGTCTTGTCCGGCATTTTGAAAACAATCTTAAAAAAAACCCAAAACATAAAAAACAAAGTGAGATGACTCAATAATTCAATCTTGCAAGATTTATGCTGTAATTAATGCCTATGAATCAATCTTAATAAAAATGATTTTCTTAATAAAAATAAAACTACTTGATCAGTTTACATGATTTTTGGTATATGATATTTTCATTTCATCATAGGTACATATATTGTACACATATTTGTTATTTTTACATTTTAATATAAGGGGAATTTTGGACAAAAAACAATTATTTTTTAAATAGAATTTTTAATATTTCGTTTAGTGGTGCTATTGTATATTTTATTCAATAATTACTTGATTAATTGTAAAAAAGAAATAATACATTGTATGATTATCAAACTTATATTGATGCGAGAATAACAAGTGTTTCATAATTTTATTAACATAGGGATTATATTTTCACCTGTTTCACAGCAGTGTTAATTTTCTATTGATTTTAATTTTATAGAAAAATCATGGATTTGTACAGGTATTTGATTTCATGCATTTTGGTAATAAAATCCTTGTGGATGAAAAGATATTTCTTAAAATATTTTTAATTAAAAATTTTATTTTGGAAGATGCATGTTGGGGAAAAAACAATAATAACTTGATACAAACAAGTAAGCATTTTTTTTTTTTTAGAAAATACTTGTAATATGGACCCTAACTTGATAGTTGTCACCAGTTTTAGATCAGTGCATGCTGTAGGACCTCCAGAATGTGCTCGATAGTATTATATGAGTGCGGGTGTCTAACTTTTCATATATCTACACCGACCACCCACAACAGAACAAAATGTAATTGAGCCCCCCCCTCCCAGTTCTTTTCCCCTCTACATCAGTACCACTCTTTACCTCCTTACCCTCACCTTTAGAATTTAGTTTATTTTTTATTATATTAAAAAACAAAACTAAAATATATATGATGTATGTACCCCTGATGGAACAAACATTTAAATCGTTTTTCTTTATAAAAAATAAAAGTATTTGATCAATTTACATGATTTTTGGAGTATGATATTCTCATTCCATCACGCATATGTACACCATAAAGATTTTTCTGCAGTTTTGTTGTTCATGTAAGAGGAATTCTGAACAACCACCTGTTTTTTCATCTTTTACACACATTCTGTGTTCTAAAATTTATTTTCCTTTATTTTTTTCTCGATTTTTAATAAAAAATTTGTTTCACCATTAACTACTATCAGCTATAAAAAAATTTGTTTCACCATTAACTATTATCAGCTATAAAAAAATTTGTTTCACCATTAACTATTATCAGCTATAAAAAAATTTGTTTCACCATTAACTATTATCAGCTATAAACTTCCTACGTTAAAAACCGTTATTTTCTTGTTTTCATGCTTTCATTCTTAGCGCTTACCTCCTCTGCGTGTTTTTGGGGTCAATAAGTACATTCCTATCGGTCACTGTATTTTTATAAAGATTTGAGTATTCTCCATAATTTATCATTAGTTTTGTTGACTGAAGATGGAGTTATGAGGTGATTCCTTGATAAGTTCATGTAATTTTTGGAATATATTTTCATTTCATTATAGGTATGTACATCATACACATATTCATTATTTTACTTTTTAATCTTGCTGGAATTTTGGACGAGAACCAATTATCATATAAATATGAATGACTAATTGAATTTTCACTGCATAGTATGTCTCCATGCTTTAATTAACCATAATCTGTTTTAATTCCTCTCAAACTGCTACACAACTATTTTAACATAAAGTAGAAGGACACCCATCCTAAGACACAGGTCCTTGGTATGACCTTAAAAACACCCAGTGGTGAGGCCCCAGTTAAGGACTGTGGGGAATGCGGATTTGCATCATAGGTTACCATTGTTTCCAGGTCCACTTTGGCCCGGAGTGATAAAACCTTTTCGACCATCTAGTGTAATCAATTCAGCCTGTACTAGCTTGCTAACCAAAACTTCACCAAACATTGATGTTATTGTTTTTTCCTTTCTCTTTGCAAAACTCAATCATATTCTGCAAAAAAAAAAAAAACAGAACTAAAAAAAACATTTTTCTTTTACAAAACAATCCAACCAAACACCAATAATAAATATTTGAAGATATAAAGAACATGAAGCATAAAAACTTTTCCCAAATTATTGAATTCGGCAATAAAAACAACAAAAATTGTTGATTGCCATTAAACAAAAGCAACCGACCAAGGTTGACCGGCTTATACATGCAGCTGGGAACTGCTTGTGAATTTGACATTTCCTGCAAATTTTCTTTCTTTGGAGGAAGTCATGATAGCTCACCGAGGGGTAATACCGCACCAGATAACCAATCAAAACAGATTCTTTGAGTTAATTAAGGAATGAAGTTGCTCAATAGTTTTGCACCCATTTTATGTCCATTTAGAAAGATTAAAATGAAGATATGTTCCTCAACCTTATGTCCAGAATTCTTATTTCAATTTTGATCCATTCCATGATTTTGATTTTAGAAGAATGTCGGACCTTAGCTTAAAGGATTTCTTTAGAAGAAATTAAAATTCATGAAATCTTAATTGGTATTTAATAATTATGGATAAAATTTAATGCAAATCTGAAATATTTGAATTTTCCAATGCGATGCTGTGTACATATTATGCAGTTCTAACAACCCTTTAAAATATTCCAACCAAAATGAAATTGCTTGATGGTTAAAATTTCATAAAAATCCGAGGTATTTGAATTTTTACAAAGAACTTCCAGAATCCTCTACCTCTTTTACAGATTAAACTAAATATAGCCTACATTACTCACCCTTATACCTAACAGATATGTTCTAAAAATCATAATGATATATATCTTTTATTAGTTTAGAAGTTTACTTCACACACACACACACACCATAACATGGTTTTGTTCAAGTCCAATGTCAGCAAATATTGAGCCATTTTTTTATGTTTTCAGTTTTGTCAATTTCATCCATTGTTTTCAATCATCTCATACAAATGTTACATCACCTAACTGATAATCCCATTAGTGCTTATCATTGAGTGGTTTTTGGTTTTCATAAATGGTGATTAAAAAAAGGTGAAAGTATATATTTTCAAAGCATGTTTTTTCTGAACTTTTTATTAAAAAACTGACAGAATTATTTAAAAAATAATGCTCCCTGATGAATATTTTGGTATTTTGAATATTTCAATTCAATATTTCTCAACTTGTGGTGATTTTGCTTATAATTTGATTTGCAATCATTTTTATTTATTGTCTCTTATTATTTTGATCAATAATTTCGGTTCTACGTTTAATCAAAAAAGATATTTTTTTCAATTATACATTCATATGTATAATTGAAAAAAATATCTTTTTTGATTAAACGTAGAACCGAAATTATTGATCAAAATAATAAGAGACAATAAATAATATTCTATCTCCAGTTGCATACCTCTCAAAAGGGAAGGTTAATGCCTGGGAGGATGGTCTCATAAAAACAGAAAAAATATTATGTTACACATTCCTGAATAAAGCATTGAAAGATAATAGTATAGTTTCTGCTTCAGGCAGAAAGATATCGAATTTTTATTAGTAATATATATATATATATATATATATTGGGACACTACAACCTTTATTATGTACTATTTGAGTATCCATGGTTTGTCTCCCTTAAATTAAATCTGCTTTTTATATCCCATTTCGCCTCTCATCATTTTCCCTGTTTATTCCATTGTACCCCTACAAGACCTGCACTCCTTTTTTATGTAGCATTATCTAAACATCTAATTCTATTTTTTAATTTTATTTCTTATTTATTTCCACTGGAAAAAGAACTTTGTATGTGTGCGTGAGTTCATTTTCTATGAACTCAAAATTGACTGAGCCGATTTTTATGAAATTTTACATGAAGGTATGCTATGTGCCTGGCAATGTTCTTAGATAGGATTTGTATCAGAATGTCTTTGATAAGGATCGATAATTGAAATAATTTGATGAAAGAAAGAACAGGCAATTTTGACCAAAGTTTAACACCTTACACAACCTAACACCACCAGTGCATCTGAGAAGTTTTATTGTCAAACAAGCCAAAAGGCTCAACATATAAAATCAACAGTAGGTTCTTTAATATGACAAGAATCAATTCAAAATGAATGTTTCTGTTTAAAGCAGAATTGCACCATGATACTTGACCTTTTCATTTTAACCTTAAATAGTTTTTATTTATTTATTTTTTATTATATTTTCACCCCAAACAAGGCATAGTGTCACAGTGCCACTTTGATGTAGGGAGTTACTATCAGGGACTTGAGTTGCAGGGATATGTAGGGAGTTGAACAGCAAGATGTTCACATTACACTTGATCTTATGCGTGTCAGTACAATTGAGGTAGCAGAAAACTGGAAGGGAATTCCAAAGTCTAGCAGAAACTATTAGACTAGAAGGCTTTCTTACATCTAGGAATTTCTACTGTGTAAGGGTGGGACTTTGCTGCTTGTTGGGCTTATTTACGTTGAGAGCTAGTAGTTCGTCAGAGCATCCACCATTAAATACTTGTAAAACAGGCAGAGGGATGCCACATTTTGTTGATGAGACAGAGGTTGAGGTTTAGATGACAGTTCAGGACTTATCATGTTGGGCACTCTCGTTTGAACCTTGTACAGGAGTGATAGACTAGTAGTAGATGTACCAGCCTAAATATGACAACAATACTACATACATGGTGGCCTTGTAGAGGTACAGGATACTTTTAGGTGTAAGTAATTTTCTAATACGGTAGAGAGAGCCCACCTTCCTTGCAGCAGTCTTGTCAATGCTCTCGATGTATCTGTTCCAACTCATGTTCCCTGTGAACGTTAAGCCGAGGAATTTGAAAGAAGAACTTTCAGGTGATAATGTATCTTTAGCCATAGATATTAGTGGCTGAGAAGGTTTCTTATAATTATTGAAGAAAACAAGCTTAGTCTTGGCAGCATTGAATATGACCATCCATTTTTGTCCCCATTCCATTACAGATTGGAAGTCTTCTGTTTTTGCCATTTCCTTAGATATGTGTTCATTCGTTTTCCCTTTGTGTCTGTTATAGAGCGTGGTGTTGTTAGCAAATATACCCATCTCAGACAATTTTATTAGGGAGTTATTTATGAATATTAGGAATAATAAAGGTCTTTCACAAGAATTCTTGTAAACTGGTACCACAGAAGTAGTTTTCCAGCAGCCAGGAAAGCAAGATTTGTTAAAGCATTTGTTGAAAAGTTTAGAGAGGACTGGAGCAACCCCAACAGAGCAATTTTTAATAGTACAGCCAGAATGAGATTGGGTCTACATACTTTTGAGGTGTCTAACTTTTTTATGATATCATGCACCTGAGAAGGGGTGATTTTCAGATCATCTAGTGTGGTGTCAATCCATAAAGGAAAATCAGGGAGAGAGTGGTTTGTTGGGTCCAATGTAGAGTTTGAAGCAAAGCGATTCGCTAGCATGTTAGCCTTCTTGGTTTCTGTGCAAACAACCTCATGATTGTTGGATAGTGGAGGAATTGTTGATTGCCCATTCATTATTTACTACACTGTTGTAGATTTTCCAGAAATCACAAGTTCCTAATTTCTGTGCTTCGATGCGTTTTCTGGTGGTTTCGGTGTATTCTCTCTTTGCTGTCGCTATTTCTTTCTTACAATTACTTCTAGCTTCAACAAACTTTTGTCTGTTTGTACTGAACTTATGGCGGATATATCTGCAGTATGCATGTTGCATTTGAGCAATGGCAGCTGCACAAGTAGAAGTAAACCATTGGGGAGAGTGAGGTTTGCTATAGAACTTCCGTGTGGGAACATGCGCTTCAATTGCTGCTTTAAACCATTCAGTGGTCTCATTTGCATACTGTTCAGCAGGAAGAGAAAAGATATTTCTATGCTTCAACCAGAACTTGCTCCCATACTTACAAAACTATTTAAGCACTGCCTTAAGGAGAAGTGCTTTCCGACTCCCTGGAAGACCTCATCAGTTTGCCCTGTATACTATAGCTACGGTATAACTGGAAATGTTTTCTCAATCATTAAATCATTTCTCTCCGATAGGCTCATAAGAGTAGTGGTAGATGGACAAAAATCGGAGGCCTGCAATATAAATGCTGGAGTCTCTCAGGGGTCAATCCTGCCCCCAACTCTCTTCCTGATCTACATCAATAACCTCCCTAAACACATACTTAAATCATTCGTTGACATCTATGCTGATGACACGACCATCTACGGCAACACATCAAAGGTTGTAAATGACAAAGTTCTCTCTGATTCTCTCTCCTCTGATCTCGAGCGCGTGGTTCAGTGGGGGAAGATGTGACTGGTTACCTTTAATGCATCCAAAACCAAACTCCTATCCTTACATCATCAACGCTCTGATCCCCATCTGGCATCAATTGTGATGGATGGCTCTCGTCTGAGTGAGGCCCCGTGTTTTGACAAGCTTCTGGGTTTGACCTTTACTCCTGATCTGAAATGGAACACGTACATCAAGTCTGTTGCCAAGGTCGCTGGAAAGATGGTGGGATCCTTCTACCGCTCCAGAAGATATCTCACTACTGATGTAATTCTCTATCTATATAAAAGCCAAGTACGTCCAAGGATGGAATACTGTTGCCATATCTGGGCAGGAGCTGCTAAAAACAGCCTATCCTGCCTTGACAGAGTACAAAATAGACTTCGTGGCTTAGTGGGGGATGCCCTTTTCTCTACCCTGCAACCTCTCTCCCACAGAAGAGACGTTGCGAGCCTATCCTTGTTTTATCGTTATTTCCATGGCAGGTGCTCGTCTGAACTCCAATCTCTGGTCCCCCCTCGCCAATCTTTCACGAAAAACACCCGTCTAGCTGAATCCACTTTGAAAAATTTCCCCCACTCTATATCTGTGCCTAAATCAAAACGCGGATTCCATGAACAAAGCTTCTTTCTTAGAACTGCACGCCTGTGGAACTCTGTTCCGTCTGCCTGCTTCCCACCGGACTACAACTTGGATGTCTTCAAGTCCAATGTTAACAAATTCCTAATGAACCGCCCCCTTAAGTAAACACTTCATCAAATCTCCACACTAACGTAATGTACTTGCAATAACCCTTATCCCTAAGTGGCTTCCGGGCCTTGATAAGTGGTGATCACTGTGTAAAAAAAAAAAAGAAAAAAAAAATGAGGGGCATGTCTAATGAGATCCTTGATGGCTTCTCAATCAGCCTTCTTATAATACCTTGTCATTTTGAGTAATGGCTCTTCAGTTTTAGATTGAGAATTTAGGGCAATTTCTACCATTATCACAGCATGATCAGCATTCCTGAATGGACTATGGGCATTCATTACACAATCATCGGGAACTGTGGTCAGAAATAGATCTAGACGTGAGGCTTGTTGATCTTGCTGGTCTGGAAAACGTGTCAGAAATATAACCGTCTGTAATAGGAAATGAGATATAGAGAAGCTATGTGTTATGCTACCAGCTGCATCTGTATAAGTAGAGAAACGAAGTCAATTACTGTGGTGGACATTAAAGTCACCAAATACCTGTACTTGCATGCTGTATCTATGCTGTCAGAGACTTGGTTGATTAGATTACAGTCCTCGGTTGAGGGAGGGCGATAAATGAAATATAAGTAGCTAACGCTATGTTCAATTCAATGTAAATTCAAGCCATTATCACTGCATGAGCAGTAAGGCCAGGCATATAAAATCAATAGTAGTCTCTTTGATATGACAGGAGTGCATTCGAAATGAATGTTTCTGATTAGAGCACAATTGAAGTATGATACTTGACTTGCGTTTTAAACTTTAATTCAAGCCATAATTTTATAAAATCAACAGTAGATTCTCTACAGTGCAATGTAGATTACAATGTATTGTGGAATAAATCAGTACAGGGAGGCATGTGAAGCTTCCTCTTGTTGCATCGCCGTAGGCCCCCTGACTAGAGTAGGCAATCAATCAATTTGATTGAAAAATAGGCGATTTCATCAATTTTCATGACAAAAAAAGATATGAGAGTGTGAAAGATTTGTTGATTGTCATTCAATTCCAGGCAACGTTGGGTCACCCTGCTAGTTTTTTTTATTTTAATGGCCCTATCATCACTATCATTAGTATTATTATTATTTTATTATTCTTATTACTATTACTACTCCTTATTTTTGTATTAATATTATTATTGCTATTATGATTATTACTATATTATTGCTATCATTGTTGTTGTTTATATTCCTGACAATATATTGCTTTGAATTTTTTATGCTTTTACCTTCATTTCCAACCATATCTTCTGCCTTTACTAGACTATAGCTCACCTGTACCTTACCTGTCCGATTATCACGTTATCATATAACACCATTTTAATACTATTCATGAACCCATTTCGCTGCTGATCTGCAAATTTTATTTTTTTGTTTCACGTTATTTTTTACTTTTACCGTCTATCTTTTATTCTTTGTTTAAATTGTATGACTCAGCATATTTCACTTTCATTAGACCCTAATTAATTAATTAATTCCCATAACATATAACACTTACTCCCAAAAGCGCATTCCATGTCTCTACTGCCCAATCCTGTTAAAGTCCCACTCTAGTATATTTCAATTGCCATAATTATCTAATAATCCCCTGGATAACCCTCTCTCTCCCCCCCTTTAATGTATACAAAATCCCCTAATATGCCTATACAAAATCCCCTAATATGCCTATACAAAATCCCCTAATATGTCTATACAAAATCCCCTAATATGTCTATACAAAATCCCCTAATATGTCTATACAAAATCCCCTAATATGCCTATACAAAATCCCCTAATATGCCTATACAAAATCCCCTAATATGCCTATACAAAATCCCCTAATATGCCTATACAAAATCCCCTAATATGTCTATACAAAATCCCCTAATATGCCTATACAAAATCCCCTAATATGCCTATACAAAATCCCCTAATATGCCTATACAAAATCCCCTAATATGCCTATTGCTAGACATTGCATCCATATTTTGTTACCTAGTACTCCCCCCCCCTCTTCTGATGAGACGCATTAAACTTCGAAATGGCTGGCATAAAGAGCTCTCATAACTCCTACACACTATATTGTATACCCTTGTTTCGAATTGATCAATATGTACCAGGGTGTATTTTTCTATTATCAATATATTTTCCTCTTGTATTGTTTCATTTATCAAGCATTGTTAAAAATAACAGAACTGCTGTTTGATTTTATCTTTTTTATTTTTTGAATATTTATGATTTTTTTGTGTAAAAATAAAAAAAACATTAATACAAGTTCCATATCTATCACTGACGTTTTTGATTCTTTATCAAATTATCATTAGGTGAAATCAGCAAATGAACAAGAAAGCTCCACGCATGCAGCACTATTACCATATCTAGGCAGGCTTATCCTGCCTTGACAGAATTTGTAGCTTAGTAGGAGATGCCCTTTTCTTCTTTGCAACCTCTTTTCCACAGAAGAAACATTGGTTCCTGTCTCTGCTTTATTGTTGTTTCCATGGCAAGTGTTCGTCTGACCTCCAATCTACGGTCCCTCCTGCAAAACTTTCACAAAAAACACTCGTCTAGCTGAAACCACTGTCAATAATTTTCCCCACTCTTTATCTCTGCGTAGACCAAAGCGTAGATTCCATGAACAAAACTTCTTTCTTAAAACTGCGCACCTGTGGAACTCTCTTCTGTTTGCCTGTTTTCCGGCTGACTGCAATTTGGTAGTCTTCAAGTCCACCGTAAACAAATTCTTGATGAACTGACCCCTTAAGTAATCCAATTTACTAAATTTCCACTACTAACGATTACTACGATATTATGTCATTGACTGCTGTACACTCAATAACCCTTATCCTTGAGTGACATCCGGGCCTTCATAAGTGGTGACTCTTATGTAAAAAACAAAACAAAAAAAAGTTGGAGAAAAAGAAGAGAATCTCAAAAGCAGTTTTGAAGAGAATGTTTGTAGATGTGAAGAGCTCGTCCTCAAGCTGGTCCATTTAACAAAAGAAAAATGGATTCTCACTAACATCGAGCATCGATTAAAAAAAAAATCTTACTAAAACTCATCCAAGTAAATAATCTGTAGGAGCCTTTTGTTGTATATTTTGCACTCTCCCTTCCTTTCAGAATCGGGCATAGCCTTTAGGTTGAGGAATGCACAATGATTTACGATTGTTTTACAACCAACCACTCGTGTTCCTCTTATTTCAGTAAATGTTTTGCAAACTTAATTTATCTGATAAAATATTCAAACTAAATTCTTTGAAATATGTGAATGAAATGTTAATGTCATTTATCATTGCAGGGTGGTAATGAATGTCGTCTACGCCGTTCCATGTTAGCACGGCAATCTGTATTTATTGAAGGTCTTGTTAGTCTTGTCAAAATGGTGGCACGTGAAGGTGGAAATCGCAAGAAAAAGGTTTGTAATAAACCCATTTTTTTCTTTAAAAATGTTTATTTAGTTTTTTAAACATTTTTCATTCTGCATTTATTGTAGGAAATCTTTTTTGTAAAACTCACTCTGTATTTCCATCTCCATTTTTTTTTCAAACTATACAGTTTGAAAAAAAATGGACACAAAAGGTTGCAATGTGGCTCAAATGATTGCATGTTTTGTGGAATGTTTTGTTATGGGTTAAAATAGTTGTTAAGGGGTCAAAATTGAAAGAATTAGAACTTATCAATCATAAGTCAATTCAAACTGGTCTTCTATGCATGCACAAATTTATATATATATATATATATATACATTTGTACGTTAATGTTAGTTTATTTTTAGCTATTTATTAGCCAACTTCTGGTAACTCACCTGGAAACATGTCAGACTGGACACTTTGAATTTTTGCTTTCAGTTTTGGTTTTGATTCTAGCTGATAGATATGACTCAAATCATATTTTTTTTTTCTTTTGAAATCAAATTTTTATTCAGCGTTTCACGTGGTAAAAATAAATGTTTTTTACTTAGCTAAAGCATAATCTAAGTAAAAATTAGTTTGTAGTGACTCATGATGAAATCCATGTCAATCCATGTCACTAAATAATTTATGTGATTAAAATAGGAATTAAACTGATAGTTAACAATTTTTGTCATTTCTATGGAAAAAGTAATAGGAGATAACTCGATTTGTGAGGTTTATTTGAATTTGAAAATCTTAACAAAAAAATACTTGTTTATTTTCAATACAAATTTAGTTTGTGTTGAAAATTTAGTCATGCAAATAATTAATAGTGAGAAAAATAAGAAAAATGATGAGTCCAGAGTTTAAATGGTTTCTTAAAAAATTTGAATAAAATTTGTGTGCTGGCGATAATACATACATGGTGATTGCCATTTCTTGACAAAAGAAAACCATCTTTCCCTTTCTTTTATGTTTGTTATTCTTTTTATATTTACATTTTTTTCATATACATACATATAAATACACACACACACATACATATAAACACACACATATTCACATATAAAAAAGTATAAAAACATGTTACTTTGTAATACAAAACTAATTTTTACTCAGTAATGTTCTTCAGTTGACATTTAGAATTCTTGACAGTATCTGTTTTGTAGCGCAAAATCAATCACTTAATTGATATATCAATCAGTGAATCTATTATGCCTTAACTCATCAGAAGAAATAGCAAAAATCAATCCATCAAAAAAAAAAAAAAAAAAATATATATATATTTATTTATTTCCCCAAAACCTCTGGCCTTGATGGAGGTAAGACTAAAACTTGCTGCTATGGTTTCAAATGATCTGAAATAACAGAAGGGGAGACTTGATTCCAAATATTTCTCATATGTTATATCTCCCCTCTTTTGGAAACAGGGTACGATTATGAATATATATACAGTATCAAATAATCTTTATACATTGTAAAATTTATTTGATGTATGAAAACCAAAGAGAGGAGAAATAACATATGAGAAATATTTAGAATTGAGTTTCCCCTTGCTGTTATTTCAGATCATTTGAAACCATATCAGCAAGTTTTAGTCTTCCCTTCATCAAGGCCAGAGGTTTTGAGGAAATGTCAGGTATTTTGTAATTCATATGCAAAACTAGGAAAACAAATGACTATTATTGAAATATTGGTAAAGGTGCAGTATCTTTCCACCCACAAAACATCCTTTAAAATTAGCACTATTACAGCTTTTCGATGGTGCTGAAAATGAAAATAACTCTTAAAATTCCAGGAAACGAGTAGTTTCCAAGATATGAAGAAATTATAGTTTTAAAAAGTGGGGGATCATTTTTCTATATTAATTTAACGTAAAATGGATATCCACTTTATAGCCATCTTTTTTGAGGGTAAGGGAGGCGTCTGTTATTTTTTTTTTAAGAGTGGTGTTTATTTGGTAATAGTGGCCTGGTAGATCAATAGAAAAACCTACCTTAAAAAAACTTGTTTTCCATAGGTTTCAGGTGTGCTGAAAACGAATATTATATTTAAATTTTCCACAAATAAGTATTTTTCCAGGTGTTGAGCAATGTAATTCTTTATGTTATAAGTGGTGGCTATTGTATACACAAGTGCGCACATACTTTTACTTAATACCTGGAAAAATAGTTACTTGCGAAAAATTTACGCACCTGAAAACTATAGAAAGTAAGTTTTTTAAGGTATGTTTTGTCTTAGTCTACCAAGCCAGAATAAATATCACAGCTAAAAAAAATAAGACCCCTCCCCCAAAGTGGCCAAAAAGTGGGTGTTCATTTTATGTTTAATTAATACAGAAAAGTGATTCCCATACTTTTTGAAACTATAACTTCTTCATTTCTTGGAAACTACTTATTTCCTGGAATTTTAAACGTTATTTTCATTTTCAGCACCCTCGAAAACGTTTAATTGTAATAATTTTAAAGGATTTTTGAGAGTGCAAAGATACTGTGCCTTTACCAAAACATTGTATGGCTGTAAAAAAGTGCCAAAAATAAGCTCTGGATGATAGATGATCCCCTTAATGTGCGACCTTAAGGGCAAATATCACATAGTTCCACTACACAATTCAAGTCATTAGCTTTCCAACGATCCTTCATTTGTTAAATTCTGATCATTAGTCGCTGAGATTTCGAACTTATAAAATTACCAAAAAAGGTAGTATATATATATATATATATATATATATATATATATATATATATATATATATATATATATATATATATATATACTCGTAGCCAAATTGACTATTTAAATGCTCATATCTTTGTTTCTATGGGATGGAATAAGAAACAATGAGATGGAGTTTCATTTTATATTAATAAACAAACTTTATTTATCATTTTCGTTATTAGTAGATGCGTACAAGAGAGAAATAGGTTAGTAGCTGAAGTGTTCTTGTGTAAAGATAGAATTAATATATTGCCGGCTTGTTGAGGAGAGAACAGCTCAGTCCACACGTGTTTATAGCTAGTAGTCGCCAAGATGAAGAAAGCTGGTTACAGGAGAAAGAAAAGAAAAGGTATTCAGCGTGTTCGCATGTTGTCATCGGTGTGTGTCGGTGTATGTTCTTTAGCATGATAAAGAATGTTCGTTTTTATACCGCACGTGGAAACAAATGGGAGTTTGTAGTACTCACGTTCTAATGCTAATGTCTGCTGCCAGCTGAAGCCAGTGAGAGAGAGAGAGAGAGAGAGAGGGTTTGTGATTTCGCCTTTTATGTACTCAGTCACGTGATTGAGAGCTGGCTTGTGATTGGACAAACCAGGAGAAAATGGATTTCAAATCTCAAATCATGAGAATTAGGTCCTACCTGTGATTGTAGCGAGTGTCGGCTGCTACAAACTACATGAAAATTTGCAGGCTTTTTTTTTTCTATTGTTAAAATTTTATGACATTTGGTAAAAAAGAACCTATATTTTCAAACCAATAAAATATGCCCAAATTTGTCTGCATTTGTATGTATAGTGTCCTGGCAAGCCAGCTTTAGTTTTGCTGCTTTAGGATGAATTTTGCTTTGTTTTTTTTTTTTTTTTGATTGTCTCCCCTGTGGTTTTGGCAGGCCACTAATATATATATATAATTGAACATTTAGGAGTTAAAATCAATTTTGCATTATGTAGTAACACAAGTACAAATGTTTTTATACTTTTTTCATCTTGTGCCATACAAACAAAAAAATTATGATTAAAAATAAAGTCATTCGAGATTTTAATCAATGAGTATTCAAACAAAGTAAAGTCTTGTAGTAAATCATAAGAATAATTTATTAAAAAAAAATGAAGTATTTATAAAAAATATTTCTTTTACAAGCTTTTTTGTAGATAATTTCTAAACTTGTCATCTCAATAAAAACAAATATTAACAACTTAAACGTTTAACACTTCTGGCATTGGAATCATAAAAATTTGTTGGTGCAACTCCATTGTTCAACATAATTAACAAAAAAAAAGTACAGAAAAATATTTATGATATACGTATCAGTCATGGATGGTGCAACAAGTCAAGAGGGTTGTAGTTTCATATGACATTGTAAACATCTTCGCTCCTGCTGCTTCTTTATATTTTCAAATTGGTGCTTCTATGGACAACTTTGTAGAAAATTTCCATTTAATGTTTTCTTGGGATATAGATACGGCATTCTTGTTGATGATTGAAACAGAACAGAAAAAACAAGTAGAGGGGAAAAATATTGATCCTTTTTCAACCTAAAACGTTTTTTTTTTTTTTTTTTTTTTTTTTTTGTAGAAAATTTTAGATGCAATATATTCTGGTGATATAAAATAGAACCCTACAATAATAATATTAATCTGTTCTGAGGTTGGGATTGTAAGATGAAATCGCTGTATGGCGGGGCCTAAGCAAAATTTTATACAGTACATATTAAAAATTAGTAACAAAATACAGTACAGTATATAATACACATGTATATAATCAAATAACATTATAAATAACACCGTAAAGTGGGGAAAATACTGTAACCAGAAGCGGGAAAAACATTGTATTCCACATTGTAACCTGAAAAAACGTATCTTGTTAATAGATAAAACAGAACAGAAAAAACAAGTAGAGAGGAAAATATTGATCCTTTTTTCAAAATCTAAAACTTCTTTCTTGTTTTAAAAAATAATTTGCTTTAATTAAAAAGAACAATAACATAAATGAGTTGTGTGCCTGACAATGCTATGACGGGTCAAAGTCTTAGCTGTGTCATACTTATGAAGTATTACTAAAATTCATGCCATGAAAACATTGATAACGCAAAAACTTTTTATCTGATGAGACAGAAATTGTTATTGTTATTGAAGAACATGAGATCCACACATTAGACTTAGAAAAATCGGAAGTCAAAATTTTGACAAAATCTCCACTTTGATTGAACTTTTCAAAAAGATATAAGACTTTATCAGCTAGAATATGGGTCGAGTAGTGAGTCTCTAATGAACAATATTGAAGTTGATACTAAAAGTGTGACTAACCTTGAACTTTGTCTCAGATATTAAATTGGTTATAAGTTAGACTATAATAAAAATATTCACCAAGTTTGGTGACAATTGGTCAAGCAATGTGCAAGCAAAGAAACTCGACCAAAAACATATCCTCCCCCTTGGTAGAAGTAATAAATAAAATATATGTTTGTCTTTTATTTTGTTATGAATTAACTTTAATTCTGTTTTGATTGTTTTGAAGATTGAAAAATTACAGAGTTTACTGCGAGATCCTCTTGACGCATTCAAATTCAATTTTGCTGATTTTGAACCCCTGCCATTGCCCTTGGATCCTGAGGTGACAGTCCGAGCAATCATACCTGAGAGAGCTACATTGTTTAAGGTTAGTCTATTTAAAGGAATTCGTTTTCCTTTTGAAATAATTCATGTACCCATCTGTTTTCTTTTTTCTTCAGCAGAACATTTTTATTTGAATTCAGATCTTTCTTGATTATTATATTCATTTGAAAAATTTTCAGGTAAACATACCTAATCATATAGAATAATTAAAAATCTTTTTTAATTAAAAACACTATTGTAAACTATATATACATGCAAAACAATATTTTTCTAAACAAGTATTAACAATTATTTTTATACTTATAGACAATAGTGTTTCATGCTTACAGTCATCATTAAAGAAAATGACTGCCAGTTGGGAATGTCACTCGAATGAAGTACATGTGTATGTTACTAAACTATATTGCAAGAAAACATTAAATGTAAATTTTTTTACAAAGACACAAAGTCAACCATGACTCTGTAGGTTAGCCTTCGACCTCTAGTTAACACCTTATATGGCCAAACATCACAAGTGTATTTGAAAAGATACAGCACAAACAGAAAGGCCCGGCATATAAAATCAACAGTAGGTTCTTTGATATGACAGAGGCACATTTGAAAGTGAATGTTTTTGTTACAAGCACAATTATACCATGATACTTGACTTTTGTATTTTAGACTTTAATTAATTAAATTCAATTATTAAAACAATTTAATAAAATCAACCGTAGGTTCTCTACAATACAATGTAGACTAGAATGTAATGTGGACTAAGTCACTTTGGGGAGACGTATGAAGCTTCCTCCTGGTGCACCATGGTGGATCCTCAACTAGAGAAGGTAATCAATTGATTCGATTGAAAAATAGGCGATTTCACTGATTTTGATGACAATAAAATATGAAAGTGTGAAACATTCATTGATCCTCATTCAATCTAGGGCAACATCGGGTTTCTCTGCTGGTATATATATATATATATATATATATATATATATATATATAGGACGTTGTCCGGACATACAATACGCTTAAACGTGATATTTTAATTTATGTAGATGGCGTATGTATTATAGAATCAATGCTCTATTGATTATTATATCTTTGCCTGATGGACTAATTCACAAAAGAAATAAAAAATATGATGATAAGATCGTTCATCAAATTCCGTCTGTGTTTGTTTATAATATCATGTCAGCTGATATTTGGGCTTGATGATGAATGCCTTGGAAAAGTCACTTTTGATTAATGTTTAGTTTTAAAATATGCAAATGAAGAAATGATTTGCAGCGATTTTAAATGGTACCTCTTCTTTTATCATAAATTGAACTCATTAATAAGAAAAAATTCAAATAAAATGGTGAAGTGCACCTGGGATTGAACAGGGGATCATTCGATCTGTAGTTGAATGTTTTACCACTAAGCTATATCTCCAGATCATAATAAATCTGTTTTTTGAGAAAAAAATGATTTGGTGAAATTTTATTATCTTCCTTGCCGGTAAAATATTCCCTTGTAAAAATTATTTTTATCTATAAAAGAGAACGACTATTTTTAAGATCAGATTTTTTTATTTTCGATAAATATTGGGTGAATTTCTGTATAAAACATATCTAAGAACACTACCAGACATATAAATTGGCTTCGTGTGAAATTTGCAAAAGATAGGCTCAGCTGTTTCAGAACCTATGAGGAAGGAAGTCACACACATACACACACACAATGACTTTTATATAATAGTATATATATATATATATATATATATATATATATGGTCATTTTGAAATACACTATTTGTTGCTATCAATCTATTCCTTGATGTCTTGATTTTGTTATAACAATATACATCTGCATATATATGTATGTATGCATGTGATTTTTTTATTTTCTTTATGTAAATATAATTATATCTTGCTAGGATGCGCAGACTGTTTTGATCATTATTGATCTCATCAGGCAAGAAACAATTGAAAATTAAAAAAGTTTAAGAACTTAAAAAAGTTCTTAAACTTTTAGAGGAGAAAAGTATTTTACCATGTCTAGCATGCAATTTGCTCTATCAATGACCCTTATTGGAATTCAATGATTCTAATCTTTTGAATATTTTTCAACCTGGGGTAAATATATATATATATATATATATATATATATATATATATATATATATATATATATATATATATATATATATATATATATAGACCTTAATACATTAAGAAAATGGGGGTTTTACAAATAGACTCAGCTCAGTTTATAACAAAAATAAAAACTTTAATATTTAAAAATTAGTGCATGAAACGAATAACTCAGCAATTTATTCAGTGAATAAATAGATGAAGATTTTAATAGTTGGAACATGAAAACTTTTATCAAAATGACTGGATTGAGGATTAAATAAAGAAAAACAACTTTTAAAATTATATAAAATAATGAGGATAATTAGTTTACTATTTCTTTTTATTTCAGAGTGCCTTAATGCCTTGTCGTCTCTCTTTCCGTACCAGTGATGATAGTGAATATGTGACTATCTTCAAACATGGAGATGATCCCAGACAAGATCAGCTTATTCTTCAAATCATATCACTCATGGATAAGGTAAGTATTTTGTTTACTCCCACTCAGAGATGCCGATAACTATGCATAGGAGACATAAAAATCTAAAAGGTACAGTAAAATCGTATAACAATATTTGTGCTCCAGGCAATGCTGGTGAACCTTGCTAGTGTTGTTTACAGCTAGGGTCACCAAGTTCAGTGGATAGTGTTATAAACAAAACTGTTTGAAGATATTTTTTAGAATCTGGAAATCAAACATCTTTCTGATCTGAAACAGAAAGAAAAAAGACAGAAAGGTTAGTAAGGGGGGTTAGGGTTAAGTAAGCTGCAGAAATCTTAAAATAAAGAAAAAAGACAGAAAGGTTAGTAAGGGGGGTTAGGGTTAAGTAAACTGCAGAAATCTTAAAATAAAGAAAAGTAAAATGCAAGTTAGTGATTTGCTTCTGCTCACCAAAGGAATCCATGTTATTCTGAGATAGCCACCTGGACTTTGGATCACCATTACTAATTAAAATCATTCAGAACTAAACAACCAATCGAAAACATTTTAAATAATTAGTACAATTTAAAATTTTCCTTCTCCAACTCAATATTGTAACATTTATTCAAATAATTACTCTTTAAGAAAAGGATCACCTGTCGATTTGTTAATTATTTTTGTGCTTGAAAATATTTGCATCTGTTTAATGACCAATGTCGGATGATTATCTTCTTCATCTTGACAATGTGGATAGAGCTGTGATCATCAAACCAGGACCCCTCGACATGTACAGTCTTTATCTGAGCAATAACCTTTCTGTGAGCAGAATACTAAGTAACCTTATGAAAACTCGCAATGGCCAACTTTGTTGACGTCATGAGGAGTTGAGGATCATTTTCAGAGGTGATGTTGGCAAAATAATTAATAAAAGTTTGTGATTGATGACCATGGGAACCATACATATTGACCAATCTGCTTCTTAATAAATTTTCTCATAAAAATGATGTATTGCTGTGATACTTTCGACTCCCTCCCCCCAAAGTGTTAGGAAGTGATTAAAAAAAAAGAAAACTATAACAAAAAGAAGAAATAGTTGATCAACAAAACAAAAATATAAGGTTAGGAGAAAAACAACAGGATGGAAGTGTTTGCACACAAAGGCCAACTAAAATAGGATCATTAATCAAGGTGTGGTGGTGACTGAGACAAAAGAGCAGACATAGAGGTCAATATATTTAGAGTTAATTTACAAATAGTTTAGGAATGAGAGTGAGTTTTATGGACAGTCTTGATAATAGTTTACAGTTAGGTACAGTTGCGGCTCGTAGCAAGTTGAGAAGGAACTGATGTCAATTGATGACAAAAAGGCCTCAACAGACAACTAAGATGTGAATGTTAGCATTCAAAGAGTTGATGGTATCACACACACACCCAGAGCACAGTGGATATCTGCAGTCTCAAAGTTTGTGTTTTGACTTATTTTTTTTTTATTCTTGTGAACCTATACTCGCCTCCTCAGCAGTTGCCAAGGTTTCCAAGTTCAATAAGATACAAAGTTCCATCAATCGAAACATTTTGCAAATAGCACTCAAAATGAGAAGAGTAGTCTGAATTAGCCAAATCATATGAAATGGAGGCTTGTTTGGAATTGTAACAGTGACTCATAGAATTTTGTAGGGACCATGAAATTTTAGAGGAAATCATTGTAACAAAAATCTGTGCTTCCTGAAACTTGCTAAATCAAAAAAAAACTATTACTGCTGCTGCTAGTTGTACTGTAGTTCTATTGTGTTACATTGTGCACAGGTTTTCGATTTGAGAATTTCTGAAAAAGAATCACACATATAAGTAGATAACTTTTTTGCAACTCCATTGTGAGTTCTTTTTGGTCCTCAAAATAAAAGCCACCTCATAAGAGCTTTTAGAGTGATGACAAATCAACTGATGGCAGTTGAAGATTGTCAACATTGTTTTCAGTTGTTCTCTTTTATTGAACACTTTTAGTTTTAAAGTTTAAAATAATATTGTTTATATTGATGGAAAGAGTAAAATTGATTCAATTTTTCTTTAATGTTTCTTAATGTCTCTGTGAGCACTTAAAGCAAGAATGACTCTTTTATTTTAACATTGCCATCTAACTGACATGGGTAAATTAGATGAAAAATTAATATCTCTTTATTTCTACAGTATTTATAATGATAATATAGAAACAAAAACAATTATTTTTATGCAAGAAGAATCTGTATAATAAAATGAAAATATCATATTCCAAAAATCATATAAATGGATCAAGTAGTTGTAGTTTTATAAAGAAAATCATTTTTAAGCGATTAATGGGAATTCATTACAACATAAATGTAGTAAATATAAATTATTGTTGAGTTATCTCCCTTTGTTTCTTGACATTTTTTTTCAAAATGGCAGGTACATGAATATACAGATAAAATTTAAACCTCACTATTCAACATGTACGTCGCTATAGAACATATTCATATGCACACACAACATAACAGACCCCTTTTTGGTGCCATATATAACATACTTCTTTTTAGAGCCCTCAATCTCACCCCTTCACTGTTGAGGTCCTTAAATGCCAGAAAGAAAGCTTTCTACTCTAATAGTTTCTTCCCTCAAACAACTAGACTTTGGAATTCCCTTCCTGCTACCTGCTTTCCTGGCTCTACTGATTTGCAGAAGTTTAAATGTAATGTAAACCAACATCTTGTCAATCTTTCCTTGGCATCGTCTCAGGTGTTGATGTGTCTTGTTAGGGGTGAATGTGAGTAAAAAAAAATAGAAGTAAAAGCTTTATTCTTCAACTCGATTATCTTTTGCTTTTATGAGATTACATATTGCCGGTTGGTTTGACAGTTTTTTTTTTTTTACATGGAGGTCACCACTTATCAAGGCCCAGAAGCCACTCGGGATAAGGGTTATTACGTGTACAGTAATCAATGGGATAGTGTTGTAGTATTCCTTAGTATTGGAGATTTGATAAAGTGTCATTACTTAAGGGGGCAGTTCATCAGGAATTTGTTTATGTTGGACTTGAAGACATCCAAGTTGAAGTGAGGTTGGAAACAGGCAAGTGGTAGAGAGTTCCACAGGCGTGCAGTTCTAAGAAAGAAGCTTTGTTCATGGAATCTACGTTTTGATTTAGGCACAGATAAAGAGTGGGGAAAATTATTGACAGTGGTTTCAGCTAGATGGGTGTTTATCGTGAAAGATTGATGAGAGGGGGACCAGAGATTGGAGCTCAGACGAGCACTTGCCATGGAAATAACGATAAAACAAAAATAGGCTCGCAACATCTCTTCTGTGGGAGAAAGGTTGCAGGGAAGAGAGAAGGGCATCCCCCACTAAGCCACGAGGTCTATTTTGTACTTCGTCAAGGCAGGATAGGCTGTTTTTAGCAGCTCCTGCCCAGATGTGGCAGCAGTACTCCATCCTTGGACATACTTGGCTTTTATATAGATAGAGAATTGCATCACTAGTGAGATGTAGAAGGATCCCACCATTTTCCCAGCGACCTTGACAACAGACTTGATGTACGTGTTCCATTTCAGATCAGGATTAAAGGTCAAACCCAGAAGCTTATCAAAACATGGGGCCTCCCCTAGACGAGAGCCATCCACTTCAGTTGACGCCAGATGGGGATCAGTGCGTTGATGATGTAAAGATAGGAGTTTGGTTTTAGATGCATTAAAAGTAACCAGCCACTGTACCACACGCTCAAGATCAGAGGAGAGAGAATCAGAGAGAACTTTGTCATTTACAGCCTTTGATGTGTTGCCATAGATGGTCGTGTCATCAGCATAGATGTCAATGAATGATTTAAGTATGTGTTTTGGGAGATCATTGATATAGATCAGGAAGAGAGTTTGGCCCTGGATGGACCCATGAGGGACTCCAGCATTAATACTGTGGGCCTCTGATTTCTGCCCATCAACCACTACTCTTATGAGCCTATCAGAGAGAAATGATTTAATGATTGAGAAAACATTTCCAGTAATACCATAGCTGGAAATCTTGTGAAGTAGGCCTTTATGCCATACCTTATCGAAGGCCTTTGATATGTCCAGAGCAATTGCACTAGAGAGGAAGCCTTTGTCGAGAGATTCGCTAATCCTATGAGATATAACCATTAGCACATCTGCTGTAGATCTAGCAGAACGGAAACCATATTGCGTGTCACTAAGAAGGTTGTTTCTGCTGAAGTGGTTGACTACTTCTCTATTTAATATGGATTCTAGCAACTTACCCATGACACTCAGGAGACTTATTGGTCTGTACTGAGAGGGAGATGACTTTTCACCTGAATTCTTAAATACAAGGCATACTGATGAGGTTTTCTAGGTTGTTGGAAAGCACTTCTTCTTAAGGCAACGCTTAAACAGTTTTGTAAGTATGGGGGCAAGTTCTGGTTGGAGCTTTTTCAGCTCTATAACTGGAATGCCGTCAGGCCCAGTTGCTTTACTGGAATCAAGGTTCTTGATTAGCTTGGCGACCTCACGCACAGATATTTGTATGTTGCATAGCGTGTTGTCTGTTATAGGAGGAAATACGAGGAGTTGATGGCCTTCGTCGAATAGGATAGAATTAGCTGCAAAATTCTTGGCAAATAGTTTGACCTTGTCTGATGCTGATGAGATGACCTCTGGTCCATTGATAATGGTTGGGATAGAAAACACCCTTCTGTTTTTTTGTTTTTAACTTTAACATTTTTTTCCTTTGTAATTAAAAAATTATGAAACAACTTTGTGTGGGTTCTTGCATTACCATAGCTTTTATAATTAGACATTAAATTCATATTTTCTTATATAGTATTATTCAAATATTTAAAAAATTAAAATTCAATAACGTAAATTAAAAGAAAAGTTTAATTAGAGTAGAAACTAAACCTTAAGTTTACTTTTGACACTTGTATAACTCTTGCTTCCCTTATTTTTTACTTTAGTCTTCACATTCCATGAGTGATATTTCTGAAAAAGGAGGAAAAATTGCTATTTTCTCAGTTTGAATCTATACATCTAATACTTATCATTGGCTAGTTTTTACTTTTAAGAATATCTTTTGGCTCCTTACATTTAGTAGCTTTATGCCTGGTCTGGAGCGATTTCCATAAAAAACAACTTCTTTTTCTTTCTGACTATACACAAACATAATATCACTTAGTATTTTTAGCAATATTAATTAACCAGTTTTAACTTTAACTTTATTTTTGTGCTTTTATTGCAGTTGTTGAAACGTGAAAACTTGGATTTAAAACTAACTCCTTATAAAGTCCTCGCCACAAGTAATAAAAATGGTAAGCACTAAACTATGTCATAAAAACGTCATGAACAATTAGTTGTTTATTAGTTGTTTATTAAACAAGATATTTTTTAAAAACTTGCTTCAAAAACATTGTGTGATAGATCAACATTGTTTTTGAAATAGAAAATTGATATTAGAATTTCATTCATTATACCAAATTTGTTATTTCATTCATTATACCAAATTTGTTAAATATGTTTTATAATTATGACAAAGTTGCATGTTGTTCACTAAACAAGCATTTTCTTTCAGATAGCAGGTGGAATATGTTCATATAAAATAGAGATTAGAATCATTTTACTCTAAAAACTTTATTTTATTGACTTACAAATGAGTTTCATCTATTTTTTTCTATACTAACGAGTTTCGTCTTTCTTTTTCCTATATATTTGTTGCGGGGCTGGTCATCTGGGGACAATCGACCCAACAACTAACAAGGTAGACATGGGCAAAAAGTAAAGAGCAAAATAGACAAAAAAGGCAGAGATTATTTGGTTAAATTATTTCGCCTTTTATTTGCAAAGGAAGTGAAAAATTGTATGATGCTGGTCGCCTTTTTTTAATTTTTTTTATTTTTTATTACATTTTCACCCCAAACAAGGCAAATTGCCACTTTGGTGTAGGGGGCTACTATCAGGGGCAACAACTACTGGGGTACTATGTAGGGATTTGGGCAGCAAGGTGTTGGTTCACGTTACACTTGAACTTCTGCACGTCAGTACTGTTGGGGAAGCAGGGACCTGGAATGGAATTCCAGAGTCTAGCGGTTCTGGGGAAGAAACTATTGGAGTAAAAAGATCTTTTACATCTAGGGATCTCTACAGTGTGGGGGTGGGATTTAGCAGCCTGTCGGGTTTGTCGAGGGTGCTCACGTCGTGGGGGCACAAGTGATTGCAGTTCGTCAGAGCATTCACCACTAAAATACTTGTAGAAAAGGCAGAGGGATGCAACATTTCGTCGATGGGACAGAGGCTGAAGCTTAGATGCCAGTTCAGGGCCTATCAGGTTTGCGACTCTCTTTTGAACCTTGTCAAGGAGCGAGAGACTAGTAGCAGATGCACCAGCCCAGATGTGGCAGCAATACTCCATACATGGGCGAATGGTGGCCTTATAGAGGTACAGGATACTTTCGGGTGTTAGTAGTTTTCTAGCACGGTAGAGAGAGCCCACCTTTCTTGCAGCGGCCCTGGCAATGCCTTCAATGTAATTGTTCCAACGAGGTGTAAGAGAGGTTGCAGGCTGGAGGAACAAGGTGCAGGCGAAATTGCAGGAAAGCTGCTGGAGCGAGCTGGAGGCACCAAGGGCCGGAAGGCTGTGGGAATTCTTACTTCCAAGTCTAGATGCCTGACTGGGCCGAAACGAGCTGTATTCATTTAGCCAGTGTGATGTTAGTGGTGTCGCTCCCAATAAGACAAACAACTCTAATTAATTTCAGAACGAAATTTATGCAATCAAAAGTAGATTGGGAGTTTGTTGATTCCATTTAAATTAATTTTGTCTAAAAAGTAAAAATGTCAATTGCCTGTTTTGTTTGATATATTTAAATTCCGATGTGCGTAGCAAAGTCGATAATAAAAAGAAAGGGAAGGTGAATGTATTCACTGAACCTGGATATTGTTCATACGTTAGCTTGTGTTAGTCAATCGCGTCCTTTGTTTAAGGTAAGGGAAGGTGAAGATACCAACAGCGGGGGTGAAGAAAGAAAATATGGAGGCGGTGATTTTGAAACCACGACATATTAACGAGTTTCATCTATCTTTTTTTTCTATGTACAAACGAGTCAGCACTTATTAATGCCACTCAGGTTAATCATTTCTCAAGAGAACAGTGAAATAACAACGTAAGAATTGGTAACAATGGTTGAGACTAGTCAGAAATTAAATTATTTAAGAGAACGATTCTTCAAGAATATAATGTTGAACTTGAAAATAACCAAGCTATAGTCAACTGGGAAGCAACCCTGTGGTATCATGTACCACAGACAGAATCTCTAACCTGCTCTATCATACTAACTTAAAAACTTTATTTTATAAACTATCTGTGGAGCCATTTCCTTATCTGTCTTTCTCCAGAGAATCTTTATCCAGATCATAAATTATAATTGTTTCTTACATTCACATCAAACTACAACTGTCTATATCATTTCAACTCCTTCTCTGTCTAGTCACATGACTAAACCAACCAATGATACTTTTATCTTGTATATAGGATCATAATTAACCTCAGAGTCAAACTTTGTCAATCATGTAAATGTATTTTTGTGATTGTTTTTTTTTTTTCAGGTTTTGTCCAGTATGTTGATTCTGTACCTGTAGCTGAGGTTCTAGATGCTGAAGGAAGTATACAGAACTACTTTCGTAAACATGCTCCAGCAGAGGGAGCTGCTTATGGTATACAGCAGGAAGTCATGGACAATTATGTAAAAAGCTGTGGTAAGTCATAAAGGGGTTGTATCATCAAAATTGTAAGGATAGAATTGGTAAATAAATGGTAATGCTTGAGTCCCTCAAGGGTCCATCCTGGGCCCAATTCTCTTCCTGATCTACATTAATGATCTTCCTAATCACATCCTTACATCATTCGTAGACATTTTTGCTGATGACACTACTATCTATGGTAGCACATCTAAGACAGTAAACGACCAAGTTCTCTCCGATTCTCTTTCCTCTGATCTTGATCACGTTGTAACAATGGGGAATGGAGTGGCTGGTTACTTTTAATGCATCTAAAACCAAGATTCTATCTTTACATCATCAATGTTCTGATCCCCATCTGGCATCAATTAATATGAATGGCTCTCGTCTTGGGGAGTCCTAAAGTTTTGACAAGCTTCTGGGCTTGACCTTTAGTGGAATATATGTGTATATATATGTATATATATATGCATATATATATGTGTATATGCATATATATATGTGTATATACATATGTATATATGTGTATATACATATGTATATATGTGTATATACATATGTATATATGTGAATATACATATGTATATATGTGTATATACACATATATATGTGTATATACATATGTATATATGTAAATAT